>NW_022995376.1:4392271-4723311 GCF_004354385.1 Drosophila innubila
ATTATCGATGCCCCATTCAGTGGCACTGACTTTGTCACAGTCTCAGTCACAGCTTTAGTTGCAAATTAGGTATTAAGACTGACACTTCCACCTCCCACTTCTCACTACGCTTGTTGCAACACAACGTTGCAAAGTCACGTGCGGCAGCTGGTCGAATGCAGCGTCTAATGAAGTGACCGTGTTCCGACACGCCCCTCTATCCGCCGCCTGGCCATTTTCCGGTGCTATCAATAGTGTTGCCAGCTTAGCTATTTTCCCGCCAGATTCTATTTTCAATAAGAGAGAGTGCATAAAATAAACCTAAAAACTGTAATAGTTTTTTTTTGGCTTTCTTGCAGCTTGTCTAGCTATTTTTGGCTAGTATTGAATATTTATAAAGAGTTGGCAGCACTGATAACTATCAACTGCATTGTTGTGAAAGGCAAGAGTCTGTCTCTGTCTCTCCCTTTTCCTCTCCCACTCATCATTACTTAAGCTCTGTGCACGTGTCGCAGAACTTTCGGTTAACGGTTATTAAATGCAGTTTGACAACAAAATGCGGCACAAAAGTGCAAAGTGCAGAGACAACAACAAAGCGCGCTCTCAATGCTACGCTCTCTGGCTCTCTCACACTCGTTCTTTCACACTTTGCTTTAGAGAGCGCCGTTTGAAACCAGTTTTACGTCGCTGCCTTTTTAGATTACTTTAGTTCAGTTTAGATCACACACAGGTGAACGAAGCTGTGCAAATGAATGCGTTGATCAGTTCGAGTTGAAAACGCGACGCGTTCGCTGCGGCAAAGCGCCTGAAAAAAATATGAAATAACTAAATAAAAATACAAGTAAAACTCGAAAAAGAAGCAACAACAACAACAACAACGCGCAATAAAAATTCAACTATTTTTAGCAGATTACGTGAGTGTCATTCGAATTTGTTTGTGGAGTAGGCAGCAAAAAAAGTGTGAAAAAGTGTTGTCGAGTGTTGCAAAGTGCTTAAATACACTAAACAGCAAATATTTCTAACATGCGTTGCCCTTTAGCTGGCTGTCTAAGTGTGTGTGTGTGTGAGACTTTTAGTGTGAGTGTGTGTGTGTGTAGGCGCATAACTCTGCTTTGAGCCAAGTCAAAAACCTGCTGCTATTATTAGCTTTAGCCAAGATTATGGCCGATTTGGCTGTGTCGACTTTGAGTTGAGTTGGGTCTCTCTCTAACTCTCTGCCCATTGTTGGCTGTCCCCCTCTCTGCCCCCCTTTCTGTCTTCTCCCTATCCCCTCCCTGTCCCACTCCCTCTGCTGTCTTTAAATGTTGTGTGAAAATTTGCAACGCCTTTTTCCATTCATGCCAAGCGATTATATCACACTCATGTGTGTTATGTTATGTTGTGTTGTGTTGGCTGTCGTTTTGGCCAGAACTAGTATAAGCCAAAGATTCCACACACACACTTACACACACTCGCACACCCAGACTGACAGTGGCTTTTGAATTTACTAGCAACGACGTCATTGATATTTAATATTAATACAAATTTTTGATATACAGCATGTCAAGTGATTCATTTGACAAGCAAAGAAAATCATATACAATTAGCCAAGAAAGTATTTTGACAAAATCTAAATCTAAAAATCGAATAACTATATATTTTTTGAATATTTATTTTAAGTTCTATTTCAATATTTTTTTTTTATGATTCCTAGAACCAATGAAAAAAGTAAATATGATTCAAATTTTAGAAATAAAAAATCATCTTTAATTTTTATTTTGTCAAAACACTTCGCTTTTAAAAACAGTCGAAAATAACAGTCAAAAAAAAATTTGAAAACTTTCAGCTCACCTTAGAAGCAGAAAATATTTAAATCGACTTAACGAACACTTTTTGTTGGTGTTTTTGTGTTATCTTTCATGTGATATGTGATCAGCAACAACATATTAATGTTATTACTTTACCTGACGAAAAAATAAAACCCTCTGAAATATCTTCTTTTTTTTCAACTACTTATAAAACTAGAATTTAGGAATAAAAATTATAAAAAAATTTTGCTTGAACAATGACAGAAGATAAGATAAAAATTAATTCAATTTGAAAATTTCGTTCAGTTTATTTGAGTGTCGGACAACCTTGAAGTCAGGATCAACAATTGCGATATCAAATTCATAAATATTTTTTTAATTAAACAAGATATGTAAATTTTTTATAAATATACTTTTTAGCAGAAAAATTACTTAACTTACTTATGAGTATCGATCAATAGTAAGATTAATTTTTTGGAAAATCTTGAAATTAGGATCAACATTGGCGATCTTTGATTTGATTTTTAATAAAGCAAGTAAAATAATTTTTTTTTTGTCAGAAGACTTGCTTGACAAACTGTGCATGCATATCGATATATAGTGTGCATATAGTATTTGTTTATTTGTGCAACAGCCGTCGAGTGAGTTGACAGTGTAATGAAATGTGTGCAACAACTAAAACAACAACAACGATATACTAACAACCTGTTGTTGTAGCTGGCAAAGCGTTAACAATAAATAAAGGCGAAAACAATAGCAGCAATAACAACAACAACAACCAGAACAACAACAACAACATCACTTGACTGTACAACAATGAGCAGAGAAGGTAAGCCAGTTTTTTAGCCCACAATCGTTAATACAAACAAACACACACACATAAACACACACACACACATGCATATATTTTAGCGCATTTATTGGCATCAATTTTATTTGGCTTAAACTTAAACTTTTGATTAAGTGCAAGTGTCAATGATATAAACTACTCGTAGAATTGTCTCTAAATAACAAGCTAAATAACACACTCTATAACTAAGGTCATTTCCGTAACTAGCTTGAACTCTGCACTGTTGGCTTAAATATATATATATGAATATATACATATGTATCTGATTGCGTGGGCTCGAAAAGCGAATTCTCAATGGATTCGCCAGTTGACCGTGAAAAGGCCAAGTCGATTCCAAGTTTTTGCTTCTCTTTTTTTTGCCTTTTATGAGCATGATTCGGTTGTATTTTTTTTTTGTCTCCATTTCTGTTTCATTTTCTGCTTCTCATTCAGTGCTTATGTCATTTGGTTAAGATTTGTCAGCGCAGCGGAAATCCAACAGCTGTTCATGCAATCCGCATCCCAAACTCAACTTAAGTGCAGGAAATTAACATTAACTTGGCTACCACAATGACAACGACAACAACGTCGACTTTTGGCCAATTGCACATGTTGTTTGAGCCCAATTGGGCAGCTGGTCCAAGCCATTTGTCTATTGATAATTGTCAACTGCTGCTGCGCCTTAAAAAGCGCCAACTAACAATTCAGTTTTCAGTTTTCCTGCATTAGACTGACAAATAAGTAAAGTCAAATTAATTGACTTAAAAAAATGTTGCACTCTTCCTACTTATATAAAAAATCAAACTAACTATTCAAACTAGTTTTAATGAATGCTGTTATTAATCAAAGGCTGTTATATTTATATGATACATATTTGAAATTGATATTAATCACATAATAATAAATGTGGCAGTTTTCTGGCTTGGTTTTTTATTTAAAATAATATAAAATGTAATAAAATAACTCCAAATTTTATGGATCTTATTTCTGATATAATTTATCTTGTTATAAATCACATAAAATTTAAAATAATTTTTTTGTTGCATATTTTAATCTAATTTTTTAGTGATATTGAATAAAATTAAATATATATTATATATTAAAGTAATTAAAGTAAATTTATAAAGTAACAAAACAATGAAACAAAACAATAAATTCTAAATAAAATCATCTATTTTGACAATCTCTCAATTTTTTATGAAGTCTCATTTATTTGCACTAAACTATCATATCTTTTTCCATCTAAGTGTATAGGGTATTATAATATGATTACATCTTAGCTAATCTATTTATAATACAGTCCAAGCGAAATGTATCTTTCAAGTCGCTTGAGATATTATCATAATTTAATACATAATCTAAAAGACAATAGACGCATTAAAGAGATGATTCAGTTTAGTAGCAGTAATAGTTATTGTGGTTGTTGTTGTTGGTTTTGTGGTTGTTGCTGTATTTGTAATGGTTACCTCACAATTTCTTAGCGTTCCACTGTGCAGCCCACTGTGCATAACAGAACAGGCTTTTGGGATTTTTGGATATTTGTATATTTGGAGTCTGCGGCAAAGTGAGGCAAAGTCAAAGCTAAAGCCGCAACACCGCTGGCAACGTTTTTATTATTTTATTTTATTTTTTCCTCTTTTTATGATAAAAAAAGCAGCGTTGCTTGGCGCACGCCATTTCATGCCACACTGTGGCACACAATCGAATAAAAGTAGTGGCAACAGCAAACTAGAAATTCAAAACCAACGCTAGCGGCAAACATTTTGTCTTTTTTTCTTTATTTTTGTGTTTTTAGTTGATGACAATGTTTTGATAATACTTAAATTTGTTGCTTTTATTCGTTTTTGGGGTCAAGCCATTGGACATAACTGTTTACACGCTTACAATTGTATAGAGTATGTCAGTAGTCGTATATATACTCGTATCTGGGGTCACGTTCATCTTCGGCGACAATTTAAAGCGAAAGTTGCATAACTACAATTTGGGACTGGTTTTGTACCACGCTGCGTATGCGCATTTTAATATATTAAACACGTAAAACGATCATTAAACAGTTGAAATTTTATGCAAATACTTAGACAAGCAAAAAGCACAAATCAATCAATGCTAATCACTATTTTAAAATACCTATATATGTGTGGTATTTAATTATGTATATTCGATAAATACAACGACTTGTGTAATCATTTCGTCTTCGTTTTAAGTTTCTTTGAAGAAAAGCCATATAAATAAACGAGGGCCAATAATTAACATCTCTGTTCGATAAGTTTTCTCATTATATTAGATAGTTAAACCTGTATAGTGTCATCGCTAGCCTTGACTTTAAAGTGTATTAAAATTAAATTGAAATTATAAAATCAAAAACTTAAAAGACTTTCGTTAATGCAATCGATATATTTTAATTTATTTAATTAAAATTAATTAAAAGCAGTTCCACAAAAGTAATTTAATAATAAATAAAATAAAATCAAATTAAGAAAAATAGTTTGAATTACAAATTAAAAAATGCATTTTTGTTAAATTAAAAACTAAAACTAATAAGAAAAAAATAAAATTTAACATTTTAAAGCTTGATAGTATATATATAGACAATTTCTAATAGTTACAACTACTTGAGCAAACCTCGCACACACCATTAAGAGCAGTTCTACAAAAATGATTGGAAATTCCAAATAATATCAAATTGGAAAAAATTGTTTGAACTACAAATCTAAAAATACATTTTTAGTACATTTAAAAATAAAACTGATTTGAAAAAAAAATCAATATTTCATAGCTTGAAAGTTTATATATACAATTTCTAATATTGACAACTTCTTTGACGAACCTCGCACACACACGCAACTGCATAATTATTAAAACCATTTAAAACTGATACGTTGTAACTTTCATTTGACATTTGGAAGCTGCTCTGACTTGGCCATAATTTGCAGTCAATGCAATTGAAATGCCTCGACTGAAACTGAAACTTGGAAAAAGAGACAGACAGACAGACAGACAGACGGATGGACAGACTGGCAAAGATGATGATTTCAACACGTAATTAATGTCTGGTGTCATTGAATGCCAATTACATTTCTCATTCCAAATGCCAAAGGAATCAAACACACAACTATTAATATAGATTTGTTTTTGCCATCGATAATGTTTATTTATTTAAGTTAGGAGCAGAATAAGAATTAATATTACATTCCAATTTGATGGCCTTGTGATGCTTTTAGCTATTCTGTGACATCTTGACTGACAATTAAACTAGACTACAATATAATTGTTCACCTTTTCTAAAACTTCAAACAGCCATAACTTTGCAAAAACTTGACCGATTTTAATGCGGAATATTATTTTGATGATTATTTGGCCTATAAATTGATTCTGCATCAAAATTTTATTCACTTAAAAAATTTCATTTTTTGGTCATCACTGTAAATTTTTTCCATACCTACCCCTTGACACTTTATCTCAAACTTCAAACAGTCATAACTTTGCCAAAACTTAACAGATTTTAATGCGGAATACCATTTTGATCATTATTTGGCCTATTTATTGATACTGCATCAAAATTTTACTAACTTAAAAAATCTCATTTTTTGGTCATCACTGTGCATTTTTTCCATACTTACCCCTTAACACTTTTTCTAAAACTTCAAACAGCCATAACTTTGCCAAAACTTTACCGATTTTCATGAGGAATACCATTCTGATCATTACTTGGCCTCTAAATAAATTCTGCATCAAAATATTATACACTAAAAAAATTTCATTTTTGGTCATCACTGTGAATTTTTTCCATACATACCCCTTGACACTTTATCTCAAACTTCAAACAGTCATAACTTTGCCAAAACTTGACCGATTTTCATTCGGAATATCATTTTGATCATTATTTGCCCTATAAATTAATTCTGCATTAAAATTTTATTCACTTAGAAAATCTGAATTTTTCGACGGGCTTCGATTTTGTGTATTAAATGCTTTTTTCGAATCAGAGGATCAGCACCTTTCATTTGATTGTACACTCTGCAAGTTATCGTTGTTTTTATGCTGTTCAGTCGTTGTTATCAAATTGAATGCCAGAATTGTGCGATTATTGTGAACGCTTTTAGCACAGGAAAAAATAAAAGCTGGCACTATTAATTAATGGAAATGTCTGGCGGATTAGAATACTCGTATCGTATCGGCTTCCAACTGGGCAGCATTCTCTCCTTGAGCAGCTGCAAATTCAAATCCAAATCCAAAGCCGAAGTCGAAGCCGATGCCGAAGCCAACGAGCGTGGGAAACTCATGAAATGGCCGCGACTCACAACTTGCAACATGCGGATCTGGCAATTGGAATTGGCCAAGTTGCTGGCCATGTGGACGTGGATGTGGATGTTTGGACCACTGCATGAGTTTGCATATGTGAGACGGCTCGGCATGGATATTATGTGGTTTTTTTTGCTGTTGTTGTTGTTTTTGGCGCGTCAAGTGCACAGTGTTGGAAAATGTGGCCAGTTGGCATTGCCAATGTGCCGTTATATTGTGCAATTAAAGCGAATTTCTACACACACACACACCGCACAACAGTTCCAGACATCGTTCAATTAAAACCCTAATATAACCGCATATATCTAATAGGTAAATACACACAAGCACACACTCTAACACACACATGTACACTTATGTATGCATGTGTGCGTGCATTTGGCGGCCTCATAAACACTTATGCTACAATTGTCTTACCCTGCACCCATTGAAAATTGCCAAAAAGGGAGTATTGTAGTTATTTCCAATTTTATGTTGCATATACTAAAATGTTTTATTGATCTGATAAAGTATACAAAATATATTTTAAAAAAATTTTTAACTGTCGATTTCATTTTTATCTTTGAGACAATAGGAACTAAATGTTTCCAAGTAGGAATAAATGATTTCTGCATGATATATACTCCAATCTTAATTAACAAATATTTTTATATTTTATTCTCTTAATTTAAAGACTATATGAGTATATGAAAATTTCTTTTATTCCTAAGCTACCTAAAATTTAAGTTTTTATCTACATCTTAAAATTGTATTAAATTTTTAATATTATTTTCCATTTCAAATTTTATTGTCTTTATTCAGAGAGAATTAAAAATGAAAAGTTTTAGGTTATATAATTTTGTTTAACATAAAAACTCAATTTTATGATCTTTATTCTTATTATTATTATTTTAATTTATATTATTATTTATTTTAGATTATATTTATTGTTGACTGGTCATAGCTGATAATAATGAGATTAATTAATTATTTTTGTACAGAAATGTATTTAAATATTATAAGAAGAAAAACTGCAAGACAAGTTGCAGAGTAGCTTGTAGTCATGCATACTCTATTTAAGTTCTCTTACTTGTTGTTGTTCTTCTGGCTGTTATTGTGGCTTAAACCACTTGCTCATTGCAGATTTACTCACAGCCGAAAAACAAAAGTTATAACGGTGCAGTCGTTGCCTCGTCTCTCTTCCTCTCACTCCCCTCTCTCTGTCTCTCTCTTCAGCCTCCCCCTTTGGCTTAAAAGTGGGCATTAATTTATGCCGATGCTTCGACTGGCGAACAGGTTTACGTTCTTGCCGCATTGTTTTGACTGTTGCCGCCGGTTGGTTGCCATTTAGACCGTGCAACACACTCATAGTTTTTGGTAGAGGTGGGGAATTAAGTTGGGTTTCTGCTGGGTGGTGTGAGAGGAGGGGGGGTAGTACTTAGAACCGTTTGCCGCCGCCAGTTACAGTTACAGTTTGGTGTTTGTGCGGCTAAGTGAAACACTTGGGAAGATCTCTATATCTTTCTCTATCTGTATCTTTATCTCCATCTCTATCAGTTCTTTCTGCCCCAAGGCGCAACATAATGCGACAACACAGCGCATTCTGCTTCATAATGCAAATTGTAATTCAAGTGTAATTTATGTCAACTCAGAGGAATACGAGTATATATAATTATACGAGTGTATTATAATAGATATCTGTATTTCTAAACAGGCAATTATTCATGTAAATACATAGTTACAAGCTGCATAGAGTATTATTTTAATTCTATATTTTACTCTACGATTTAAATATATAGCTGTAATATTTATAGAAGGATAGAAAAAAATTTAATACTCTTTATTAATTTTTTAACGTGTGATTTTTAAATTAATCTATTTACATATTTTCATATTTACATATTTAAAGAGTGTTATTTAATTCTATTCTTTATTCGACGATTTAAATTAAAAGCTGGAATATTTCTAGATTCGAAGATGAAATTTTGCGCTTTTTTTTTATTCAACGGATAATTTTTAAAATAATCTGTTTACATATTTTCAAGATGGATAGAAAATAGACTGTTTCACATTTACTATTTACATTTACTATAATGAATTTTCAATTTTTTACTTATTAATTTTAATGTTATTTAGATTCTTAAAATAAGAGAAAAACTAATATTTTTGGTGTCATAATGTATGGATATTTTTAGTTTGTACACATTCATAAAAATATTTATTATGTTATTATGTTAAATTTATTAAGTTACAGAGTATTTACCAGTCGTTAACACTCGATTCGTGTGCACTTACTTTTAGGGTCTATTGCTCCTGCTGTGCCGCAGTTAATGCCATCTCTTTGGTCAATTGTTTGGCCTAGTCAAAGTCGAGGGTCTTAAAAAAAGCAAGCCAAAAATGGGGCTTACTCGATGGGGGCAGTCTTTGATGTTTTTCTTCGACTGCTTCTTGTTGTTTTCTGTTAACCAAAAGGCTTACACTTTTTGGACCAAAAAAAGCGCAGACTGATTGAAATTAATGTAGCAAACGTGACGCAGTTTTCCCTTTAACCTCACATCTGTATCTGTATTTGTTTATAGATACATATGTATCTACAAGTAGTATCTACAATTCGAGACTCCATCTGTGGCAGCTGTCAACGGCTTCATTTGCGAGTTGCCACAGAAGTTGCAAGTACGCATAGAACCTGGCCAAATCGAAATAAAATACGCCAAAAATGTTGAGTGAGTTTGCCAAAAAAAAAATAAAAAACCGCAAAGAAAGAAATTGAAAACAAAACAAAAAAAAAGATCAAGGCAAAAGGGAAACGAAATTGGGGGTGGAAGTGGGCAAAGGGAGAGGGGAAGGAAAGAGGAAGGGGGCTTTTGGCCATAAAGCCAACTTTCTCCGCACGAGTGTTGAGATTTAATATTGTTTACCCACAATAATAACAACAACAACAACAACAACTGCAAAAACAAGCACAACAAAAAGCAATTGTAGACAGACCTTTTGACTTGGCCAATTCTTTTTGGCCAAGCACTGATTTTAATGGCTTACAATCATAAAGAAAAAATGCTAGAAATTAATAAAGCAAATACACACAAATATTTTTATATATATAATAATATATCGCACTTTCATCGCCCTTTGTAGCCTTTGGGCGCACTTGGCGCTTATTAATTTCTGAAGCTGTTACCGTTAACCAACTTGTTGTTGTTGTTTGTTGTTGTATTTTTGTTGCTTCGTTTTAGCCCAAAAAGATTAGCCGCAACAACGACGTGAGCAAGCGTTTATGGCTAGAAAGTGCCATACTGTTGTAGTTGTTGCTGTTGTTTTAGTTGTAGTTGTTGCTGTAGGTTGTGTGCTTGTTGTTGTTGTGGTTGTGGTTGTTGTCAAAATATTTTGCCAGCTGACCGTGCTATTTAAATGTTGCTTGGAAGCTTCGCAAGAAATTGTCAAGACACTGGGACGACAGCAGTTGGCAAACAGCGAAAAGCTATGCACAGTGGTTGAAAATACTAAGAAAAGTGGCGCTCAACAAATGTATTGTAAAGAAAAACACTGATATTAACTCAAAAATAACTCATATAAAATTTGTTTTCCATTATTAAGACATTTTAATTTTTTTTAAAATGCACAGACAAGAAATTTTTATATTTTAATAATAAAAAAAAAACATAAAATTAAGATCAGAGAAAAATTTACATAATCTTTTAAGTTTTTAGACGAATTAATAATTGAGATTAGAACTAAACGAAATAACTAAAGGCTCGATAATTATTTTATTTTTTCCGAGAATTTATCTATAAAAGCAAGCTAATTACAGCCGAAACACAAATACTAGATTTACAAATGGATTTTATATTGATAAATGTTTTTAAGTGTTTTTTCCCATCTTCATTGGCTAATCTACAAAATTTTTTAAAAACAAATTTATTTACGAAATTTTTTTAATAACAAATTTATTTATTGATTTCATTTTATAATATA
The DNA here is from genome assembly GCF_004354385.1 of Drosophila innubila. NCBI lineage: Eukaryota > Metazoa > Arthropoda > Insecta > Diptera > Drosophilidae > Drosophila > Drosophila innubila. The sequence continues at coordinate 4,403,120 of NW_022995376.1, forward strand.
AGAAATAATATGAAATATAGAATTTAATAGTATTAAATTAATACACATTACTAAAAGTATTATGCAACTATTTAATATCTAAATTTTAGATTAATAAAATATATATTTTTCATAAAGTATTTATTTTAAATTCTACCTAATTTGCGACTTCATGCCACTGTGCAGCGCACAGAACAATTTTAAACGCTGCTCATTTTTCAAAGTTGCGGCCTCTTTGGCCCAATATGTTTGCAAGACTTGTGTTTGTGAGTGTGTGTGTGTGTGTGTGTGTGTTGGGGTTGTGTGAGTGTTTTTAATAGCCAGCAGGGTTAAAAATTTAATGGAAAAACGTTTTAATAAATCAGTTAAGTGGTCTTGCCGCTTTTTTGCGGCTAATTACACGCATTAGTGTTGGCCATGCCAATCCAGAGAAATCCCTGGCACAGTCCAGAGTAGACCAGGCCAAGAGTAGAGAGAGAGAGAGAGATGGGACGCATTAACAACCGCGTTCATGTCCCCAACAAAAATAGAAGAAAAAAAAAAGAAAACTCTTTGGATATTCGTATTACGAAGCTGGACAATGTAAAGCTGCCCATGCAGCGCGTAATTTAGCAATTAAAAGCGATTAGCGCACAGTCAGCTACTTAACGTCTTCCCAGTTTCCAGTTCCCAGATTCCAGACCGAGTCTTTAATCGGGGGGCTCCCAAGTGGCGTTGAAGCCACTTGAGTAGCCCAAGTTGAAGTCGTAGTCGCAGCAATCGTTAAATGTTGCCATCAAATGTTATGCTGATTATTGAAAACATGTTGCCAGCGACATAAACTGTTGCATTCCGACTCGTTTCAGCAATTCTCTAATGAAAATTTATTGTCTAGACTCGAGAATTTAGACACTAAACTGTTCCGAAATGTGATTCCATTTGAAATGTGCGGAAGTGAAATCGTTTGGAAATTCCAAAGCGACAACTCGTTAAAAATTTAATAGATTTTCAAAGCGATTAAAATGTAACTTAGAAAAACCTTGTTATTTATACATTGTGTTGTTTCAGTTCCATTTGTTTCACAAAGTTTCAAGTTTTTTTAATGTTGAAAGTATTTTCTAAGGTATACTTTTGATATAAATCAAGATCTACATTAATTATGAATGAAAATGTTCATAAGGCTGTTTCTGTTTGGATTCCAATCGTTCCAGATTTTTGAAAACTTTAAAATTCTTGCTTTAATTAAAGTGTTTCATTTCCAATCGCTTACTAAAACAACACTACTAAACAACAAGACTACTGTTTGCGCACTTCCGTTTCCAAACATTCCAGAAATATTGAAATTTAAAAAAATGAAATACATCAACATTTTTTATTCTTAATTTGAATTTAAAATAATTGTTCGAATCCAAGCGTTCCCTAAGACCACATTTAACATTTAGGCTTAAGAAAATGCTCTAATCAACACTGAGGTCAATTGCAAGCAAGAGGATGGCAATTTATACACAACAAGTGTTCCATTCCATTCGTTCCATATGACTTAATATAATTTTTAGCTTAATAAATGCAATAAATTTAACACTTTCATTTCATATAAACAAAAGAAAGACATTTTACGCTTAAAGTGTTTCATTTCCATGCGTTCCTCAAGCAAGTATTTGAATATTTGTATAAAAAAGCATTAATAACACTGTAAAAACCTTTAAAACCGCAATAAACTTGTTATCGAGTCAACAAGTGTTTCATTTCCATGCGTTTTCTAGACAAAATCGAATAGAAAAGTATTGAATGAAGTGTAATCAAATTGAATTTGTTGCCAGTTTTGTGGTCAGTTTACTGCTGAGTTATGCAAAGATTAATCGGGCTGCCATCAATGATTATTTTGTTTGTTTTTGGACTTTTTTTGGGTCAATATTGGCAACTGCATTTGGCCAAGTATTGTTGCTATGTTGTTGGCTCGTTTCGTTGGCATGTGAAAGGCACTGCAAGTTGTGAGTTGCAAGTTGCAAGTTGCACTCCCAGAGTGAATGCCTTGCACCAGTTTATGTGGGTTAACTGGGCCGCCCATAAATTGTGGCACCACAGCAGACTGGCAGAAGGAACAAACCAAGGAAGGGGAGGGGCTTTCTTAACTTTCTAAACCGCGCCCCAAAACGTTGTGGCAATGAAACAAACAAAACAAAAAAAAAACAGAGTCTTCCATGTCTTCAGTCAACCTTTATGACACTTGACCACAAAACTGGACTATGGAATGCATTTTTGTGGCCAAGTCATTGTTGTTGTTGTTGCTGGTATCACTTTAATTGTTAACTTGGCTTTTTTCCCACTTGGCCATAATGCAAATTGCTACAAATTAACTTCTCGTTGTGTTTTTTTTTTTTGTTTTTATATTGTTTCCATTTGGAGTTTTGGTGTTGGGTTGAGTTGGTTTTTCGTAACGACTTCCGTTGTTGGCTTTAACCCATTGTTGGCCACGGCCGGAAGCTCAGGTGCCGTTTCAAGAGCGAAAGTTGTGAAATCTTGCAAATATGGAAAGATATGGAGTAAAGTGGAGTGGGAGGAGAGGTAGGAAAATGGGAAACCCATGTAACAGCTTTACGAGGTGCTCATCGCTACCTGGACAGCTGGGAAAGCATAAATTCCATTCCTTGCACCGATTCCGAATGCTTTACGGCTTATTTATGCTGTTTATGCAGCGTTAAAGGTTATAACACATGCCAAGGCTTTATGCTTTATGCCCTATACAGCGGCCAAGGTAAATATGAGAGCAAAAACATTTTAATGGCATTCCATTTATATATTTACACTGCCAACGAAGATGAGAAGAGAGGGGACAGAAGGGAAAACATAAAGAAAAGTGCTGCCGGCTCCAAGGCAAATGTAAACCTAACACAACAAACCGAATAAAACCAAACCAAACCCCAAAACCGCATAAACAAATCGAAGTGTGCAGAGCGAGAGGGAGATAGAGAGGAAGAGTGTGAGGGAGAGGCAAATCAACGCATTGGGAGTTGCAAAAAGGCTTTTGATGCCCGCCAAGTGATAGAATTGGACATGGAGTCGGAGCTGGAGACTCGAAAGAGGGTCGGGGAGAGTGTCGGGAAGAGTCGGTAGTTTCGAGTTCCCAGTGACGACCACACACGCCTGCAAAAAAGGGCCCTCAATTCGATTTTTCATTTGACAATGAAAGGCAACGCCCACACCATAAATGTCCCTCGCCCATCAGTCTGACTACACTGATAAAAAAAAGGAGACATTTCTAAAATCAGTATAACAAAAATGTTGAATAAAAATGATATTAAAAAGTATAAATTTTATTTATTTTATTTTTTATTTAACATTTTTACATTTTATTAAAAATTAGGATTTAAATTTAAATTTTTGTATAAAAATAAGCATATTACTTATAATTATTTTATTCTTTTTTTATTCTTTTCCATTTTTAATTTGTTTTATTTTTTATCATTTCTGTTTTAATTTTAATTTTAAAGATATTTCTACTATTTTAATTTAACTTATGTCAACTGTTCTAAGTGCCACTAAATAAATAAACTAAAATATAATAATAGAAAAATGTATGGTTATAGAAAATCTTTTCTTTATTCAATTCAATGAATATAACATATATGTTTTGAATTAAATCTTGCCAGGCTTACATTTTTAAAATTAAAAAATATTAATTAATATTGTTAATAATATTTTAATAATAATTAATATTTTTAATATTTTAATTCAAAACATATATGTTTTTTTCAATGAATTGAATACAGAAAAGATTTTCTATAACCATAGATTTATCTGTTATTATATTAATTTAATATTTTTTTTTTAACAGAAAAAAAACAATTTAAGAGAACGATACAAAACAATACAATGCAAATAATTTATAGAAAGTTTGCTCTATTTTTTACAATTTTCAGTTGTCAAAGAACTTATTAGAATAAAATCCATAAAATAAACTTATTGTTTCAAGAATTTTTGTCTAAAAATATACTTCAAAAACCTAAAATTCCTTGTAAAAAAATAATGTCTTCTTGAAAAACAATTTTTTATATATGAATTTTTTGTATTTTATCAGTGTAGCTATGTGTGTGTCAGGTATGTGTGTCTGATGGGTATATGTGTGTATGTGTGTGAGCTTCTCCCTAGGCGCTAAAATCAACGCAACGAACTTGAAACATTTACTTGGTCTTCAGGTCCAGTTCAGTTCAGTTCAGCTCAGTTCAGTTCCCAACTGACAATTGTATCTCGATTTACCGCCAGGCAAATAGGAAAAGGACTTCAAGTTAAAATAATAATAAGTGGGCTGGGCAGACCAGTTTTAGTTTCAGTGTCAGTTCCAGTTTTAGACCCGATTCCATGCTGCAATCCCTGCATAGACAAACAGGCGGCAGCTTTGGCCAACGACACCCTTTAATTGGCCTAATCGAGACAATAACTCAATTTCTTATCAACAACAACACCCGTCAGCCGATAATAACATTCATTAAAAATTATTTTCACAACAGCATACATATATGCAATTGTGTGGTTTCTTTATACCCTGTATTTATTAAAAAATTTATGAATAATTTGGGGAGTACAGGTAAAGTGGAAGGTAAATGTTTATTTTAATATTGAAGGTCACAGTGGTCCAAAAAATATGCAAATTTACATATCAGCTTGTTATCTATTTTATTCAAAACAAACTGATAAGAAATTTGAATATTTTTTGCAGCACTAATGACCTTTAATATTGATATAAACGTTATTTTGCATAGCTATTAATTATTCTGATAATATCATAACAATCTCAAGATGCATAAAAAAAGATAATTATGTATATTTTTTTAACCAATCAAATATTAATATGGTATTTTTCTGATCATATTTAATTGCAAATTTCGAAACAATTGCAGAATAAACACAAAATTTATTTCAGAAATATTTTTCAAGTTTTTAATTTCAATTTTATACTTTTAATTATTATTTACATATTTTAAATTAAAATTTCTAATATATAAGCATTATAGATTTTTAAATGAGATTAAAATAAATAATATTTATAATTATAAAATTTTAATTGTAATTTGATTTTGTCGACTTTTTGACATTAAATAAATTCAATTATTATAATTTTAGAATTTTATACAAAATTTTAGTTTTTAAATAATATAAAGTTTGTTTTTTAATTTTAATATATTTTGCATATTTAATAATATATAATTTAATTTTATATAATATTTTATTGTCGACTTTTAGACATTAAATAAATTAATAAAATTTTATTACTTTGCCTTTTATAAAGTTAATATATTAATTTTAGAATTTTATACAAAATTTTATTTTTCAAGTGCATTCTATAGTGATACTCTTGTTAGGGTGTCTCAGAATCGAGTATAACTCAGAGTATCAGCCAGTTATAAAGTTCTTGGAAACAGTTTAAGTTTATTGCGTTGCAAGTAAAGGGAAACTGTGGCTATATGGAAAAGGGAAGCGGAAAGAGGGGAATAAGGGAAGTCATGGCAATTGTGAATGTGGAGTGTGTCATTGTCAGCTCGACTTGAGGGTCGACAAGGCCATAGGGTAAGGATAAAGGTACTGGTAACGGTAAAGCTAACGCTACGTGACCAAGTGACAAATTGCAACTGCAACTTCAATTTGCATGCCATGAACTTGAATGATATTCGAGTGGGTGCGGCATGCAACGTGCAACCAAATGTGGCACGTCAGGATCTTGCTGGTTGGTTCATGGTGCAACGAACTGTTAATCCAATTCCACACTCAGCACTCCAACAATCATAAAAATAATAATAAAAACTCAACTCGAAGTTATATAAATAAAATAAAGCTGACATTTACGCGAAGAATTGAGAATTGAGAATTGAGGCGTGGTTCTTGGCCTTATCAAGTGGTAAAGTTATTAGCTCGATCGCCTCTCCTCATGTTTATTTATGTTCATTTGTTTACAGTACTTGGCTGGGGACAGACCACGCCCATTAGCTGTATTTAAGATGATGATGTAGAAGAGGAAGAGGAAGAGAAGGAGAAGTGATGACTTCACTTTACATTCAACTGCTTAGCTGTCGAATTCTTAAAATAAACATTGAGTGTGAATACTGCTCGACTGGGATAATTTAATTAAAAATTTAAGCCTAGTATCATAAAAAGATATTCGAAACTTCAAGTGTTTTTTTTTAAGTGTTTAATATGCCTTTATTTTTAAATATTCAATTTTATATACTTTCTAAAATCAGAGTTTGCTTCTAAAATCACTTACACTTAATTACAGAAAAGGGCCTATTTATTTAATCTTATTTAAAAAAAAATATTTAAAACTTCAAGTGTTTTTGAAGTGTTGAAGAATTATTTATTTCCAAAAAATAAATATTCATGCTTTAAAGACTTAGCTGAACTCATTTCTACAAAAGAATATACCCTCTTAAAACAATCTTAATGAATTTCCTCCCGAGTAAAAATAAAATACGAAACTTCAGTACTTTCGAAGTGTTTAAAAACGATTTATTTCTGCAGATTCTAGAACTCTAAAGTGCTAAGCAAGTTAACAGATCTACAAGCGAAATTGCAAGCTCATCATATAGTTGCTTAACTATAGTTTAGTATTAGCAAAATCCACACACACACACACATTCACACATGGACGCATGAAAACATACATAAATGCAATCATAACTTTTGCACACTAATTAAAAGTTGAAAACTAACTAATAATTTCACACACGCGAGTCAGTGGCAAGTTAATTGCAACAAATCTGAAACATTTTCATGTTTTATTGTATTCACAGGCAGCCGCAACACTAGTGGGACTTTCTAGTGACAACATCGGTCCACATATAGACAACCAAAACTCAGAGAAGTCACCCCAAACACATATAGACGAAGAAGAAGACAAAAAGGAAACCAAAACATTCAGTTAAAGCAACAGATCCAACAAAATGCATGAACGACGCGTCAAAAAGTAAGAAAACAAAATACCAAACATAAATAAATTATTAAATAAACAAAGGTATAGTAAATAAAGTAGAATTTTTTGGTTTTAGACGTATTTTAAACACTCTTCATATGTATTAGAAATTTATGTAACAGTGGGGATATTTTCAAAAATATTATTATAGGATTGTAATTCATTATTTTTTTATAAATTAATATTTTTATAAAGCTATTATGATAAGAATATAACTAAAGGATTTTAGAAAGGTTTAAGAGATTAAAAATTAGCATTTTATATGATTTCTTAGCGTTCACAATCATTGTACAGATTAGCTACTATGCTAAATTACAATTAGTTATAACTAGACACAACTGTACCAAACTTCAGCCAAATATCTACAAAGGGAGACTAGTCCTCTTAGATGGGATGATAGGATATGGGGCTTAATTTATGTTCTTCATCAGTAGATGAGGATATTTACATATAGGTAATGATATAAGCATTTTATTCAGTGATAACGTTCACCATTCTGTAGTAAATCTGTGTTATTATAGGAAATTATATCATATTATATTATATCTTATAAGATTTTTTAGTGTTCCTAATCATTTTACAGATTAGCTACCATACTTAATTAAAACTAGTTATAGCTAGACACAACTGTACCAAATTTCAGCAAAATATCTACAAAGGGAGACTAGTTCTCTTAGATGGGATAAAAGGATATGGGGTTTTGTTTCTGTTCTTGAACAGTGGATGAAATTATTTACATAAGGGTAATTTTATGGGGATTTCTATTCATTATTATGGAGGTATTATTATAGGAAATTTTAATTTAAAGAGATTATTGTGGGAGAGCTTAAAGATTCCTCTTTCATATGCTTCCCTAATTCTTTCAGATTGAAGGGCGGCCATTATGTGGCCACACACGGACGCCTTACGCCGGATCCGCCGTATGTGCACTCGAATCGCGGCTACTCCACGGATGGCGAGGAATCGCATTCGCATCGTGGACACTCGGAGTATACGCTGGCGCATGAGCGAATCTCACCGCAATCGCAGTCCCAGGGCCATTATAATTCATCCCGGAAGTCACGTGCCGGGAATGGACAACAGCAACAACAACAACAACAACAACAGCACCTGCAGCATAGTTATAGCCACAGTCAGATGGGTCTCTCCAGTACCCCGGACAATGGAGGACCACGTTCCCTGAGCGGACCACCGCCCACACGTCAACCCCCTCGCGCCCCCTCCGCCTTGAGTTACGATCAGGCTGGAGATGCGGGCAGCGATATATATGTGACCAGCGCTGCCTACAAGGCGCCCTCAGAGATCAGGCAAGTCCAAAATTAAATCTAAAAACCTAATACGAACTCTGAATACTTTTATAAATCAAGGAAAAATTAAAAAAAATATTTATATAAGATATATTAATGGGAAATAGATAGCTTAGCTTACAATATTAAACTTTTAAAAAAAATTCCTAGTTCAAAAATTAAGAAAAAGTCTGCTTTACAAATATTAGAAAAGATATATAATAATATTGGATTTTTAAACAAATAGGACAGCATATTTAAATAAAGACGCTTCCTTATGCTAATAAAAAGATATATAAAATGCCACCTTTATTGAAACTTTTTTTAAGAGTATTTCTGAAACCTTAACATAATATTAAAAAATGTGGTAAAATCAAATAAAATCGAAATCATAAATATTTTTAATAAAATCGTTAGTATTTTAATAAAATATTTTCGATTTTGTCGCTATATTGAAATTTGTTTTTCTTTATTTAAAATTTTTCTTGTAACAATTTTCCAAATTTCGTTTTGCTCATATTTATTTCCATCTTTTTTGAAGCTTTTTTTAAAAGCATTTCTGAAACATTACCATAATATTAGAAAATGTGTTAAAATCGAAATCAAAAATATTTCAATTAAAATCGTTAGAATTTTAAAATTTCACTTTTAATTTTGTCGTTTCGTTAAAATTTATTTTTTTTTATTTTTAATTTCCTTGTAACATTATTCCTAATTTTGGTTTCCTCACATTTATTTGCAAATAAAATGCTTTCTAGTTTTGTTGTACTAATTTTTTTTTGAAAATTATAAAATTCTGAGAATTATTTTTCGAATTCTTTTAAATTTTTTAAAAATTAATGCTCATCATCTCAATCTTATTTACAGTCGCTACAGTCATCGTCCAGTTTCTCGCGGTGCACCACGCAGCGTCTACTCGGTGGCAAGTACCGCCAAGACGGGTCGCAGTGGGCGTTCCACAACAAGGCGTGGCGCCAAGATCGAGACCATGTCCGCGCCGAATCCCTTCTGTCCAAATGTCAAGGGCGTCTGTTGTCTGATGTTGCTACTTAATCTGGGACTCATCCTGGTAACCCTAGGATTTGTCATTGTGGTGCAGTTCTATGAGCCGGTCTATGTGTGGTAAGTCTCAAAGCAGTTCATCATAAATCTATGACTATATTACGACTATATTTTTTACAGGGTATTGGGCATTATCTTCTTGATCTTTGGCTTCCTCACGCTGATCGGTTGCATGGTGTACTGTGTGTATGTTTGTCGGGATGTGAAGACACCTTCGCAGGTACGCAATGAGGATCTCTACTGGACGCGACACTGGCAAAAGAACATCGGCTATACGCCCCAGGAGATCAACTATAAGGCGGATAAATACGATGCCTATTCCGATCGTTATTCGGTCAGCAAACTGAGTGGAAAATACTCCGATCGCGAGAGTCAACGCTACTGAAATTGATATTGATAGAGAGTGTATCCAAAATCAATGCAAGACACAGACACACACACACACACAAATGGCAAACAAGTTAATCAATTACCTTAACGAGGGTCGCTTGATAAGTTACCTAAACTGAGCACGATCAGTGGGCTATAAAATTATCTTTTTTTTATCATAATGAATGATCGTAAAACTGATTTCTAAAAATTACACTTGTATCACTTACTTATCAGGTAATACTTGATTTTAAGGGCTGCTTGATAAGTAAACTACAACCCTAGAACATCAACATTTCAAAATATATTACATTTTTAATTAGAAAGCTGATCAGAATTATGATTAGGATCAGTTTCTTATCAAGCAACCCTTGTTTATAATAAATTTCCTTTTCGAGGGCTGATTGATAAGTAAACTGAACACATCGATATTATTAAACATATCTATGATTTTTAATTGAAAATCTGATGATTAGAGTACTTACTAGTGTTAATTACTTAACAGCCAACCCTCGTTTGTAACCAATTACCTTAACGAGGGCTATTTGATGAGTTACCTTAATTCAGCAAGTTCTAAATTTAATGAATAGAAATTTAATTTTCGTTTGCTACAGTTGACAATTATTTATCAGGCAACCCTCGTTTATAATCATGTCTATTTTAATGTCTAGGCAATAGTTTTAAACGGTTTATTAACAAGGCCTCAACGTACCTGCTGCAAGTTGCTTGCTAGTTTGTATGTTCTTTTAATCAATTAATTAAGACAGATAGAAAGAGACAGTGTGTGAAAGAGTGAGGGAGAGAGTGGGGGGAGTATAGAGTTTAAAGGAATACATAAAGAGTATTGGAATGCTGCCATATTTGAGAGAAAGTTTTTGGTTAATCAGCGAACGTTTTTGCCTAAATTCTAACTTGAATGCTTTATAACACATGTGCAAAGCAATAATTATAATAAACAACAAACTTAATAATAAATCATATTCAAGTAATAAAATTTAATGATGTAACACAAATGCAAATTTCTCTCTTAATAATAATGACAAAAAACTTTTGTAGCTCTCGACGTTGTCAACAGAAATGTGATAAGTATTTTAAAAATACAATGAGAAAGAGGATAACTTCCTTTGTAGTACTCGACAAAACTTCAAAAATATAACAAAAAAATCACGTTTAATTCAAATATATTAATGGCGATTAATTTATAAATTATCAACTTTGACGCCAAAAATATTATATATATCATCTTTGGTCAAATAATTGGCATTACGACGTCTTATCAATTTATCTACATTTTTGTTTAAAATGCGCACATATTCCCGACGGCATTCGGCACTGAGGCTATCAAGATTGTTGTGATCCGGCGCCAAATAGAAGGGTAAATTGTTGAGTCTCACAGCGTGGAGCAGGTTGATCAGCATCTGCAGGTGTAATTTGAATTAATTCATTACTTTGTATTAATTATAAATGTACTTACACGTATTAGAATGCGTCCTGGTGACTGATTCCAGTTGGTTTTCTTGTTGGCCACCTCGTGCAAATAGATGCTCTTCAGAAAGTAACTGACCAATCCTCCCATTTCATTGGCATTGCGCAGGGATTTCATCAGACGCAACGAATCCTTCAAATTCTGCTTCTTGTGCAGCACCAAACGCTCCCAGTGTGGAGCGCATAGTATGAAGGATCTGGGATCCTGAGTTTCCGGCTTATCGAAATACTTGCGAGGCACCGCAAACCAATTACGTCCGTCGTTTGTGGGCCTCCTTAGATCTCTTGGCCATTGATGCGGCTCAAACTCGAAGACGGGCACAAAATCAAACCAGATCTTACGCTTCCGATCACGTCGCTCGGTCGCCATCAAAGTGTGAGCGACTCCGGTGCCGTGTGCCGTATACGTCATGCTGTAAACTCGTCCCTCATTGCAGCGTATTTTCTGCAACTGCGGCATTACGGCCGTAATGCTGTTGCGAAACCAATTCTGCACCGCAAACCGACTGATGAAATACCCTTCGTTATCAAAGCGCTTCACACAGGGACTATCCCCATTCGAGGCACTCAAGAAGATAAAACCCGGACGATCTGGCACAGATACCGGACGAAGAATGCACGGTAATTCAATTTTGACGTGCATATCGAATTCCTCCGGCAAATCGATCTTGATTCCATCCAAGTAGCTGCCACCCAAACTGAGACCTTGAAATGCGGTCCGGAACATTGGATCGTAGCTCGAAATCGCGTTTACAAACGTATTTTGTAATGTTTGCGCATCTTCCGTAAAAGTAGCTCGCGTATTGTCCGGAAATCGAATGTTATCTAATACGTATTCAATACCTTCACCAAACGTAAAGTCGCGATCGCGGGACATTTTTACACAATGAATACGAAATGCGTCTGTCTGTGACTTCTTTCTGGGAATTACAAGAATAAATTGGAATCCAAGTTGCTTATAAGCGTTGCCAGATAAGCTGAGTCAGCTTTTTTCCTGATCATTGATCATTTTTAACATAGTATAAGACGTTATTCTGGCAGCGCTGATAATGTTAAGCTCAGTTGCTTTCGGTAGAGTCTTCTGTACAGCGGTGGAGTGTTACTGCTAGAACATTATGTAAACCGTTTCTTCATTTATCTGCTAAGTTGTGGAGTATGTTAGCAATTAACATACTGTTATACGGTGGAGTCTCTGTTAATAGCTAACATTCTGTTATTTGGAGGAGTAAATATTTAACGCTTCACAGCTGGCGTTGCGCCATCTCTACACTGTTTTGCGAAACATAAATACGCCACCTATGGTTTTGTTTAAATACGTGAACCAAGCCTGCCAGCCCGTTTTTTTCTTGTTTTACTGGATGGGCAGCCCTTGGTTATTATTATCGTGCTCTCTCTCTCTTACTCTCGCTAACTGATTTTTCGTTACATCTGTTTCTGTTGCGCACACGTACGACAACCATACTTCACTCATCACTTAACAGTTCCTCCTATACAGTGCTGGAGTGCGCGTCGAGACGGTGCAGCAAGTGAATCCGCTTGGAAGTAATTTAAATAAATATTGCTGCGTACACAAATCGCTTTGAGTTCGGTCTTATAATCATATTCGTACAACTCGGTGCCAAAAATACAAAACAAGTTTGAGTGTTAAATGATTTAATAAACAAAATAAATGCGAAGTAAACGAAATTATATTTTGTGCAGCAGTTCGAGTGTTAATTGAGTGCATTCACATTAGCTGCTTTGAGTGAGAACAATTGCAAGTAAATTGCTGAAAAATATATAAAGGTAAACTGAATGCAAATTAATGCATTTCTCTGGCCCAAAATAGCAAATGGCGTAAAATGTTTTGACTTTGTTGTCGTAATAGTGCTTTGGTGCTTGCTGTTGTTGTTGTTGTTTTACGAAAGTTCCAGTTAGCTTTGCGCTTTCGAGTGTCTTTCTAGGTGCAAGTGTGTGTGTGTGTACATGTGTTTGTTTATAGCTCGTATGTGCATGTGTGCGTGTCAATTAGTGTTCTTATTTTGAGCGCGTTAAAAAGACAGTTAAACCTGTTTTTTGGGCTCTGTCGGTTTGTCTCATTCCCTTTTACGCTTATTGTTATTGTCTTTTGTGTTCTTCACTTTGCGTAGAAAGCGAGAAATGATGCGAATATGAACAGACGCAGTTAATTTGTCGATTGGCAAAAATCAGCAAATATTTTCGACTCAACTTGATGCGCTCTCTCACACACACTCTCTCTTTCTCTCTTTATAATCATAACAATCTGAGTACCCGCATCCGTCTGTTAGATTAACAGCAGCGGGAATTGTGTTTGCAACTCTATGTGTGCGTGTGTGTGTACGTGTGTAGTACTCAATTTACTGACTGACTGACTGTCTGTCTGTCTGTCTTTCTGTCTGGCAGAACTGAACTGAAGCCTCTGCCATGTGGTAAACATACAGTCATAACTCACATAGTGGGTTTTAACAGCAGTCGTCGCTGGTTTCTTTTTTCTCAAATCAGCAAAAATGTGCATCTAGTTTAGTTATACAGTGATTGAAAAAAGTATTTCCACACCAATAATTATTGAAGAATTAATAACAAGCAGAAAACCGATTTTGGCTGTTAGTTTTTAGCAGTAACTGTTTATTTATCAGGTTATATGACTGTTGTGAGAAATGATAATAAAAAAAAAAATAACTTTTAATAGTTATTAGTAAAATAATAATAACTATATGTGATTTAAGAAAAACAAAATTTTTTATTAATTTTTTTTACTAATATTTATTTTATCTGTTAACAGTCATGAGTAAAAATGACATATATTGACTTTTATTTTTTCATTTTTGAAGACTTTTTTAAATAAAAGTCTTAATTTTATGAATGTTTTTTAATTTAAATTGCAAACTTACTCTTCCACTAGTTAACTGCTCTCAAAGTTAATATAAAACCAACTAAAATGTCAGAAGTGTGCCAGTACTTTTTTGATTCACTGTACATACGTTGTACAGAGACACTAACACTAACACACCGTGGAATTTGCTTGATCAGGGTTGGCAGAGAGGGTGGCGAGGGGTGGATGGCTTAGCTTAGGATTATTAACAGCTGCCTTTTGTTAAGCTACAGTAGCGTCTAATTGAATTGGCACACTAGAATATACGAGTGCTGGAATAATTCTCATTTACTGGCAATTTACTTAACAATCTGCAATCAGTTACTGTTTGAGTTGTTCATCATTTCTTATCAGATTCGCAACTGTTCAAACATTGCATTCAAATACACTCATATTCGAAGGTGTGAGTGCTTTAACGACTCCACACGCTAATTGGAACATTTTTAAATTGGGGAATTCCCCTAAAATAATTTGAAGGTGTACCTTTAGTTCAGATCCAGCACTATAAATGGAATGTTTTAGCTGAAGGTGGCAATTGTTTTTCAGTTTTGCAATATGAATATGATTATTAACGATCATGATAATTATTTACATATGACATTGGCAATGATCATGATCAGCTGATGACGTGAAAATTGAAAGTGCAACAAACTGAATGTTGCATGTGGAAACAGAGTGATATCTGTACACAAATCACATATATAATTTGTAGGCCTTATAAAACGCTAACTCAGCAAAAGCTCTGCCATAAGGGAGTTGCCCGTTAAACATGAGACACATACTTTTTTGAGGAGTGTAATTACTCAGCTTTATTGATAATGCAGCCAAGGAGGTGCGGCGGTACAGTGCTTACACGAGACAAAGACTCTTCTGTTGCTTTTAGACATGGTTTTCCATTACGTGATAACGTCAATGTCAGCGACACAGAAGGAGAAAGAGATAGAGATGAAAAGGGGAAACGAGGAGGGCAACTTGTCTGTTTTCTGTCTCATTACGAAAACATTTTTTCCTCATTTATGCCACATTTACATGACATTCTACTGCCATTCCCTCGTTACCTCTTTCATTTAGCTCTTAGCTTTAACAGCGATTGCATTCCCCTGAAAAAATCTATGGAAACTGTTGAAATTTCTTCTGGATTACCCAACAAGTTAGAATTCTTATTTCTTTCGAGGGTATTTAATGGAGTGACAAGAGAAGAGAAGAGCAGGCAACCAGTTGAATATCATTTTTCACTTTTTGCAGTCTCGCTGACGTGTGTGAAATGTGCTTTATTCCATGTGATTGGAAACTTTGGACTATATGTGAATGCTTTATTTGTCACACATCATCAGAATTAAGTTCCCAAATGCCTTAAAAATGCACGAATTAGTGCACAATAAACAAAATTATTATATTATGCGTTATATCATGTTAACTTTTACATGCAAAGCGTTACAGAAAAATGATAAACTTGATTTAAAGTTAAAAAAAATCATCTTTATTAAGAAAAGCAAATTGATTAAGAATAAATTTAGATAATTCTTTTTAAGCAGCTATTTTTAGATAAGAGCAAATTTAATTTAAAACTAAAATGCATCATTTTCATTAAGAAAGTATTCTTAAATCAAACAAATTGCTGATTGGCTCATTAATTTTTGCCATAATTCTTGCAATTGTTGACTTTAAATATCTTATAAGGAATGAGGCAAACAAATGCCATTTGTTTTAAACGTCTGTTTATCACGTAACTGTACGAATTATTTGTTTTTATTTCAATTGTTTATTATTGTTGCGTTTGTTGATTTATAACTCTCAATTTGTGCTTTTGCCGCCTTTATTATTGGTTAAAATAAATTCAAACTGTGATTGGATTGTTTCAAAGTGCGACTTGTGTGTTCCTTTTTATCATTCTTAGTGCTCGATGCTCAGCTGAAAGTCATGTACTCAGCTCAACTTCCTTTGTTTCAACTGCGCCATTTAATGCGATTGAATATCATTTAAGTCAGACTGTACAGTGTACACAAGTGAATATCTTTATATATATTCATATATACTCATATACTCGAAGCGAGACACCCACGCAAAAGATTGCAGAGCGAATGGAAGAACAAAGCGATATAGACTTAAGAAAAACCACCAGAATAAACAGATTTAGCCCCCCATTCTGAGTGCATTATGAGTGCACTGAGTACTCGAAATGCTATTTCAGTTTTCTTCCGTACTTTTTGTTTTATTTTTTATTGTAATTCGTTTACAAGTAAAAAACGCGTTTCAAATAAAATCAAGTAACTCTAGACAACATTTGTAGATTGATTTCAGTGAATAATTGTTAATGAAACTAAACAGCTTTATGTCATAAAATTAGTCATAAAACGCAGACATTTTCCATGTTTACTAACAAAGAAGCTATAACCATAATATAGAATGTTTAGACAAACTGTCATCTGTTTTCAGACTATTAACTTTACTATTTCTGAGAATTCACTTCAGCTTTATCAATTATATTTATTTATGACGCGGAAAGGGGGCAAAGGAGCAGCCAAAGATTGCGAAAAATAATCAGACTGGGCCGCTTTGGGTCAACACCTCAACAAATTGTATTTTTATTGCCACATTTGTTGATAAGACTTTAATTCCCATATGTTGAAAGAGGAAAGGCGACGGCTCGACTCTTGCTATTACAAATTGAGTGTTTTTTATCGTTTATCGTTTTGTTGTAAATTATATTAATTATTAAATATTGTGCATAAATAAAGCCCTCATGAATGAAAGCTCTGAACGTTAATTGAGAAACAAATCCAGATGTTTCAATTGTTGAATGAATGACTAAACTGGCGTCGATACATTTGTATGAGTTTCCATTGAATAAATATTACAAACCCATATGAGCTGTAGATACAGCTACAACTACACCTAAAGATACAGATACAGATGCGAAAAGTTCAGACGCCGGATAGTTTTTCCTCTCTCTCTCTCTCTCTCTCTCTCTCTCTCTCTCTCTCGTTTAGCGTGTGTGACTCATGCGTGTCATTTTCATTTAGCTCATTAAATTAACAATTTGTAATACATAAATCTGTACAATATACTCTATAGTTTACTATATACAGATTTTATATGTGATCATATGGACACCAGGAAAACCATTTACAGTAAACACAAGCAAAACAATAAAACTATCTATGCCAAAGATTTAATACCCTTACAAGTGTTTGTTGTGGCATCTAATTTTGTTAGTCAAAATATAAATTAAATATATAAAATTCAACATAAAATATATATTGAAATCCTTAATTCCAATTTCGGCAAATTTATAGATTAATATTTATTTTTTTATTTATTTATTATTATTAAAGTCAACTAAGATCAGTCGACAAAAAGTTAAATTATGCATAAAATAAAACAAAATTTAAATAAAAATTAAAATAATAAAACTTAAAAAAAAAACGAATTTATGATATGACTGAAAATATAAAAAAAAGTGAAATTAAGTTAAGTTAGGTCTTAATATCTTAATTTGTAATGAATATTGCAGCCAATTTTGACCACAAAATTTAGACATAAATTTAAATTGATTGCTGAATTTGATAATTGATAATTAAATAAATATTTATATTTTTGTATATTATTGATTGACAAATGAAAGTAATTTTAATCCTCATATGGATGGCTAACAAATTTTAATAATTCACTACTAATGTTTTTAATAAGACACTAATTTAATTTGAGTAATACGCTACTTGGAAGCGGTTTGTTTATTTATGAATAACTTGAGAAATATTTATTAATTGCAACTGCAACCAACAATTATTTATTTAGCGATTGTAGCGCATTGAGCTGTCGCGTTGACCGCAACAAATTGCGTTGAATCTGTGCGTTTATTGCATTTTTCCATATTTCATTTAGCAAATTTAACATCTAACAAACAGTTGGGCCCTGACCGGTTTAGGCATCTCCGGCGTTGTAATCGTGTTGTATACACATATATAATATATTACATAAATATAGATGAGTTAAGTATATTATATAGTTATCTTTGTATGTGTATGTGATGTTTGCCTCTTGGATTGCCATAAGTTAGTCATTCGACTGGGCATCTTATCAGCATTCTGTTATCAGTCATAATCCGAGGGGTAAACTTATTACTTGAGTGAAAGAGAAAGAAAGAGAAAGGAAAGAAAAAAGACACATTTGTAAGAGCAGATAATATTATCTTCACATTATCGTTGTAGCTGCTCCTTGCATTATTGATTTACGAACCATTTTAAAATAATAAAACTATTTAAGTTTATCTTTACAGGCAACAAATATGGTTGCATTTTTGTTTTAAGGTCAGTTCTTTTGTACATTTCTGTGCTCTTAACCATGGTCAAGGTTGTGGCATTTTCAATTTTAGTTAATTGCCAATTGGTCTATTCTTCTTCCTTCCATTCTTTCATCCTTCATTAACTATGCAGCACGTTGCATAGCCGCAGTGATATAATTTTTATCCAGAATTCTCAATCGACACGCGATTAGAAAACACATGCCATTAAATAATGTAATAACTAGATTTTTTCGCTGGATTATGAATTATATAGTTAGATATATACGCAGGTATTTGGATTGGACAGACAGTCACGTAGTCAGACTAATTACGGGTTTTTTCTAGGTGGTAAACAATGTCAGTTCTATGATAATTATAGCAATACTTTAAACTGACGATATATTTAATTGCTCTGATTGCTAGTCACAAATTATAGGGTATTACCAACAGACTCTCTTTAACAAAAGCTTAAGATACTATAATTAAAATGAAAATATTCCAAAAAAAAGTTGAAAAAAATCTCTTAATTATGCTATACATGGAGAACAAACTATTTTCAATTAGGTTCATCAATTTATTCATAAATCAATTATAAATTTAATATGTCTATAATATTTTTGAAAAGATTTGGGCTTCACATTATATTATAATTTCAAATCTTTTCATCATATCAATTTTATTATTATTGTTGTGTAATCTGCTCAATTTGGTCATTGGGTCATTTGTAATTGAATCCTGATCGTTGCCCTTCATTTTGGGCCAATTCTCACGTACTCTTGACACATTTAATGCGACTTGTATTTCAGTTTCCATATATGTTTTTACATATGTATAAAGTGGGTAAATTGAAGCCCTTAATGACCTCTAAGCTTATCTCCCAAATGGGTCTTATTAGCCTTGAGACTCGTAGCGAAACTAAAGAAACTGTGATTAGCGCCAACTTAATTTCAAGTGAATCGTTTATCAAGTAAATTTCCAAAATTACTGTGTGTAACATTATTATTATAAGCTTTTAGCATAAAGCTATTTTTTTCTTTTCTGTTTTTTAATTTTATAATAAATTTATGACGCATTTCAGAACGCACACGATATGGTATATGATATATGTATGTATATAAAAATACGAGTATTTTTGTATGTTTTGTGGGGTTTAAAGTGCAGTGCAATTGAAAGTGAAATGATCGTGGAACTTGGAACTCGGAACGCAGAGTGGGGAATGGATTTTAAAGGGGGATCTGTAGAGGGTTGCATAGTTTCAGCACACACTGTGACTGCGCAACGGAAATGCTTTTGTTGTTCTGCATATTTATTATAAAATAAACAGAGATCATGAACTATATAATAAACAATTTAATTGCAGTTGCATTTCGTTTCGTTTTGCAATTTGTGCGTGTGAACGACTTTTATATAGTGTGTAATAGTTTAAACTTTAAAGAGACATCTGTGATATTATAATAAAATATCTTTTAGAATATTATATAATAAATAGCAATAAATAGCTGTCCAAATTAGTTAATCAAGAAATAAAAATGCAGCCCTAGTATTAAAGATCTTTAATACAATATATTAATTTTAAATTAGGCAAATTTCCTAAAGATCGTACTATAAAAAGGGGTTAAACGTTCTATGCCACATAAATAAGGATCCATAAATCAGCTTTGCACATTTTGTGAAGATTGCATAATCAATTTAAGAAGATTTAAGGCCATGGTTAGGTATAATGATCAATATTATAAATATCGTCTTTAAATTTCGAAAATTTCATGAAGATCGGCATTAACATTTTAATTTAAGCTCATGTATAGATAAATCAATAATCTCTTATTCTGCAAATTTTTTCGAAATTGAATAATGAAGTTTAGTTTGTTTTCTATGTATAGTTCAATATATCATTATTGATTTTCCGAAATTATTTGAAGATCGCATGTGAGCAAGTCGGAAAGAGCTCTTTTGTCTTCTATGGCATATCAGCGTATCTTTTATTGGCTTATAAAGGGAAATTAACATATTATTTTTAGCTCATGTATAGATAAATAAATCATCTCTTAATTCTGCAAATTTTTCTGAAATTGAATAATGAAGTTTAGTTTTTTTCTGTGTATAGATCATCATTAATATCATTGATTTATTCATATTGGTATTGATTTCCCGAAATTATTTGAAGATCGCATGTGAGCAAGTCGGAAAGAGCTCTCTGTTCTTTTCTGGCATATATGTGTGAATTTTAGTCAGTTTTTTCATAGCTTATATCATTTATTCTTTGCCGCAACATAAAATGTACATATATATGTATGTACAGTTATATTTGTTGTATATTTAACATTTGTGAGTTGTTACCCTGTAAAAAGCGCTGCACGAGTCTCATTGTTGGATACTTTTGGAATTTAAACTAGAGTACTCTGTGTGTGTGTATTGCTCTCTTGCTCTCTCTACATGTCTCTCTCTCTCTTTCTCTCTCTCTCTCTTACTCTCTAAGTATCTCCCTCCCTCCCCAGAGTGTGTGTTGAATGATTAGAATTAGCGCAACACCTGAAGACGCACCTGACGCCAGAATGCGCCTAATCCCAACTTGACATGGAACAAAGTGGAAACGATAAATCCGATGAGGCTGATGAAGAACAGCCAAGGCGTAATGAGCATAATGCCCAGAAAGAGTATTACATCGTTGCCCTTGGCATTGGCCATGCGCCACAGGAATTGGCGGACAATGCCACGCAGCTGGA
Source organism: Drosophila innubila (assembly GCF_004354385.1). Lineage (NCBI taxonomy): Eukaryota > Metazoa > Arthropoda > Insecta > Diptera > Drosophilidae > Drosophila > Drosophila innubila. The sequence goes on from NW_022995376.1 coordinate 4,424,124, forward strand.
ACTTGCAACGCCAGAGTCGATAGCTCGCCTGGCCGCAGTTGATGCCCAGACGGAGTCCCTGCCCGATTGCGCCCAGCAACAGGATGCGTAGCAGCTGCAGCAGCAGGAGCACATGACCAAAGACTGATTGAGCACGGCATTGTCGCAGTGTCATCTCCATGCGCTCCTGCCGCTGTGGCGGCATCCTTGACTTGAGGCAATCAAAGGCTCGACGCCAGTAAACTTGGCCCGTACACTTGCCACCAAAGTCCTTAAAGTGCTGACAATACTCCGACTCGGAGTCCGTATCGCCCCTGGGACGATGTGGCATTGCATCCATTTGACCCAGTGATCCCAAGTGTGGCAAGTGCTCAAGTGGATGCAGTGCATCCATCGGTGGTTCCATGTGCTGAAAATTGTGCGAGTATTCATCGTTATGAACCAGGGATGGATTGCTGTGGCTTGCACCCATGGGCAACTCTCCCTCATAGCAGTTGTTGTTGTTGTTGTTGTTGTGGATGTTGTTGTTGTTGTAGTTGTTGTTGCACATGTTGTTGTGGTTGTGGTGGATGTTGTCGGTGTCGTAGCTACGTGGCGTGCCACTGCGCAGTCCACGCTCATGTCCTGCCACCGTGTCTCCCAACTTGCTGAACGGCTGCGGCGGAGGACTGTGGAAAGATCAGCATAAATATACAGATATTGGGAATTAAGTAAGGCTATAGTTGACTACCCGACTATAAGACACCCGTTAGCAAATTTTAATATATTTAAAGTACTATATATTTATCACAGGAGACTCAAAAAATGTATGGTTTTTACTGATACTTATGTTAAACTTTAACTTGCTTGAGATTGAATATTTTCAATTTTCCAAAAAAAAACGGTGGCATGAATTTGAATGTAGAATGAAATAAGAGGCCAAACCATGAACAAATTGACATTCCGCTTGAAAATCGTTTTAGTTTTGACAAAGTTATGAAAGTTTGAAGTTGGTCAAACCTTTGATCTAGCAGCTTTACAAGTCAAAATTTTTGTCCAATTTCTCTTGATTTTTTACAGAAAAATTAAAGTCGCCAGAATCAAGTTTAAAGTGTTGTTTTATACTAATTACGATATAAGAAGTTGATTAAAAGTGAAAACTTGAGATTTTAAATTTTCAATTTTCAAAATATCAAAGGGGGGACCCTTAGCATCGAGCCCATGATTTAGAGAAAAATAATTTTTTGTACAAAGTTAATTAAATTTGAATGCAGAATGAAATAAGAGGCCAAACCAAGATCAAAATGATATTCCGCTTGAAAATCGGTACAGTTTTCACAAAGTTATGAAAGTTTGAAGTTGGTCGAACCTTTGACCTAGCAGCTTTACAAGTCAAATTTTTTGTCAGTTTCGACCTGATTTTTTACAGAAAAGTGAAAGTACTCGGAACCAAAATTAAAGTGCGGTTTTGTACTAATTACGATATAAGAAGTTGATTAAAAGTGAAAACTTGAGATTTAAAATTTTGAATTTTTGAAATATCAAAGGGGGGACCCTTGGCATTGAAATCGAAACCAAGATCCAGAGGGAAATAATTTTTTTTATCGAAATTTTTTATATTTGAATGCAGAATGAATATAGAGGCCAAACCATAATCAAAATGACATTCCTATTGAAAATCAGTTTTGTTTTGAGAAAGTTATGAATGTTGAAAGTTGGTCAGTTGATATTATACCCTGTAAATAAGCAATATATAATTTGTGGAGTCTGCCACACCTCCTTCTCTCTGTCTCTTTCTTACATTGCAACGCATTCAAAATACTCTATGAGTAACATCTATAATTACAGTGATTACTCGATAAACTCACCTGCCCACACGCTGAATGGGACGTTGCACCTGTTTAGCCAACTGCACCAGAAATGGCATCCCATTCAATCCCTCCGTGTTGCCAAAGTTTGGCGACTTGAGCTGTTGCAAATTGAAGCCACCTCCAGTGTAGGGCGAACGTTGTTTTTGCATTATGTGATTCATTGCACTAAGTGCATTGAAACTGAATTAAATTATCATTGAGAGATGCCATGATAAGAAAACTACATACCGTGTCTTTTTAAACGACTTTTGTGGTCACCTTTTGTATTATTCGATTCTTTTCAAAAGGGACTTTATTTCTGATTCGAAAAGTCCGGCTGTGTTGGAATTTAGCTACGTTTTGAAATGTCACGTCTTTCGTCTAATGTGCTTTCAATTTTTGTTCATATAAATTCAATGCCTACTTAAATCCGACTTAAATCTTGCTACTCGTTAAGAAATGAAGTAAATTGTATTTAAATAATATTAGATAATATTACTTTAGTGAGAAGTCAGCTTGTTTTAATGCAGTGACTGTTATCATTACAAAGTTTTATTATAAAACTCAAGAAATAATCATTATTCTATGAGTTTGAACATTTTACTTTGAGCAAAAAATAAAACTCAGGAATAATCATTATTTTTCATTGAGTTTTATTTTTTTTTTGCTCTTAAAAAATAATGAATTTTTCTTAAGTTTAATTTTTTTGTTGCTCTAAAATAATGATAATAATCATAATAATGATAACAATTATAATAATGATAATAATCATTATTTTTGCATTGAGTTTTATTTTTTTTGCTCATGAGTAAAATAATAAAAATCATAAATCTTAAGATCAAAGTGAAATTGCATAGATAACCCTTAAAGAAAATTTTTAATATATTTTACGTTTTTTTACATTTACTAAAACTAAATAATTTTTTCAATTGAAAAAAACAAAATTTACTGTCCCTGTTTTAATGCAATTTTTAAGAAACTTATCTGCTGTATTAAATGTGGCTATAGATATTTTCTTGCTTTCAGCTTTGATATGTTTTATAGTTGTTGTATTTCCTTGCTAAAACTTTTCAGAAACTTGATAATAATTTTAAAGCTACGACAAAGCTTCCGTTAGATATAAATATATGTAAAATTGCCCAAATAAAAAGTAATCTGTAGTTATTCATAATATATGTATTATATTTACTAATGTCCTATATCTTTTGCAGTTGTAGTACGAGTATTCAACTTGCTTTGTTCGCTGACTGGTTAATTGTGTGATTAAGCGGAGTTTGAGTCATCGCGATAACAGAATAACAAGTGGATTTCGCATCCATAAAACGGATTCTCTGTGAAATCAGCGACTCAGTCCAATGTGATGTGTTGAGCCGTGGATACAACAGATATACCAAAAAAAAATACTGCCAGTGTTTGGAGTCGAGAATGTTGCGACTGAAGTGGACAATTGCGCTGCTGCTGCTGCTGCTGGCGCTGTTGGTGCCGACGCAGGCGGAGATTAGGGAACTGCACAGTGATGAGCCCGAAGGTCCCAATGTCTGCAAGAAGCGAGAGAAGTGAGTGAGAGTTGGAGTAAAACAATAAAAATGGAATTTATATTTAATACATTTCGCTTACAGCTACAATGTGGAGGTGGTCATAACGGAGCTGCAGTCGTTCCAGGAGCGCGGCTCCACCTGGTGCCTCAACATCCCGCCCAGCTGTCCCACCTACCGCATCAAACATCGTGTGGTGAACAAAACTCAAACTCTGACCAAGGCACGCATTGTGCGTGACTGTTGTGGTGAGTTTTCTTCATAGATCCAATTAATTTCCTCTCTAATCCTGATACTCTTTCCTTCCTAGATGGCTACACTCGCAGTGGCAGGGAGTGCGTGCCACATTGCAGCCAGTCCTGTCAGCACGGCGAATGCGTTGCTCCGGAGAAGTGCAAGTGCACGGAAGGATACGGCGGTCCAGTCTGCAACATAAGTTCGTCTCAACTTTGATATATAGCTAGTATTATGTCTATGTCCTTGTTGTGTCCCCTTTGAGTGTGTTTGTAACAATGAACGACAATGAAACGCCTTGGGTGCATGGAACGCGGCTCAATCGTTCAGTTTGTTGCATTGATTGATGATTGACGATAACACCGATTGAGCCCAGTTCCATGATTTATGCTCAGACTCTAATCCAAACAATATTTTGTGATACTCTTGCAGAGTTATGTTTAGATTCTATAGATATCTTTGTTGTTATTAAGAGAGATATTGAAAGTTCGGTTACTTTTCTGAAAAGATAAAAAATATGGAGAAGTGGTTAAATAATAGATTAATTTAAACTGAGTCCAATTCGGAAATAATACCTTAGAAACTCTTGGCATAATTTTTAATATGTCTAAGATCTGTTGAAAGTTGGGTTGGGAAATAAAAAAAGAAAGTAACGAAATTGCAAATCAAGACTAATTGAACATAAAGTCTACTTTCTTCAATATGCAGTTCATTAAAAACTTTGACATGTGACATAATATTTCTAACTTTTGTGGAGCTTAAACTTGACTTTCGCTTTGAATCTATTTGCTATTTCTTTATAAGTTCGAACGGGGTTTTTCTTACTTAAATCCGTCTATCTATATATATAAAAATCTTTGTCCTGACTGACTCACTGATCATTTGACAGTCCAAACCATAAGACCTAGGAGGCTGAAATTGTCACACAACATAGCAGAGACAATTTGATCGTGCAATAAGACGGCGTTTTGCGAAATTCGAGTTGTAAGAAGGTTCAATTTAAGGGTCAAAGCTCACACGTTGAGAGAATTGCTAGTTACTTATATATTTTGTATATTAATATTACCAGTATTATGTTATTACTCGCTTAAGAAATAACAATCGCCTTTTGTTGGCTTATACATATATCTAAAAGATAAAGAGGATTTGCTTAGTTTGAATTATTTGAAGAGACGTTGCCAAAATAATATAGAGAAATATTCAATCTTAAAAATTTTATTAAGTAAAACAAATTCCAAGTTGTTGATTCGACCAAGTATTATTTATAACTCTGCCAGAGTATCAAAACTTCGGTTTGCCGAAGCTTTTCGGTTAGCACAATCTATGTTATTTTCTTTTTATAAGCTTTTGTTGAAACTAATCTCGTGTGTTAACTGTTTGTAGTGTATAATCTGTATTCTGTATTTTGTAATCTGTAGTCTTTTGTTTTGCTAATTATTTTCCAAAAGCACCAACACACTCACCCACACACATACACAACTGTCTTACACACACATAAACACATGGCTTTAGCTATTAAAACTGTTCTAACTTCGGCTTTGGCTTGGCACACACGGCATAAATAGAATCCACACAGGGAATTCCTGGCTATAAACGCGACTAACTGTATAAATATTCCCCACTACTCCCCGTCTAATCCCGCCTCCCAGTGACTTAATGCCGTGCTCGCTCAGAGTATTTGTCAAATGCAAAGATTAAGCTAACGCTACTCTCTGGCAGATTGTTCTCCTGGTTTTTATGGCATCGACTGTAAGCTGAAGTGCGATTGCCTGAATAACGCCACCTGTGAGCCGTTTAGCGGCAACTGTGAGTGCGCCAAGGGTTACACTGGCGTCCAATGCGAGCAGCATTGTCCCGCCGGCAGCTATGGTGAGAAGTGTGCGGAGAAGTGTCGCTGTGAGAATGGCGGCAGCTGTGACCACATCTCGGGCAAGTGCTCCTGTGCGCCCGGCTACACAGGTCCCTTGTAAGTGGGTGTAATCCCAAGTCTCCACTACAATTCCCCCTGCTTCCCTCGATTAATACTTCGTCTCCGTCTCCGATATCAGATGCGATATGCGCTGTCCGGATGGCAAGCACGGTGTCCAGTGCGAGGAGGACTGTCGCTGTCAGAACGATGGACGCTGTGATCCACAGAATGGCGCCTGCGAGTGCACGCCCGGCTGGACGGGCGATGTCTGTGCCAACAAGTGTCCCACGGGCAGTCATGGACCCAACTGTGAGCTGCAGTGTCACTGCCTGAATGATGCACCCTGTCATCATATAACTGGACGCTGCGAGTGTCCGCCTGGCTACATGGGCGAGGTCTGCATGGACGAGTGTCCTCTCAATACCTACGGCATCAACTGCACCGAGAAGTGTCACTGCGAGAACGATGCCGCCTGCAGTCGAACCGGCAAGTGCATCTGTGCTCCGGGCTGGCAGGGAGAGCGCTGTGAGCAGCGCATTTGTCCGGCGGACAGGTACGGCTCGGACTGCAACAAGACCTGCGAGTGCGAGATGGAGCACACGGATCTGTGTCATCCGGAGACGGGACGCTGTCAGTGCAGCATCGGCTGGAGCAGCGATCAGTGCATGCGTCCCTGTGCCTTCCTCAAGTACGGACTCAACTGTGAGCAGAACTGTGATTGCCGCAACGGCGCCAAGTGCTCACCCATCAATGGCACCTGTCTCTGTGCGCCCGGCTTCACTGGGGATCGGTGCGAGGAGAGCTGCCCGATTGGCAGCTATGGCCAGGACTGTGCCTTCCAGTGTGACTGCCAGAATGGCGCCAAGTGTGCACCGGAGACGGGTCAGTGCCTCTGTGCTCCCGGCTGGAGGAACAACAAGTGCGACAGACCCTGTGATCTCAATCATTATGGCGACGCCTGTCGTCGCACCTGCGAGTGCCAGAACAACGCCTCCTGCAATCCCATCGACGGCAACTGCACCTGTGCGCCCGGCTGGACGGGCGAGCACTGCGACCAGAAGTGCGAGACGGGATCCTTCGGACACAACTGTGCGTTCAAGTGTCAGTGCGACATGTACAACACGATCGCCTGTGAGGCAGCAACGGGTCGCTGCCTCTGCAAGCAGGGATGGAGAGGTACGAGGCAGGAGGCAGAAACTATCGATCAACCCACTCAACAGACTCATCAGCTATTGCTACTCTCACACACACACACTCTCTCACACACACACACACTCACACATTCGCGCTTGCTTCATTCGATCTTCATTTTCATCTCTCTCTCTCTCTCTCCTGGTTCTCAAAGAGAAATCTCAAAATAAATCTCTTCATTCTCTCAGTTTTTGGCAGACACATATACATTTAACCTCTCACCCCGACACACACTTTTATGCCCTCTTCTTTACCCAAATTACCTTGCCATTAAAGTTCCTAAGTCATCCATTTAGGTAAAAAATTATTTCCAGCAGCGCTCAGCTGAATTTTTCTATTAATTCCTTAAGGATTCCCCAATGCAGTGTTCCTTACTCTCATTCCTAGCATAAATCACAGGATTAAATTACTGAATACTTAGTTATAAAAATTCCCTAGAAATTCCTTGACTCTTAGAGAAAATTGGTTGCTTATTCTTTAACGATTTCAGCAGCGCTAAGCTGAATTTCTCTATAAATTCCTTAAGGATTCCCCATTGAATGTCATGCTGAGTTCCATACTCTTCCCTCTATCATCAATCACAGTGTTAAATTACTGATTACCTAGATATAAAATTTCCCAAGAAATTTCTTGCCTCTTACTAAATAATTAGTTATAAAATTTACCAAGAAATTCCTTGACTCTTAGAAAAAATTCCTAGATGATTCCTTAACGATTTCAGCAGCGCTTAGCTGCATTTTTCTATAAATTCCTTAAGGATTCCCCAATGAATATCATGCAGAGTTCCTTACTCTCCATCCTAACATAAATCACAGGATTGAAATACAAAATACTTAGCTATAAAAATTCCCAAGAAATTCCTTGACTCTTAGAGAAATTTCCTTGATGATTCCTTAACGATTTCAGCAGCGCTCAGCTGAAGAATTCTATAAATTCCTTAAAGATTCCCCAATGAATGTCATGCAGAGTTCCTTACTCTCCATCCTAACATAAATCACAGGATTAAATTACTGATTACTAAGATATAAAATTTCCCAAAAAATTCCTTGACTCTTAGAGAAAATTCTTGGATGATTCCTTAACGATTTCAGCAGCGCTCAGCTAAAGTTTTCTATAAATCCCTAAGGATTCCCCAATGAATGTCATGCAGAGTTCCTTACTCTCCATCCTAACATGAATCACAGGATTAAATTACTAAATACTTAGTTATAAAATTTACCAAGAAATCCCTTGACTCTTAGAAAAAATTCCTTGATGATTCCTTTACGATTTCAGCAGCTCTCAGCAAAATTTTTCTATAAATTCCTTAAGGATTCCCCAATGAATGTCATGCAGAGTTTCCTACTCTTCTTCCTATCATCAATCACAGTGTTAAATAACTGAATACTTAGTTATAAAAATTGCCTAGAAATTCCTTGACTCTTAGAGAAAATTCCCTGATGATTTCTTAACGATTCTTTAAAGTTGTGTACTGAAGGATCTTTGCATTCATTTCCTTTATCTTTCGATTCCAATTTCACTTGGTAACAACACAGCGGCTGAGAAGGGGTAGTCTCTCTTTCTCTGTCTTTTTCTTACATATTCATTATTTTCTACACACTCACACTCAGTCACACCTACACACACACATCCGCACTTGCATCTTTCGTTCTATTTTTATTCTCTTATTACATTCTGCATCCCAAGTTTGCCTGGAAACTATACCAACTATCTCTTCCTTATCTCCATCCGCTCTCCCCCTCTCCTTCCCCCTTCTCTAAAAACATATATTTTGACTTGCATTTCCCGTTTTATTTTCATTTCACTCGATAACGTAATGAATGTAGAGACAGTCCTCTTCTCTTTCTTCTCCCACTTTCCTTCTTCTATACACATTCTCACATGCATCTCTCATTCCATTTTCCTTTTCACATTCTATTTTCATTTTATCACTTATTCTACCACATTCCGAATTACCAAATCGCCAAACATTTTTTACATCATTTGTTTGTAAACATTTTTATCTTAATTTGTGTCTTCTTGTTTTGCACTCGTTTTTTTGTTTTTTGTTGTTTCTTTATGCCTTTTGTGTCCTTAAACGAACTGAAATCGCACCCAAGGCGTTAATTGCGAGACGAACTGTTCGAGCGGTTACTATGGTGAAAATTGTGATCAAGTTTGCAGATGCTTGAACAACTCGTCCTGCGACTCGGATACGGGCAGCTGCATCTGTGCACCCGGCTGGACCGGCGAGGATTGTGCGGATCCCTGTCCCGATGGCTTCTATGGCATGGAGTGCAAGGAGCGCTGTCCTGAGAGTCATCATGGTAATAACTCTTAAATTCTTACTTTCTTTATTCTCTAATCTCTGTCTTCTCTCCTAGGCAACTCCACCTGTGATCACATTACCGGCGAGGTTGTCTGTCGGCCAGGCTACTTGGGTCTCACCTGTGAGCACGCCTGTCCGGCGGGTCTCTACGGTCCCAACTGCCGCCTGAAGTGCAACTGTGAGCACCAGGGCGAGTGTAATCACGAGAATGGTCAGTGCACCTGTCTGCCTGGCTGGACGGGCGCTAATTGCAATCAGACCTGTCCCAAGGACACCTATGGCCAGGGTTGCACTCAGCGCTGTCGCTGCCAGAATCACATCAATTGTCGCAAGAACGATGGACACTGCATTTGCCTGCCCGGCTGGATGGGAGATCACTGTACCTACATCTGTCCCGAGGGCTTCTACGGCGAATACTGCATGCATTCCTGCTCCTGCCCCTCGGCCAATTTCCAGTGCCATGCGGCCCAGGGTTGCGTCTGTCGCAGCGGCTACACTGGCGAAAATTGTGATCAACTCATCGCCGAGCAACGCATAGCTGAACCTGTTCCGGAATGTGAGTAATATCAAGTCAAAAGCGTTTAAATACGGGTTATGAGTAACTAAACTGAGCTAAACTGAGTTAACCTTTATTTTAAAAAAAATTAAAAAATACTAGGGGACACCCGGGTTTGAACCGGGGACCTCTCGATCTGCAGTCGAATGCTCTACCACTGAGCTATATCCCCACTTATGGAAGTATCGAAAATATTCTAAACAACAGCTACGATTTTTAGCATAAACACAGATATCATTCCTTTAAAAGGATTTATTTAAATTTGCATTTTTTTTTTTTTGTATAAAAACAAGAATTTTTATTCTGTATATGATTGAACTTCAATTTTTAAAATGTAGTTGAAAATAAGAGTTGTTTAAAAATATTGAACAAAAAATTTAAAGAGATATGATTAAGGATATAAAAAAAAATAAAAAGAAACGAGGAATATAAATAAAATTCAATCATAAAATAATTTTTATACAGATACAAAATTTATTTAATATTTAGATCGAGAAATAAATATTATTTATTTAATATATGAAAAGACACTAACAAGATTATTAATAAATTAAAAATTAAGTTCTATTGCTCGATTTAAATTGTAAAATATATAAATTGAACTTTCGTTTTTATAAACCATTTTTTTTTAAATAATAATTAAACTTAGATTTATTCATGAATTTTTTATTTTAAATAATATTTGAAAATTAGCTTTGTTCATGAATTTTTTATTTTAATATTTTTAAGAATGAAAAGATTTATGTAAATATTTAAATTCTTGAAAATTCTTAATTAATCCATTGCTTAATCCTAATCCACAGCAAACAATGCTGGAGTTGCTTTAAGCATGGCTCTGTTGTTCATCTCATTTGCCATCATTTGTGCCGTGTTCTTCTACTATCGACGTCGCTTGAATAATATAAAGACGGAGCTCGCTCACGTTCACTACACGCACGACACGAATGGAGGAGTATCTGGTTGGCCGCATACGAGTCCAAATTTCGATAATCCCGTTTATGGCATGGAGTCGCGTCTGCTGACCAACCAACAGTTGCCGCCCAAGATAAACAATTTGAACACGAATGGATCACTGTGCACGAACTACGGTGATGACTCCAATGCCAGCAGCCGAGGTGAGTTTGGCATGCATTTAAATAAATTCAATTGATAGCGACTTTCAAATTCTTACAGTGGGCAGCTATTCCATCAACTATAATCACGAGCTGTTGAATAAGAATCTGAATGCGGATCTGACCAATCCAAATGTTTATAATGCCATTGGCGATAGCCTAAAAGAGGAGCATGTTTACGATGAGATCAAGCAGAAGGAGGGCTATAAAGATCCCGGTAAGTGTTCAGTTTTCCACAAATGCCACAAACGCCACTAACAATTGTAATGCTACAATAATATATTCCCATATGCAACGCCACATAAAAGTGAAAATTTATAGCAAGATATTGTTTCCGGAGGGTAAGCAATAATAGTTCAGTGTCAGTGTCCGTGTCTGTTGTAGCTTGTCCTCACTGTGCCTCAATCATATTATTTTTGATTTTTATGTGTTTGAAAACTTGTACTCAACAATTTCTCTCTCCCCTTAGATGAGTATGATCATCTGGATTACTCAAGGCCCAGCACATCGCAAAAGCCACATTATCATCGCATGAACGACACAATGCTGAACATCAATCTGGACGAGGAGAAGCCCAGCAATGTGAAGAATATGACGGTGCTGCTGGATAAGAAACCCGAACCGCCAACGGAACCAGAACCGCAGCACGAAAGCTTCGATAATACCAATCTGGATACGTTATCAACGGCATCGCCCAGCTCCAGTCCGGAATCGTTGAGGAAATAAGAAAATAAGCGTTGTGCCAGAGTCAGAGTTACGACTTTATTGCGTACCGATTTCAAATAATGATATTTTAATGTGTTTGTATTCTGTACGTTTATGCAAAAAGTTGTTAGCGTAATTTATTACATTTGTAGCTCTTAAGATTTGTATAATTTGTGTCCCTTTTTTACTTTCTTACCCACATTAAAATTTTTAACTGTCAGCATTTCTCATATGTACAACGCATTTTTTGCTCAAACAATTGTAAATTTGTTTCTCTAGGGCCCTTTACAACCCATCGTTGTTTTAATTTGTTCCAATAGAATACCAATCCCAACCAAAACCTTTTGTAAATGTTTTATATTCAAATATTCATAAATTTGTTCATCAGATCTATCATATACATATATACATTTAGATATAAGTACCTCTTCCTTTTGATAACAAATTGTGCTGTTGATTGTATAGAAATTGTGAATTCGGAATTCGCGTTACCTTTTAGCTCCCCAGTGGAGCTAACAATAATTTTGAATAACGCATTACATATACAAACGTACATATTAACCTATTCATATCAGATATTTAAGCATATAATATTTATATTTTAATAAGCAATATATTTGTATAACAAACAAGAAACAAAAAAAAACAAACAAGTTAATATGAAATATTTGCCAAGAATCGAAAATAAGTCAAATTATTTGTAATTCTAAGAAACAATTTGTATTTCGAATGACTATAAGCGTTGATTGGCAAAACAGTTTTGTTTAATTATGATTAAACTACATTTTTAGTAGGTCAAATATTGGAACATTACTAAATTGTTATTGTAATTCAATTTGTAGCTCAAAATATTGCTCATTGTATGTCTTTAAAAGGCAAAATCTAATAAAATGCAAATTATCGCGCGTAATCGAAATGCAAAATCAAACTTTATTGAATGGTCAACAGTTGTAGGGCAGCATTTCCATTACAGGACAAACGGCAGTACCTGCCTAACAAAAACCAGCAACTGAAAGTATGACGCAGTTGTTATTTACTGTAATTAAAAACAGCTCCTGAAAGTATGCTATACTTGTATTTACTTTAATTAAAAAATAGATCTCGAAAGTATGCTACACTTTATATTCGCATTTGGGATCACATTTCGCCTTTAAAAGTGCGATTTTTTGAGCACAAACAAAATCCACTAGACTGCGGGAGATGGAATTTACTGTGTTTGTGGGCCTGCAATTACCAATTAAAAACAGCAGCTGAAAGTATGCAACATCTTTTTACAAACGCGCGCAATTTGAGTTGTTTGTAGCTTTTCAAGTTAAAACAGTGATTGTTATTTGTAATATGTTTATTATTTATTGAAATTATTTAGTAGAAGCATCAAGTACAGTAATTGTTTGTATAAATAGTTGATCGTTTCCATGTGTTGTGTTGTGTGTCTTTCTTTGATTTATGTTGCAATTGTAATGCTAAATATACACCAATAGCACAGATTACATCTATGTAAATTCTAAAAGCGTACACATACAACTAAATAAGAGCAAAGAATTACAAAATTTAAATATGCTAGTTTGATATTGCTTAATTCGATACAATTACGATTTATGATATTTAAGATTAATCTGTGTAGTTCCTAGCATGACTTTTGGAGGTGGAGTTGGGGGGATTGGATTATCTATAAGATGCGATCTTTCAGTCTCTGGTACCCTACAGATAACCGTGACCGGCCACCTCGGCTGGTATGAAGCCCTCGCGTCCATCGCGCGTCTTCACATAGAACCATTGACGCTGATCCTTGGACTCGCGACACTCGCAGAGCGTCACAATTTCACCCTTGTGGACCACAATGCTCTCCGTGATGTAGTCCGAGTTGATGGCGACTAGAGTTTGGCGCAGTCCATTCTGTTGATGCCTCCGCAGCAGATTCAACTGTTGCTGCTGCTGCGCCTGTGTGGAAAACGTTGAAATAATTAGTATTTATTTGTTGAATGTATCAAACGTTCAGTTGGTCAGTCGTTAATAATCGATAGGCGATAAATGCTAAATGAGTCAGTTGTTCATGATGAACCTTAAATAGTGTTGTTCGTGGTGAAAATAAAGAACAAAGTGGCGTATTCACCATTGTTGCCAATTTAGCTACTATCTACTACTAAGCAAATAACCTATAGAACCTATGAACCCTATATGAAACTGTAGAAAAAGAACTGTCCGTTTTCTTCAGTTCCATAGTAAATTTCACCATTGGACTCAATGTTTGGCGTTTTGTGCAAATACTTTCAGTCGCATAGGATTTTTTTTTTACAAAAGTAAAAAATGTATTTACACATATTTACATATAATTGTCGAATGGGATGAGTTCTCTTTAGCTCACTTGTTTAGTTCTACAATTTATCAATTTTTAAGGGTTTGAAAAGTATTTTAAAGTAACGAATAACACTAACAGGTGTGTTCTACAAATTTATAACTTCGCTAAAGCAACCCAAAAGCAATTGTTGTGTACCTGAAAAAAAGAAACCATTGCTTTCAAATGTCTAAAAAAAAATTTAAGAGATTTGACAAAATTAAATATTTATTAAATTGAATTAAAATATCTTTATATTGCATATAAATGCATAAAAAATATGTTCGAAAATATTAAATTTCCGACATTTTAGGAACACGAACATTTCGAACGGTTGTTTTTAAAAACATTTATCTTTAAAATCTCTAGAGGTTTTTGGAACACATAAATTTTATCATAAATTTTTCTTTGTATTTTGAGTGTATTTAGTGTATTTTATATTACTCTATTTAAATTAGGCTATTTTTCAAGTACAAAAATTGGCAACAGTGGATTTCAATAGCTACTGATTTTTTTTTTTATTCCTATTTTTATTCAGTAAATCAACAAACTTTTCTGTCGTCCCTCTCAGTTGTGGTGCAAAATTAAGCTCCGTTGAACAAGTTCATTCCCTCATTTCAATGAGCCGTTCATTTCATTCATTTAGTTCATTCTGAACGAATCAACCTACCTGTGGAATGCTCTTTGGATGCAGATGCTGACCGTTGTGGCCATTGGTGATGTAGGAGACGTTGGACAGTCTGCGCACAGTCGGTGCCTGCACCTGATGCAGATGCTTCTGTGACGATTGCTTCGATGTCGTCGACGGTGTCGTCGTTGTCCTTTGCTGCAGTGTCACATACTCATCGTTGGAGGCGCTGCGCACCGAGGCGGAACCAGTTCCGGTTGCGGAGCCGGCAGAGAGTCCCAGCTGCTTGGTGGAGCGCAACTGGGCATAGGCCTTCTCCACGAGCTTTGGCTGGGAGGCGGCGCGCAGATACAACTTGTCCACATGCTGCTCCCCGTACAGTGAACCCGACAAGCTGCCTCCTCCTCCGCCTCCGCCTCCATTCTTGCTGTTGTTGTTATTGTTATTGTTGTTGTTGTTGTGGGACAGCAACTCCTCCGCTGGCTTGGCGCTTCTGGGCGTCCTGGCGCCATCGGAACGTGTGCCGCCGCGCAGTCGTATCTCCTTCTCCGAGTCGGTCATGTTGCCACACGGACGCGGAAAGATGTCCGCATTGGACTCCCAGCAGGGCGTGTGCTTGGATCCCCTGGCTGCCGAGGGCAGGATGCCCAGGGGCAAGCAACAGGCATAGCCCACATAGCCCTCCTCCGCGTGTGGTGTCTGCACATAGAGCCAGTTTTGGTTCTTGAACACCGCATTGACCACCATGCCCAGTGGCAGGGGAATCTCCAGCTGATAGCCACCAGGACGCGTCTGATAGAGCGTGCTGGCGGTGGCCAGCACAACGGGAATATTGCCGGGCGCCGCGAGCGAGCAACGTGACAGAAACTCATCCACATTGTGTATCTCATAGCCGAATCTCTGCACGCGATTCCGCTCTCTCTCCCGGCGCTTGCGATGCCGATGGCGACGCTGCTGCTGAGCTGCTCCGCCAACTCCGCCGCCAGCCTCCGACACTGCCACCAGACTGGGCTCCGAGTAGGTGCACTTTAAGTCATGCTCTGTCGTTGCTCCAGCTCCTGTTCCTGTTCCACTTCCAGTTCCCGTTCCCGTTCCAGCTCCAGAGTTACCGGAGGCGGCGGCACGCGCCTGTTGCAGGCGATTGGCCAACTTCTTGCGGATCTCGTTGCGCTTGCGAGCCAGCAACAATGCCTCCTGGTGGACATCGCTCTTGGGCGCCCGTTGCGGCGTGCAGACGAAGAGCAGCTCTTTGGTGGAGGCGGCGGCAACAGGTGCACCCGGCGCACAGCTGCTCCGCGTGGACTTATCCCTGTAGTCCAACAGATTCTGATTGCTAAAGAACTTTTGGTTCGCCAAGTGTCCGTTGCTGGGAGCCAGATGGGCGGTGGGCGTGGTGGCATAGCCCTGGAGGGGATCAGTGGTGCCACCACCAACCGGCAGCTGCTTAACCCGATAACGCTTCTTGGTAACATCCAGCTGGGTGGGCACAGGCTCCGTGCGCTTCTGTTCAACGGAAGGAGCAAGTGCATCCGTGCTCAGCTTAAGCGCTGGCTTCTCCGGCTCCTGTTGTGGCTCCTGGTCGGCATCATTGGCTTGTGGCTGTGTTGGCGGTGTCTGTTGATGCTGCTCCCGCAGCACCCAGGTCAGTGAGATGCGCGGACGTCGCAGGCTCAGGTTCTGACCCATCGCTAGACTGTCCAGGCCTACAGCATGCTGCAGTTGTGGTGTGCTCTTGGCCCGTCCTGCCCCTAATGGCAACAGCAACTCATCAATCTCCACATAATCGGAGCTGTACTCGTATCTGCCAACCGACTGGGATTGGGATCGGGATTGAGATTGCGTTGCAGTTGCAGTTGGAGGCGGAGTGGCTGTAAAGTTGCCCACGGAACTGTCGCTGCTGCCGGGTTGCTGCTGGTGCAGGATCAGAGCACAGGCGTGCAACAGATCCGGACAATACGCATCTAAAAACAGGAAACATAAATTAAATATTAAAATTAATTATTATTAAAGTATACTCGTTCCTCTAAAGATATTGCTTCATGTGTCTAAAACTATCGCAATGTCAATTGATCTTATAATCGAAATGAAAAGTTGTCGATCAATCAGCAAATAATAAATCGAGTTAAGTATATTAGATTTACTCAAAAACACTGTTTTATCGAAAAATTCAACAGTGATGACAAAAAATGCACTTTTCAAATTTTGATGCTGAATCAATTTAGGGGCCAAATAATGATCAAAATGATATTCCGCATGGAAATCGGTCAATTTTCGGCAAAGTTATGGCTGTTTGAAGTTTTAGAAAAAGTGTCAAGGGGTAAGTATGCAAAAAATACACATTGGTGACTAAAAAATGAAATTTTTTAAGCTAGTAAAATTATGATGCAGAATCAATTTAGAGGTCAAATAATGATCAAATTGATACTCCGCATGAAAATCGGTCAAGTTTTGGCAAAGTTATGGCTGTTTGAAGTTTGAGATAAGGTGTCAAGGGTCAGAGTCAGGATCAGGTACCGAAAAATTTGACAGTGATGGCATAAAAATGGAGTTTTTTAATTTTGATACAGAATCAACATAGAAGCCAAATAATGATCAAAATGAAATTCCGCATGAAAATCGGTCAAATTTTGAGGAAGTTATGTCAGTTGGAAGAACTCCACTTACCCCGCAGTCCCCGTGAGCTGCTCCTGCGTCGACGCTGGCGTCGTCTGTTGACTGCGCTGTCGCCAAAGTCGCAGTCGCTGTCGCTGCTTTGATCGCTGCTGCTGCTGGTGGCAAATTGCTGCAGTTGCAACTGTTGCTGTTGCTGCTGTTCCTGCAACTCTCTGAGGCGACGTCGACGTCTCGCTTGTTGCCGCGCTGCCGCTGTCGCTGCTGCAGTCGCTGCCGCCGCTGCTGCTGCTGCTGGCTGTGTTGGGGTTGGGGGAGGAGGTGGCGCTGCCGGACGCTCCGTGTAGCAAGGTGGCGGTGTTAGTGGCAGGGGGCAATAGACGGGCGGCGGTGAGCGCAGTCGAGGATTGGCCAAGTCAACGCTGGCATCCAAGACGTAATCGTTCTCTAGAAGATTTCCTGCCTGCCGGTAGCCAATTGGGGCAACTGCCGCTGCTGTGGCAGATGTGGCAGCTGCTGCTGCATGCTGTGGCCGATAGCTGGGCGGAGCAGCTGTGGATGAGAGGGACAGAGAGATGGCATTAATGAGGTGCTCACCAAACTTGACAACTGGCTAATAAAAATTCCAATTATATGGCCAAATGCCAAGCGGGCCAAAAGACAATAAAAAACCAAAAACAAAAACAAAGCGACACCCCCACGAGAAAAATATTTAAAATATTTGCCAATATAAACGTCAAGCTGTTGGCCAAAAGCAGCGGCCAGTTTCAGTTTTAGCCGCAGTCTCCAGACTCAGTCTCAGTTGCTGTTATGGCCCATAGTTGTTGGCCACATTTATATGCGCTATCAAGGCCAAGATCAGTGCGCTTGAAAATGCCAAAAGCCAAGGCGAAAAGGCAAAGAAGCAGCAGCAGCAGAAGAAGAAGAAGCTGGCAGGCTGGAAGAGTTTAGAGAGATACGCAAGAAGCGTGGCCAATAAAATTCCACAAACTGATATGCTCAATGGCAACAACGTGCCACAAGTGAGTAGTAAAATGTTAAAACGTGACGGTATTTCACAAAAAAATACCAAAAATATTATATACCACATCTCATTCCCACTCTCTAGCCCTATCGCTCTCTCTCTCTCTTTACATTTGCGCTCACATTTGCACAACGTTCCAAAAAGCAGCTTAAATTAAGTTAGTCTACCAACTGTACGAAGTTTTTCTACACTTATAAAGTTTGAGATCAGGTGGCATCAATAATGTATAGAACAAGTCACTTGAAATATGTGTAAGGTGGCAGCACTCAACAGGATTAATAGAACTGATACATTAAAATTATTTCAGCTACTTTTAAAGCTTTTCCTTTCAGCTGGAATTTATGTAAATTCGTCTGAAAAATTTGAGACCCTGTTTGCAGTTTATAATCGCTTTTCATCAACTTATTAAATGAAAACATCCTGATAAAAATTTACATTAATTTACATACCCTTTATTTAAAAAAAAAATACAGGTCTAAACGAGTTACTTGGCTTTTAGTAAGATATTTTTGTATAATAGGTGTGTTTTGAGACTATATTAGCGTTGTGATTTGTTTTTTTTTTTTGTAACCAAGGTTTACTTTTCATTTTATAATAATTAATATATCTTTTTGAAAATGAGAGAGAAATGTAAAGTTATCTGTAATTGATAAGGAAACAAAAATCATAAATCTCTTTGTCCTGACTGACTGACTGGCTGACTGACCGATCATTGTGCAGGCCAAGTTAAAGTCGTACAAGTCTGAAATATTGACAAAATCTATGAATACAAGAATGTTTGTCCTGACTGATTGACTACCTGATTGACTGGCTGACTGTTACAAAACAATAATTATTATAATTTGGAAAAAAAATACATATTTTTAAAGATGTAAGTTTTATTTGTAATTAATTGCACAGTTTATAGCAAAGCCAATATACCCAGCTATATGCATAATAATAATAACAAAGAAAGAAAGATAAAAAAAACAGGAGAACAACTGATGAGGCAGCAGAAAGGACAAAGCCCTGGGCTGTAGTTGTTGCTGTGGCCCCAACGGCAATGGCTTTAACGACCTTTACAAGGCGGGCGGCACCGACTGTCAGTGTCAGTCAGCGTTGGGGCAACATCAACAGCAGCAGCAGCGGCAGCAGCAGCGGCAGCAACTTTGCTTGCCACAAAGCTAATCAAAAAGAGTTGCAGCAGCAGAAAGAGTCGCAGATCGTGCGAGGATTACATTGAAGAGGGGCCGTGAAGACGTGAAGACGGAAGAATCATTGAGAGATCGTGATGCCGAGACCTTTAATGGTCTCTACGTGATATGTGAGCTGGGCGTGGGCGTGGCACGACACAGTCAAGAAATTGAAAGTGTTTGCAGTTCAAGTTGCAAGTTGCAAGTTGTTGTTGTTGCAGCGTCTCTTTAATTAAACGCAGACGAGCTGCCAAATTAGTTAATGACAAGATGTGAGGCTGAAATTGCAGAAATCACAGAGCACCAAACATGCCACAACTGCAACAACTACAACTGCAACAACTGCAACAACATGCGGCACCACAAATGGTCAAAAGTCTGACAAATTTGTTTTGCAACTTGTTGCAAATATGGCTCGTCGGCAGGCGCAACAACATGGCCACTGGGGCATTGTCGTCGGCAACACACACATAACTTGTGTGTGTGTATAGTTGCAACAGCTGGTTGCAAGCCTCCAAGTTAACTGTTTTGCCGCCGCGATAATAATTCAATCGAGAAATGTCGAGGCGTGCAAATCGGTCGTTTGATTTGTGTCTGCCCCACGGTGGCATAAAAGGCGCTTGGAATTGATTGGAGCTGCATGTGATTAGCAACGGGCAACGTGCTGCGAAACTGACAACGTGCCACATGTTGCATGGCAAGCAAAGCTGCCACAAATGAACTTCAACACATAAAAGGAAGAAGACAATAATCAAACTCTAGACTCTAATATAATTGTTACTCTAATTAAATAAATAAATCTACATTAATTGTATCCATGAAGTTGAGGACAGAAATTAGACATCAAAAATTTAAACAAAAAAAAAACATTTTCAAAAATCTAACATATACTATTTTTAGTTAATCGTTAGCCAATTAAAATAAATATACATTATTATTATCTATAAATTATCTTTAAATTTTCCACTAGAGCACACAATTAAGTTTTTTTATTTTGTATCTTAGAAACAGAATTATCTATTTTTTTTTTTCAATTTATAATATACATTTGATTAATTTAAGTTATTTTTGATATGAAACTATAACTAAGTTTCAACTTTTTCAAATTATAACTAAATTTCAACTTTTTCAACTGTTATTTTAAGTTTTTTTAAAAAATATTTTGTGTAATTTATTTTGAATTCCTATAATAAAATATTTAAGAATAATTTTTGTCATAGATATAACTTCAAATATAATAAATATGGTGTAATATTTTTATATAAATCGAAAAGTTAGAGATATTTTTAAAAGTTTTTTTTATTTTTTAAATCAACAAATCAAATCAATAATTTTTTTGATATAATTTATATTTTTAAACTAACTATTTTAACAATCAGTTTTCTTATGTCTCACGCTATCAAAAATATTGCTACATTTTCCAGAGTTTGAATTGGTTTAAAAATTTAAAAAATAAAACAATTTTAATATTGAATTGAAAATATTAAAAATAATAATTATACTCTTTAAAGCGTCTCCCTTTTAAATAAATTGCAACACATACAATATACCCTTGTAGTCAACGTGTAACGGGCATAATGAACTTAACTCGGTATGGGAAATGAACTCAGCTCGACTCGAGATCAGCTTTACGGATAAACTCCACTGACAAATGGCAATCGTAGTGTCGATTTAGATTCCGTCTCCGAATCCGTATTCGATTCCCTCGCTTTAATAAGATAAAAGCATTTTAATTGCAACTAAACATGGCATTTAGCAAGTGGACATGGACATGCCACTAGCCACTTTCTGGCCTACACCGCCCCCTCCCCTCGCGCTCTCCCACTCCTCTCCTCCCTTTCTCTGTTTCTTAGCCAACCTCAAGTCGGAACTGCGCTCTAGGCCAAACAACTGTAAACAGACAACGCGGCGCAACAAACAGCAACAACAATCGGTCGACAGACTCATTGCAAAGCAAACGCATTGTAAAAGTTGTTAGAATGCACCAGTTAACTACATACCCTGTAAATACAAGCATAGAGTAGTTAATGACTAAAGACGCAAGCTGAAACACTAAATAAAAGCATAAAACAACTTAAAATGCAATACAAAATTACAAATTAAGGTGCTCGACGTGAAAATACCCTGTAGTTCGAAAATGTTACGTACTTAATGTTCAAGAAAATTCTTGACAGAATAATAAATAAAAGCAAATATCAAAAAGTTATTTAGTTTAAGATATCATCGCATTCCTAATTCATTTTAACATCACACTCTCTTTCAACTAACTCTTAAAAATTTATAGGGTATCTACAGCAGTACACACAACACAGTTAATGCTTTGCTTTTCTCTTTAAAAAATACTTGCACGCTTCGTTTATTATCAGATCATTATGAAATTTTTTGAATACAAAGACCCTTTGCAAGAACTCGGCTTAAAACAAGGCTCAGGCCTTAACTCTTAGATAAATGTTACAGAAAATCCGGACAGAAGTACGAATACCTCGGATTTTCTTAAACCAAGTACAAAATAACCTCATAAAGTATATTTATCATATGTGTGTCTGTCCGTCCGTCTGTCTGTCCGTCTGTCTGTCTGTCCGTTCTTGTGAGCGCTTAGATCTCAGAGACTGTAAGAGATAGAGCAACCAAACTTTCACACACAGACTCCAAAGGCGTTGGAGCAGGTCAAGAAAAACCAACACCTCTAGTTTTTAAGATAATACGATTTTTATTGGTATTATCTATTATCCCATAATTATCGCATCAAGAACGGACCAGTAAAACGGCATTTATAACGATTTAATGTTTTTAAAGTAATACAAGTAATTTCTTTAAAGAACTTTTCTATATATATTGATATAAGTAACGGGTGTTCTATGGTCGGTATCTTGACTTTAGTCTTTCAGACTGACTGACTCAAATTTCATCAGTTTAATTGCCATCAAAACTCTCGCTTTCTATAAAGTGTAGCTGCTACTCTTTCTTAATCTTTCCTTACTTCCCTCTCCCTCTCTCTCTCTCTCTCTCTCACACACTCTCTGCTAGCTGCAAAAGTCGTTCAGTAAATTAAAATGCTGCCGAGTCACATCAACAAATTTAACGATCGTAGCATGAAAACCATAAAAATAAGCTAAACTACAAGACACAACACGCGGACATAAAAATGCAGCATAAAGTTGCTTGATTGTCAGATTGTCAGATTGTCAGTGTTATTTCTATAGCCCAATCCTTGTTGACAGCGAGAGTGGAGAGATATCCTCCCTCTCCCCCCTTTGAAAGCCAACTTTGCTCAGTTGCCAATGCAACGCCATCAAATGTGCAAATTTATGCACATTATAATTTACACAAATTTGAGTTTTTTAGCTTTTCAATTAGCACGCATCATGTTTGCCCCTCAGGAGGAAAGAGTGGAAAAAACCGGGGGGAAATATCTACTTAAGACAATTTTATGCCTTTTTAATGTGTTGCTGCGTTTTGGGTGGCCACAAACATCGAAACACCGAGAGACATTCAAATAGGTGCGATTTCCAGCAAATGTGATCAAAAATCAATTTGAATTTTTATTAACTTGATTTGATTGCGTCAAGCAGGAGACAGAGGATTGGGCCTACTAAAAACAGTAGAAGAAGCGGCTGAAAAGGAGAGGGAAGGGGGGATCTAGTCAGGTTGCAGTTACTGGCCATGGCAATAAAATTTAAACGTTGCTTTTGTAGCGTTCGCCACGTTTATTTCAGTTTGCTTTCGGTATTTGTGTGTGTTTAAGCGCTTTTAAATATTTATGAGCCCATTTGTGGCATCGTTTTGGATCGTTCCACAAAAATTATGATTTTATGACGTTAATAAATTTAAATGTTGTGGGTTAAGGCTTAAGGCTCTTTAACTTGGCCAAAAAAAAGGCAGCAATAAACACCTTGAGAGCCTTTGAGCGAGACTTTTTCTCTTTTAATGACTCTTCTCACCAAAAATTTGTACAGTATTAAAATTTAAATAATTATTTAATGGCCATTTAAGCATAGACCAAGCTTAAGCAGTAGGCAGATTAATAGATTTAAATGGTAATAATTAAAATGCACTGAGAGCCTTTGAAAGAGACTTTATTAACAAAATTAAAATAAAAAAAAACAATTAAATAATTATGATTATTAATAAAAACTATTTTATTCTGTTTTAAGCTAAGGAATGTGGAACTGGTTAATTGATAGTTTTAAATTATTTGTTAATACCGTTAATATATATGGTTAGAAAATCTTTTTTTCAGATGACTTTTCTAGCCAATAACTACAGAAAAAAAATTTTAATTATTTTTGTAAAGCCAAAATTTAATTTTTCCTCAACAAATTTTGTTTTTTAAATTTGTCACTATAAAGTGTAACATTTAAAAAATTGCAAATTAAGCTACCGTTAAATTTTATGCAAATTTAAGGACGTTGCAGACATGACATGAATTTATTAAGATTGATATAAAATTGCTATAAATCTTTCTTAAAAAATATTTACAAAATAATAATTAATAAATAATTATTATAATTATTTGAGGAGAGTTTAAGCTGAGGCTCAGTTTTAAAAATCTTTAAAAGGTAATAGATTGAAGAACAGTTTTTAAAGCGAGACAAAGAAATTAACTGAAAGATTGAGAGATGGAGTTCGAGAGGGAGGCAGAGAGGGAGAGAGAGAGAAAGAGTGGGACAGAGAAGGGGTTGCAGTTCAAGGACATGCTGAGAGAAACGTTGGCAAGTGCGTATTAAAGGCTCAATGAGCAACTTGGAGCCAAGAGACTCAACACTTCACGTACATATGCTCGATTGTTGGCCAAGGCGAAAGGCAGGCTAAAATCAAGTTAACAAAAGATAAATGCTATGAGCAGGCTGTGGAAGGAGGGGGATAAAAGAGGGAGGAGGGGTAGACTGTACAGCTGTACAGATAAGCGTCAAAGGACATGGAGCTGCCTATGTCGCAGTCGCAGTCGAAGCACACACACACAAAAAAAGGCAAAGCGAAACATACCAATGAAAAACTGTAAAAAAAGGCAACAGGAGAAGGGGAGCAAAAGCAGCAGGAGTGGGGGTAGAAGTGTGGTGTAAGGGAAGCTGGTTCAACATCAAAGCAAAAGGCAGCGAATGCTGCGGGCGGCATGCAAATTGAAATATGCCATCTGGAGCAGATCCAAAAAACTCCAACACCAACTCCAACTCAAACACAGACTCGAAACTGAACCTGAATCCAAAACCGAACCCAAAACCGAACCTATCCCAAGCAGCAAACAGAAACGGAAACGGAAACGCGCTCAACGCAATTCATTTGCTGCCCAGCATGCGTAGGCGAAAGAGCAGCAGAAAGAGGAGTATGAGGAGTATAGAAGGGAGGAGGGATAGTAGTAATAGGGGGGGAGGTAGCGTGCCGAGTGCACTTTGGCCTCTTCGACAAATATGTCTTCAAGCGTCGTTCAGCTTGCGACGCAGCAAATAAAAATGAAAACCTCTTGAAAAACTTGGAGCCAAGGACAAGTCCATATTCCATTTTTCTGCTGCCATTCCCAAACAATTCGCTGCCAATACCCCTTAGCGATGTGTGCGTGACACGAGTGTGTATTATAATTGGCAAAAGAGACTATAGCGATATGATTAAATGAAATCTAAGAAAACAACATCTACAAGAGGTAATAGTCTAAAGACAAAAGCATTTTCAAGCCCCAAATTTAATGATAAAGTCACCAAACTTATGCTCGTGTGACACGAGTGTGTTATAAAAATTAAAGTGAGGAACTATATCTTAGTATGTTTAAAAAAATCTAAGAATAAACATCTGCCAGAGGTAGAAGTCTAATAACGAAAGCATTTTCAAGCCCCAAAATTAATGATAAAGTCACAAAACTTACGCTCCTGTGACACGAGTGTGTTATAGAAATTGAAGTGAGAAACTATATCTTAGTATGCCTAAAAATAAACATCTGCAAGAGGTAGAAGTCTAAAAACGAAAGCATTTTCATGCCCCAAAACTTATGATATAAATCTTTAAGTCACAAAATTGATGCTCCTGTTTTCTATACAAGCAACTTTTTCGACATAGAAAACTTTTTTATAAAAATTGGCTTATATAAGTTGCTTGTATAGAATCATCTCTATATTTAAGCTAGTGTTTAATTCAATAAATTTGAGATACTCTCATCTTTAGTGCCCATCTTCAGTTTGTCACAACTCTCATTCATCTCTAGCTTATCGCTCGTGTCGTGACACGCCGCTATCGTCTGCCTCATTCCCTACTACACTAAACTACCCTACACCCTCCTCATTCTGTTGATACGCCGCGTGCTTTATTAAAATTTCATTGTTGTCGGTGGCGATGTCGAATAAGCAGGAAGAGAAGGAGGAAAAGGAGCAGGAGGAGAAGGTGGCAAGTGCAAAGAGTCCCTTTGGGGGACAGGACATTGTTATAAATTCCAATTCCTTTTGGTTTGAAGAAAAACGTGAAAAATGCGCCATGTAAATTATTTCTGCGTCTTGAACGCATTTTTTATTGTGCATGATAAATTTTTATTGTAATTGGCTGTTGATTTATGGCCCAAAGAAGACGAAGCATAGCAATAGGACCTTGTCTATGATAACAGTAGCCAGATAAGCTCGCTCCCTACAGCCTCACCGCCCTCTATGCAATTTGTAGGGCGTGGTCATGGTTAATTAGACAGCAAACTTGAATTGGCATAGATTCAGCTGAGAGCAGGCAAAAAGAATTTCAAATGCCTCGACATTGGCATTAAAAGTAATCGGCGCATTTGTTGAAATCATCTATGCAACGATGCGTAACCTGAGCCACGCCCCTTTTGGCAGCGTCAGCCCACCCAAGCAGGAAGTGCAAGGAGTTACTCGTACACTGAAAAAAACACTCTTTTTTTCTTGAAGCATTTTTTATGATAAAATTCTCAGTTTTTGAGAAAAAGTCCTAATTCTAATATCTTTTCTAACAACGAAAAAACATAATTTACAGACCTGTTCTTTTATATATTTAAATTTTGTACAAAAAATAAAATTATGTAAGATTATTATTCTTAGTTTTTAAGAAAACTTTTAATATTAATACTTTTGTATACAAAAATTTTAATACCAAAAATTATTAAAAACAGAAAAAAATATTTCAGAAAATTTTCTTAAAAAAAAAATAATTTCTTATGAATGTTATTGATTTTAAGTAATTAAACATTTTTTTAATATGTTTCTATCAAATTATTTGTATATCATAAAATATTTAAGAATAGAAAAAAACAATTACTTTTTTATATTTTGTGTTTTGTACTTAAAATTTTTAAAGTAAAAAATTCTTCAGAAATATATTTTCGATTTTAGAAACTACTAGTTTTGAACAGTGTATTTAGGCGCGTTTCATGGCTAACATGGCGAAACCAACGCAACGCAGTCAAACACCATAAAGCTTTATGAAGAGTAGAGAATTCGAGGCCTGGAACTGATTTCAAGTCTTTGGTGAGTTGCCTCCCTCAAGTGGCAGATTTTGTAATGCTTTGTGAAAGATTTCATGGTAATTTCACCGGGTTATAACAATTTACAAATTATGTAATCGAAATTTATTGCCCCAACATCGTTAAAAAGCGACGCCAAAAACTTCGGGGCAAAAAGAGAAAAGAGAGAGAGAGAGAGAGAATAGGAAGATTGAAGACCAAACCCAAGAAAACTCACGGCACGCTTTAAAGATTCTCTATGGTGGTTTTTGGGTGGGCCACAACAACAAAGTGGGCCACACCACGCCAAACACACAGGTGGCTTTGATGGGCAGCTGATGTGCACAACAAAAATGTGAATAACAACAACAACAACAACAACTACAATTTGACTGCAGGCTAATGACGGCCACTTCTTCAACTCTCTTGCCAAGATGTGGCCAGATAAAGCTTCAGATATAACTGCAGGCATAAATAAGTATGTCTAAGATTCAGTTAGGATAGACACATAACCAAGAACCAAGAACCAAGAAGCCAGCTAACAGTTGATACCAATAAACGTAGTTAGCTTAAGAAATACCATTAATAGTGCGCTTCGTATACCCTGTAACTATTGCAAATTTATAAAAGCAAGTATATTACACTATAGAAATGTGGGTATTCTTTATGAAAAGTAGAATTTCACATAAAATTTTTTATATATTTCAGTCTTGTACCCTCTAAGCTCAAAAATATCATGACAATCATTTTAGATTTGAAAAAAAAATTAATTAAAAAAATGGTTTTAGTGTAATAATTTCTAATTTCTAATTTTTCTTAATTATAAGCCAATTTGAAAATTTATAATAAATAAAGAAGTACAATTTTCTGGCTGTTGAATAAATTTGTAGAGTAAACTAACATTATAGACTATCTAGTAGTCATTTCCTTTTGAATGTAAGGAATTTAAGCTATAAAATAACACTTAACTTATCTATTATAATATGAACAATAATTTACTACTGGATTAGTGCTTATGCAGTTTACAGTGTATTTTGAAATTAATACCTTTTTTTATGATTAATGATTTATTTATTATGATTATTATGATCTTTAATTATACTTAACGAGATTTTTCGGCTGTTATCTGATTAAAATAAGTCTTAGCACTTATCACATCTACTTACAGGGTATCTTTTAATCGAGCACTTTTAATTAAAAATGTGCAATAAAATTGAACAGCATTTTTAGCTGTAATATTAGCTTCTACTCCAATTGCCGCATAAATCAATTGTTCCAATTCAGCTCACAAATTTGCTCAAGTTTTAGCCACTTAAATTCCCTGTCTCCTGTTCTCTCTCTCTCTCTTCCCACTGCCTCTGTCTGTCTTTCTGTCTCTTATCCCTGTCCAAGCAGCGTATCCCATTTGTTAGAGCACTTTTTCAAGTAAAGTCCAATAATACAGCCATTAAATGCCAACTACTTTGCCATCAAGTGCTTTAGTTTGGCATAAATCTGAAGCGCATGGCAAAAACTTTTCCTGCTTTTCCACATATTTTCCCACAAATCTGCGCGCGCTTCTCCAAATCCCCATAGTCCAAATCCCCATCTTCTTCTTCTTCACATCTCTTCCTTTTCCTGCTTCTTCTTCACCTGCTCGTGTTATAGCTTTAATTAACGCCAACTTGTGATTGCTCCACAACGACAGCAGTTTGAGCCAAGTTCCGTTCGTCCCACAATTTGGCCAACAGGTGCACAAAACTTTTGACCAAATACCACGACCATGCCCAACGCCCACTTACAGCACACTTTAGTGCTAAAGTAGACATAGAGTCAACCCAGCTGAGTCCTGCATAGCGCATTTTTAAACCCTTAATTCATTGAAAATTTACAGTACAGGGTATAATGGTTTTGTGTTGATCTCAGAAACTACAAGACCTACAGACTTTAAATTTTTATATTTCAAATTTTAAATATTCACAATCCACTTGATTCACAAGTTAAAAGACATAATCGAGCCTTCTCTACATTTTCTATCATAAATAAAATATTTTGTAAAATAAATTATTTTTTCTATTATAGTATCGTTTTTCAAGAAATAAATTTACAAGAGGAATATAAAAGCTATAGCCTTGAGCTTTGGCGCACATTTCAAATAAGCTAATACCGACGTATCCTGAAAATTTCATTACGATCGGATAATAAATTCAAAAAGAAGAAGAAACGAACATAGCATATATAGACTACTGCTGGAAATCTTTATAGAAAATATGTAGCTGCAATGGAAATTGAATGCAATTCAAAATTGTTTGATTTAATTTAGGTTTAACTCAACCTTTTTAACTTTTTAGTAATAAATAAAATTTGATTCTTTAGATTCTAATTAATTTTTTTACTTTTTGAAACTGTTTTTAGTCGACAATGAATAAATAAATTAACTATTGTTATTAAAATTTCATTCAACAATCACTTTAAAGCATTTCTTTAGATAACTTTAATAATATCTTTAAAGTGTATTTTCTAGTATGGGGCGCAGGGTATCTCGCAGTCGTGCACTCTCGTTTAGAGCTTTCTTACTTTTCTTTCTATTTTATTTAATTTAGAATCGTGGCGCATTCGCTGTGCTGCCCGGCACTTTCATGTTGTAATTTCCTAAAATTTACGAGTTTGTTTAGCCAGTGGGCGAGGGAGTGAGCAAGGTAGGGTATAGGGTGTAGGTTATAGGATATAGGGTGTAGGGTCGTGGCTAGTGTTCTGCTTGGGTGGTGCTCGCAGTTTGCTGGATTTACGGCCTGGTTATGTAGGGCTTAGGTCTAGGTTTAGGTTTAGGTTTGGGCCGCTTTACTTGCCACTTGCTTCCTCGACTTGTCAGCGCCTCGTTTTATGGGTAACTTACCCACCCTCCCTTTGCCATCTGCTTCCTCCCTCTTAGCTCTCTCTTTCCCTCTTTCTTCGTGCTGTAAATGAGCAACTTTTTGCTGCTGGTTTTATACACCTCCGTTGTGTGTTTTTGGCAATTTCGCATGCAGTTTATGACTGGGCATGGGCAACAACAACCGTTACAACAACAACCGCTACCACAACCACTACAACAACAATAACAACAACTTACAACTTACAACTTGCCACATGCAGCATGTCTACTGTGCGCTTATAAAAGTTGATCAAAATTATAACTACGCCCCGTACAAACATTTTGAAATTGAGGCAGGTTGGTCCATCCCTCTTCCTTATCCTCCCCCTTCCTTATCACCTACCCCTCCCCATCACCTACCCCCTTCTCCTTCGTGCTGGTCGGCATGTTTTGGGACAATTAGAGTGGGCTCATTGCCCATAAAGTTATAGAATTCATGGGCCACGTTTCGTTATTTCGCTATTTCGCAGAACGCATTTCGAGTTGAGTTTACTTATTGCCAACTGCTGCAGTTTATCCGTCCAACTTTTTTTTGGCCCACGTTTCATTAGCTGGGATTATAGAGCTGGCTAAAAAGAGATGGAAAGCGTATAGAAAAGAGGAGCGAAGGACTCTTGTTGAAAGGATGCGCAGGATGCGAGAATATCATCTACTTTTATGGCTGCACAATCTTGTGTCGGGTTATTAAATGCACATAAAACAAACACATGTGCGCGTATTATACTGAAACTAAATATGGCTATAATCCCAAATGTAATGGAACTGACTGTTCGTGAAATTAAAAGACAATATCAAATAGCAATTTTCTGTTATTGTAATAGTATTTTCTTTTCAATTTAGAGCAGCTGCCAGGGAAAAGGTATTGAAAAATGGACTGTGAGGGAAATATTTTGATGCAGAATTAATTAAGGGCCCAAATAATGATCAAAATTATATTCCGCATGAAAATCGGTCAAGTTTTGGCAAAGTTATGGCTGTTTGAAGTTTTAGAAAAAGTGTCAAGGGGTAGGTATGGAAAAAATTCACAGTGATGACCAAAAATGAAATTTTTTAAGCTAGTAATATTTTGATGCAGAATCAATTTTGGGGCCAAATAATGATCAAATTGATATTCCGCATGTAAATCGGTCAAGTTTTGGCAAAGTTATGACAGTTTAAAGTTTCAGATAAAGTGTCAAGGGGTAGGTATGGAAAAAATTCACAGTGATGACCAAAAATGAAAATTTTTAAGCTAGTAATATTTTGATGCAGAATCAATTTTGGGGCCAAATAATGATCAAATTGATATTCCGCATGGAAATCGGTCAACTTTTGGCAAAGTTATGGCTGTTTGAAGTTTTAGAAAAAGTGTCAAGGGGTAGGTATGGAAAAAATTCACAGTGATGACCAAAAATGAAATTTTTTAAGCTAGTAATATTTTGATGCAGAATCAATTTTGGGGCCAAATAATGATCAAATTGATATTCCACATGAAAATCGGTCAAGTTTTGGCAAAGTTATGGCTGTTTGAAGTTTTAGAAAAAGTGTCAAGGGGTAGGTATGGAAAAAATTCACAGTGATGACCAAAAATGAAATTTTTTAAGCTAGTAATATTTTCATGCAGAATCAATTTTGGGGCCAAATAATGATCAAATTGATATTCCGCATGGAAATCGGTCAAGTTTTGGCAAAGTTATGGCTGTTTGAAGTTTTAGAAAAAGTGTCAAGGGGTAGGTATGGAAAAAATTCACAGTGATGACCGAAAAATGAAATTTTTTAAGTGCATAATGCTTTGATGCAGA
The DNA here is from genome assembly GCF_004354385.1 of Drosophila innubila. Lineage (NCBI taxonomy): Eukaryota > Metazoa > Arthropoda > Insecta > Diptera > Drosophilidae > Drosophila > Drosophila innubila. The sequence goes on from NW_022995376.1 coordinate 4,455,354, forward strand.
GTCAATTTAGGGGCCAAATAATGATCAAATTGATATTCCACATGAAAATCGGTCAAGTTTTGGCAAAGTTATGGCTGTTTGAAGTTTTAGAAAAGTGTCAAGGGGTAGGTATGGAAAAATTCACAGTGATGACCAAAAATTAAATTTTTTAAGCTAGTAAAATTTTGATGCAGAATTCATTTGGGGGTCAAATAATGAACAAATTGATATTCAGCATGAAAATCGGGATAGTTTTGACAAAGTTATGGCTGTTTGAAGTTTGAGATAAAGTGTCAAGGGGTAGGTATGGAAAAAATTTACAATGATGACAAAAAAATAAAAATTTTTAAGTTAGTAAAATTTTCATACAGTATCAATTAAGAGGCCAAATAATGATCAAAATGGTATTCCGCTTGAAAATCGGTCAAGTTTTGGCAAAGTTATGGCTGTTTGAAGTTTGAGATAAAGTGTCAAGGGGTAGGTATGGAAAAAATTCACAGTGATGACCGAAAAATGAAATTTTTTAAGTGCATAATGCTTTGATGCAGAGTCAATTTAGGGGCCAAATAATGATCAAATTGATATTCCACATGAAAATCGGTCAAGTTTTGGCAAAGTTATGGCTGTTTGAAGTTTTAGAAAAAGTGTCAAGGGGTAGGTATGGAAAAAATTCACAGTGATGACCGAAAAATGAAATTTTTTAAGTGCATAATGCTTTGATGCAGAGTCAATTTAGGGGCCAAATAATGATCAAATTGATATTCCACATGAAAATCGGTCAAGTTTTGGCAAAGTTATGGCTGTTTGAAGTTTTAGAAAAAGTGTCAAGGGGTAGGTATGGAAAAAATTCACAGTGATGACCAAAAAATTAAATTTTTTAAGCTAGTAAAATTTTGATGCAGAATTCATTTGGGGGTCAAATAATGAACAATTTGATATTTTGCTTTACCAAATTAACAGATTCTTTCACTTACTGGCTTGTCATTTTCTTAGCATACAATACAACTTTAAAAATACAACTTTTGCTATAGATACAATCTTTAATTAACTTTGAAACTGAGTCAACTTATGATGTCATATTTAAATGAAATTGAAACCGGTCATATATGGCATATTGTTATAACGTTTAAGTATTAAAGATTGCATTAAATAATAAATAAATGTTGTAGTGTTGCAAATCTGTGTCGTTTCCTCGTTTCGCGTGGCAAGTTGCATAAAATGTTGGAACTGCAAATGTTGGAGAGATGCCATTTGATATTCGTTTGGGCATTGGATAGTTGAATGATGGTTGGATGAATTGGCATGATTGGCATTTCTTTATGAATATAAATATATGAGTGTACTCAGATTCAAAGTGAGCGACTGCTTCCGGTAAATATCAACGGGGGTGGGTGCCACCGCAGATGAGGTGAGAAGCTGCGGCGAAAATTGTTCAATTGTTGCCACTTTTTTTTTTTTTTTTTTGGTTTTTTGTTTGCTTCTTCTCCCTTTTTTAACTTTAAATACTTTAGAGTCGAGTGAACAACAGCGATAACCGCACCCCTCGGCTTTATTACAGCGGCAACATGTTAATAATAATTAAACACATGCAAATGTGGCAGCAGGCAATCTATTGAAATGGAAGCTGCAACAAAACAGCCGCCACATCAAATGCAATAATAATAAAACTAATAATAAACTAATAAACTTTATAAAATCCGTAGTGCACTGAACCTGATTCCACCGTGATTCAGAGCGTTAATATAAAAGCTCGTCTCTTGCTCGCCCGCCTAGACAGTGTGACTAGTGAACGTGCCACAAACGGTGGCACAAGCGGCAAGCGAAAGCAGCGCACTTTAATTTAAGCATTAATCCATCAAATAATCAAGCACGAAATGACACAAGTGAGTGTATGGGAATATAAATGTGATTCTGACAGTTTAAATGTGATTAAAATTAATTAAGTGAAGTTTAAAATATGAAAAAATTATTTGTGATAAAGATGTTGCATCTAAAGGAATAAAGATATGGTATCTAAAGGATTTACGGATACACTTAACTTATGTTAATGTCATATTAATTAATTGATTCTAAAGATGAGTTAAAAAAAATATATATATAGGGATTAAAATATTTTATATTTCTTATTTTAAAAATGCACTTTTAATCAAATAATTCCGAATGATTAAAAGATTCTCGGAAAGATGTTTACATATTCTGAATTCGAATAAAAAAAATATATATTGAAGGATAAATTCATTCACGTATTTTAGTGCTACAAATTTCATTCATTTAATTCTACACTTGAATGATAACATATTTAAACAAGGGGGCTCCGCCCCCTGCTCGCTTCGCTCGCCTACCCCCGGCTCGCTTCGCTCGCGGTGAGGTGCGGCTACAGTCGAGCACGCTCGACAGTAGGATACCCTGAGCCCATGTACTCTTTTATAAAAGTTGATTGTTGCCCATTTTCAATGCGCTCAGGGTATCAAAAATTACACACGCGAAACTATGAACAACTTTCGGTTTTCTGAAGTCACTGTGCTTATCACTGCAGACTACGTTATTAATGCCTCACTGAACTAATACATCACTCGATTACGATTACGACTTGCGATTTACCAATTTATCAATTTCTAATTAATTTTAAATAAGTTTAATATAATAAACTTTAATATAATAAACTTATTTAAAATTAATTAGATATTGATAAATTGGTGAATCGCAAGTCGTAATCGTAATCGCTTGCAATCGATGTAGCGTATGTCAAGAGTAGCCACAAACAACAACTTTGCTCAGCCTGCAATCTGGCAGCACCCATTTTCCTCTCTCACTCTCTCCCTCTTACGCAACAGATTCGAGCCTGCCAAAGGCTGCTGCAGTGCGCGCGAAATTTGAAATAAAAGTCAATGTCTAATTTTATGAGATTCTTAAAGGGGAAAATGCTAAGTTTTTTTTTTACAACGATAATAAGCAGATACTTATTATATATATGTGTAAGCAATCGAAAATATTAATAATTAAAATTATTATTTTGCAGCTTTCAGTGCTCGGCAAAGATGCAAGAGTAGTGCTGCAAAATGATCGCTATTTCTCTCATGCAATTTCATACATAGCTATCAGCTTCTGCTGATTTTTGGCATGCAAAAATACATATTTATATATTAACACAATTATATTTTAATCAAATTGTATATTTGTATATACATAAATTATACATTAACATTTTCATTACATGATATCGATAATATTTTTGCTTATCGCTTAATTCTTATTTGGTACCAAAAAAAAATTAATACTAATTCGTTCTGTCTTTGTGCGCGCCTTGCATACAAACGTGAACATGCTGTCTCGCTCACACGTTTGATTTGCCATCCAAATGTAATTATTCAACTAAATCTAAGTTCCGAAATAACTTCTTTATTTATGGGTCAATCGCTTTGAAATTTTCAGGGTCGTTTAATACGCATACTTCTCAACTGATTGTTCAGTTAGGGAGTGCTATGTCAAAAATTGCAACTGTAAATCGCTTTGTGCAATTTGTGGGCGAAGGGGGCGTGGCACCTAAAATTGGAAACAAACTTGACCTGCGTATGGTCTGTCTCTTATACACATCTAGATGTGTATAAGAGACAGGCGTATGGTATCCAGGAACCTATATAACAAATTTGAAGTCTCTAGGTCATAAAGTACTTGAAATCGAAGCCCAAAAGAAAATTGGTACTATTTTTAAGTCATTCTTACTGTGTTTGTGCGCGCCTTGCATACAAACGTGAACATGCTGTCTCGCTCGCACGTTTGATTTGCCATCCAAATGTAATTATTCAACTAAATCTAAATTCCGAAATAACTTCTTTATTTATGGGTCAATCGCTTTGAAATTTTCAGGGTCGTTTAATACGCATACTTCTCAACTGATTGTTCAGTTAGGAGTGCTATGTCAAAAATTGCAACTGTAAATCGCTTTTTTTACAATTTGTTTCGGGCGTGGGATTGGAAACAAACTTGACCTGCGTATGGTATTCACAAACCTGCACTCCAAATTTGAAGTCTCTAGCACTTATAGTATCTGAGATCGACGCGTTCAAACAGACGGACAGACAGACGGACAGACGGACAGACGGACAGAAGGACAGACGGACAGACGGACAGACGGACAGACAGACGGACAGGGCTAGATCGACTCGGCTGTTGATCCTGATCAAGAATATATATACTTTATGGGGTCTGCCACCCCTCCTTCTGCCTGTTACATACATTCTGCCAAACACATTATACCCTTTTTTGCCCATTTTCAATGGGCTCAGGGTATAAAAATAACTTTTTATTATATTCAGAAATTTTTGTGATTTTCACTTCTTTCAGTAGATTGATCAAATAAATGACGACAAAGGTGAAAACAGTTCAGAAAAAAAATTAATATATTGCTATTGAATTAAACCAAGATTCGAAACATCTCCATTTCTTAAAGGTTTTTTAATTGATTGATTGATCGATTTAGAAACTGTCTAGTTCAAGGGTGACCACATTGTGCTCATCCTGCTCATTGTGCTCAAAACGTTATTTTTGACAAATTGGCGTCTGTCTGTCGTCTTGCTACAATAATTGATCCGAAAGGAATATGGGATTAAAGGGATAATGCTCTGTTCTATATAAATATCCTTTATCGTTGTTAAATTGTCTATTTTCTGCCTATTATTCAGATTCCCGCCCAACGCCTATTCACGTTGTTGCTGCTGCTGACGACAACGTTGCTGCAGGCGCGACGCATCTCCAGTCGACGGCTCGTCATCCACGTGCCCGTCAAAGTGAAGACGCATCATCACACGCACACCGTCTACAAGATGTTGCACGGCTCGGGCGGTGGCGGTGGCATCAAGCAGACTGTCTACAAGGTGGTGGGCTTTGATGAAGGTAGTGCTGGCAAGGCACACGGCAGTCGCAGTTACGGTCACGGGCCCAGTCACAGTTACGGTCACAGTCACGGCATGGATCATGGCGAGATCACGTATGAGGATAAGCATGGCTGTGAGAGTGGCAAGCTGATGCCGTCACATCGGGACATGCTATTCAATCATTATGCTCGCCACGACCAGGAGGAATCGGAGGCGACGGACTATGCCGAGGAGCGGGATGAGTTCATTGATGTGAGGGATGCCTGGTTGTGAATAAAGTCGTGTGTGTGTGAAAACGTTGCCGATTAATTATAAAATTCCAGCTCCCTTCCAGCCAAAAGACTACTCCTTAAGAGTCGCTGCATTTGCATTGCGCCGCAAAGTAATTACAAAATTGTTGAAGCCATGTCGACATCATCTTCCAACCTATCCACTTGCCTTGCCAAAGAATTCCAGCCAGCCATGAAGTTGTCTCCTTGTCGTAGTCGTTGCCTCTGTCGAAATCGAAATTCGAATCGTATTTCGAGTCTCTTTCTATTCTTTTGTTCTTTCTTTGCTCACTGCCAAATTCGCATTTTGTTTGCCGTAATTGGGGAGAAGGCAGTGGCATGAATAGTAGGCAGCTGGTAAGTGGGAAAAGCACTCATGACTGCGGTCAGTCGCGCACTTCAAACTCAGCATTAAATATTTGCATAGCTCTTGACTGAAGTCCAAAAGTCCCTGGCATCTTTTCAGTGAACAATTAAAAGTAACAAAAGGCAATGAATGCATGTGAATACAATTTGGGAATTACACTTGGGCATAGAATTTGGATATACAATTGGGAATATTATAGAAAATATAATAGACTATTAATTAGGCATTATTTTAGGAGTTCAAAATATAATTAAGTGTTTAATGTAGAACAAAGTTCAAAGATATGAGCGTAGCTGAATAAAATCCCAATTTGTGCAAAAGAAATACAATTAAAATAGCGTAGGAATATTATAAAAGAATTAAAATTAAAAATAAAGTTAGGATACAACGTAGCCCAATAAAATTTGTCCTTTGTAAAAAAGAAGAAATAAAATCACAAGTTTTGGAATACAGTTCGAAATAATATTTGAAATTTAATAAGGACTTTGTTAGAGAGTCTGATTGAAAATTTAAAGATGTTCGTAAATAAGAAATATACTTGAGATTATTATTAAAAAAAAGTAATTTGGTGAATCATAAAGACTTCAATTTTAGAGGAATTTTAAGAGAACTAATATTAAAGCTACAAAGAATGAGAGAGAATTTAGTTAGTTAAAGAAATTTTTTGCAAAATTAGTAAAGAAAAAACTGATTATAAATGGAAAAGCCGTTGAAAAATGTAACACTGCATAATCAAACACGTTTTCCGCTTGAAAAAACATTGAAATGTAGGAACATTAAAGACTGATTCGGGTCAGTAAGTATACAAGTACAGATAAGCCCAAGACAATTAACCTTGATTAGGTCTTCAAGTGAGAGTTTAGCTACTGTGCAAACTCCGTATTGCAAGTGACCCATAATCAATTTAAAATGTCAGCAAAGAGGGTAACAAGCTGAATATGGACTTGATTTGAAGTGGATCAGCATCAGCTACGGTTGACATAAGTTGGATTGATCGCTCCGTCAGAGAGGAGGACGGAAACCGGGCTAAAAGCGGCCGTCACAGGTGGCAATGTCGAGTACCGCTCGCTGAGCTGAGCACAAAATAAAATTGGAGTTTAATTGAAGGCGACAGCGTGTCAGGGGGCGGTACATGATGATGAATGTGTCGCCTGACTGACTGACTCACTGACTCGCCTCGTTGCATGCCCCACGGGTGGCCGCCACTGACGTTGCAAACAGGCAAAGCAGGCAAATCAAATGGCGCCAGTTGTTTAACTGCTGCGGGCCAACTTGGCTGATATGAATGTGACTATTTAAAGGCATTTAGACGGTAATGACATTTAAGTCCACAACAAGCCCAAAACCACGATAATCCCTAGCACAGAGAGACAGAGAGAGAGAGAGAGAGACAAAGAGGAAATTCACTGAGCTGCTTACGTATTAAAATTGAGAAAGAGAATGAGCAGCAGACAGAGACTAAAAGGGAGACAGCGACAATTCTGATGAGGCTTTGTCCATCAATGGCAACTGTTATTAAAATTTTTAAGCCGTCCAGCACACATATTTGCCCAGCAGGCTAACAACGTTTTGGCCAAATCAAGAGCACAGGTACACATCGAGAGTAAAAAGGAAAACTAGTCGGAAACGCTGTAGTCGACATCCCGACCATAGAATACCCGTTAATTATTTCAAAAAAATTAGAAATTACCACCTAATAAAAACTACTGCATACTTTTAGGTGATTGTATTGAAATAATAACTTTATTAATAACTTTGGTTAGCTATTACTGCCGTTCTACTTGTCCGATTTTGCTGCGATTAAGTTGGATAATAGATAATATTAGTAGAAAATGTTAATTTCCATAAAAAACGTACTATCTTGAAAACTGTGCGTGTGGTGGTTTTTCGCGATTTGCGCGGTGGAAGGGGGCTTTGCAAAAATTTAAAACAAACTTAACCTGCGTGGGGTCTATAAAAATCTGTGTGCCAAATTTGGTAAGTCTATCTCTTATAGTCTCTGAGATCTAGGCGCTCAAACAGACGGGCGGACGGACAGACGGACAGGCGGACAGACGGACAGACACACATGGCTATATCGACTCGGCTGTTGATGCTAATCAAGAATTTGTATGCTTTATGAGGTCGAAGATGCCGCCTTCTCCCTGTTACATACATTCCAACGAACACAATATACCCTTTTACTTATTTTTGAAGTAACGGGTATAAAAACGAGAGAGAGAGTCAGTCTATAAAAATTACATTATATAGATCTTTGAGCTTGTTGCCTTCATACTTATACAGTAAACCCAATTTGTGTATCCTGCTGATTGACCATTGATTGACCATTGACCAGTTTTGTTCGGGATTCAATCGCATTCATTCGCCTGCCCTGCGGTCTAAATAAATCTATTGATTTTGGCCTAAATGGCTTTTGTGCTCAGCTCTGGGTAGGCCAACCAAATAAGCCTCGGAATTGGCACATTTCCATGAACTGCTCAAAATTGTTTTGCTATCGACATGTAGAGTATACAATGGGTATATTTGATTCGAAATGAAACTAATAAACTTTAAATTGGAATATTACAAAATATACCCCTTTTGAAAAAATAAAATTTTATAATGTAACTGGTCTTGTTGATAAGTAGAGTTCTAATCAGATATCGCAATTTAATCTATACGTTGAAAAACATTTAAAAGTCTTTGATATTCTTATGTAATGTTATTTTTTCAGTTTTATCTTAAAAGATTTGTTGTAAGCAAGTGTATTAACATTAGGAAAAGTTTTTTAATACAATACTATATTATTGTTTATTATATTTAACTCCGAAAAAAATTAACACAATTATTATAAATTACAACTTGTTTTAAAGCGCATTTCAAAGTCGTCTTTATCCGCTTGATTTGACTTTATATGTTACATTTTGTAATTGAATTGAGTACCCCAGACCAAAAAGCTGGTCAGCACAACTTGTTTACCCTTTGTCTAGCCTTTGATATTTCATTTTCGAGGCTCGCTGCAACAATTTGAATGTCTGGCCGTTTTGCTTAATTGGTTTCATTTGGCTTACAGAGAGAATAGCTTCTGGTATCCACTTACCGTCTTTCCGTTTGCCAGCGCGTAGAATGCCAAAAAAACGACGTTCCTGGGAGCCAAAAGAGCGAGCTGCAAAAAAAGGGAGAAGAAAAAAATGATGGAAAAAGTTGCATAAATGTGGCAAAATGAAAACTTTAAAGATGTCGCAATGAACAAAGTTTGTTTTTGCTGTTGGCCAAAGTAAGATGGCCACTTAGACTGGCAGTTACACGTGTCGTATACGCAATAACAAGTTGGAACAGAGGAAAGAGAAAGTAGATAGAGTCCAGTGCCCAATGGAATAGCATAATTTCCACAAAGTGACAAGCAAATAAACAGGCCAAAAAAGGAAAAGTTCGAGCTGGCCAGGTGTCAACCGAAAGAGCGGGAAGAAGGGGTAGAGGGGTAAGGATGTTTTGGGGGTATTTGAATTTGTCTAGGATACTAATTTTAAAGCCATTAATTTGCAGAGGACGCACAGGTCGAGAGATAGACCAGCCGAAAGAGAGAGTGAGGCAGAGAATTTTAAATTAAATGGACACAACTTTTATTGAATTGAGTAGATTGAGTGGCTCCACAAGGCAGCCACAACATTAGAGCATGTGAAGAGCCGGAAACGGAAGCGCATTACTCAGCTTCCACTTCCACTTCTTCTTCTTCTTGCTCAGCAGGTTGACACGCAAGCAAAAGCAGCTAAAGAAAAGACCAAGAGAGAAAGCAAAGCGGCAAGAGAGGGGAAGGTGTTCCAATCAAAGCGAACACGCTCTGTCAAAGAAGCTGCCTGGCAAAAGTTTCGGAGGGGGGGCGAAAGTTTTTGATTTCATGATATATTTATGGGCTTCTTCCGCAGCTCCTTTGGGTAATAAACTTTTGCCTGCTAAATGTCCTGAAAGGCTGCGGCTTACAGCTTCAATTTTTCTTTGCTGTTTGCTGCACGCTTTAAAGTTCTGCCACACTGATTAAGCCACAAATCAGTCGCAATCCAAAGCACATTGCGTATACGTAACGTGTAGAGCAAAGCTGTATAATGATGCTCGCAAAACCTGATGATGATGATGTTGTTGTTGTTGTTGTTGGGATAGCACAATGCTTATTTTGTGGTCAGTGGCATGCCACGCATTGTGGCATGTACTGGATATTTACTGTAATGCACGCATTGCATTAATGGTAAGAGGTTAAAGGCTGCAGCTTGAATAAATCTACTCAAATCAGAGTTCACTTTTGCTAGTGCTCAGATTAATTTTTATAGCATTTTATACCGTAGTAACTGAAACTAAAACTAATTTAACTGATTGTGTTTTCCTTAATATTGACTAATAAAGGATTTATCTTAAAAGTGTTTTCAATATCCCTTAGGTTTAAAATTTAATATTATTTATAATTTATTATAGTTATTTCTTTAATCTCTCATTTATATTTAATAATTTTAAAAATTTGGTATAATCATATATATATATATAATATATAATTTTTTTAAAATTTTTTTTTCTAATTGATTTTTTAGTACATATCAAAATTTTGGTATATTACAATTTTTATTTCATTTCTTTTTAATTTTTATTTCTTATTTATTATAGTTATTTCTTTAATCTCTTATATATATTAAATAATTTTAAAAATTTGTACAATCATATGTAGAAACATAAAATATAATTTAAAAAAAAATTTTTTCTAATAGAATTTTTTAGTACATATCAAAATTTGGTATATTAAAATTTTTATTTAATTTCTTTTAATTTATTGTTTAAAATCTATTTAACTATTATAAGTCTTAGGTTTTATCAAATTTTTAAAATAATATCCACATATGATTTACATAATTTGTTTATTTTAAATCTTTTATTCTATGTTCTATTTTAAATAAATTTTTAAAAATTGATGTAAGTCGAGATTAAATAAATAAATCCTTGAAAGTGCAAGTCAGCCATGTTTAACTAAAGTTGAAAACCTTTAACTTATACAATTCTGCACCTAAACCAATTGCGAATTATAAAGAAAATGACTTAAATGCTGTTTTATTTAATGGTATCTCTTTTGTTGTTCTGTTTCATTAATTATGTCAAGCAATGCTATTATCAGATAATCCTGTTGCAAACACACACACACAGATACGAATACATAGACAGAGATGGAAAGGGGGAGGGGGGAGCAACAACAATGTGGCATCTACCTGGCAATTGAAATTGGAATTGTGTGCCACGCTAATGGAAAAATCGCTTGGGCATAAAATCAATTAAATATTAAATAAACGCTATCAGCAAATAGCAATTTCCCCTTCGCACTTTTCCCCCCTCCTCTCGAGTGAAATGCAAACAGAAATTGTGCTGCGTTAGTGGAACGTGCAACGTCGATAAAGTTTATGAGGCACTGTAATCCTGGCAATTATGAGAGCTGAAGCTGAAGCTCAAGCTTCAGCTTTGAATCGTTTCCAGGCGCAAACATTATCTCAATATTGTATGGAGAAGTGCATGAAATGAACCAATAAGCAATGTTGAGCATCAACTGGACCCAGATTCTGATTCTGATTCAGATAACTGAAAGCCAACGGAAACGTGACGTTGCATGTGGCATGCAAAATGCATATATGCAAAGAGATTTAAGCAGGTGCACAAGAGCATGCCCATATGAATGTGTGAGTGTGTGAGTGTATGAGTGCTTGAGTTTAAGGGTAAATATGCTGGGCAAAAAGACTAATTATGTATTCATTAAAATGGCAAATGCCAACAAGAACTGCCTCAAACTCAGTCTCATTTCATAAAATATTCCTTAAAAAAAATTTAAATCAAATGCAGCTGCTCTCCACATCGAGTTCAGCTAAGGGAAGTTCGAGGGAAGCGATAGCAAAAAGGTAGGGGCAACTCTTTAAACATGATATGATTTTGCATAATGGCAGACAGATTTGTGTGTTCAGATTTTGATTAAAATGTTACCGAGTTTTATTTGCAAGCAAATTTTGTGTGTGCAATTTGCAAATTTGTGTAATTCACTTGGATGAATGTGTGGCATACGAGTATTCTCACAAAAAGCATTATAATGAGATAAAAGAGAATGCGGAAGAAACCATATTTAAAAAAAACAATAATAATTCTCTAATATTGATGCAGAATTTAATAAGAGTCAATTTAATGATTAAATTGACATTCAGCATGAAAATCTGATACGATTTGACAAAGTTATGACAGCTCAAAGTTTATGATTAAGTGCTAAGGAAAAAGTATGGAAAAATATGACAGTGATAACCAAAAATGAAATTTTTTAAGTGCATAATGTTTTGATGCAGAATCAATTTTGGGCCCAAATAATGATCAAATTGATATTCCGCATGGAAATCGGTCAAGTTTAGGCAAAGTTATGGCTGTTTGAAGTTTGAGCTAAAGTGTCAAGGGGTAGGTATGGAAAAAATTGACAGTGATGACCAAAAATGAAATTTTTTTAGTGCATAATGTTTTGATGCAGAATCAATTAAGGGGCCAAATAATGATCAAATTGATATTCCGCATGAAAATCGGTCAAGTTTTGACAAAGTTATGGCTGTTTAAAGTTTGAGATAAGGTGTCAATGGGTAAGTATGGAAAAAATTTACAGTGATGACCAAAAATGAAATTTTTTAAGATAGTAATATTTTGATGCAGAATGAATTTTGGGGCCAAATAATGATCAGATTGATATTCCGCATGAAAATCGGTCAAGTTTTGGCAAAGTTATGACAGCTTGAAGTTTTAGAAAAAGTGTCAAGGGGTAGGTATGGAAAAAATTCACAGTGATGACAAAAAAATGAAATTTTTTAAGATAGTAATATTTTGATGCAGAATGAATTTTGGGGCCAAATAATGATCAAATTGATATTCCGCATGAAAATCGGTCAAGTTTTGGCAAAGTTATGGCTGTTTGAAGTTTTAGAAAAAGTGTCAAGGGGTAAGTATAGGAAAAATTCACAGTGATGACAAAAAAATGAAATTTTTTTAGCTAGTAAAATTTTGATGCAGAATCAATTTAGGGGCCAAATAATGATCAAATTGATATTCCGCATGAAAATTGGTTAAGTTTTGGCAAAGTTATGAGAGTTTAAAGTCTTTAGAAAGCGTCAAGAATTTACTACTGCATTAATATACTGCTTAATCCATTGAGTATTCAACTTTTTCAATTGTATGAATATTTTTTTATTAAATGCTTGCAACTTAAATGCTAATTAAATCTATAAAAAGTGCTGCCAAAATTGTTGTTGTTGATTATGTGATGAAAGGTTCAATCTTTAGTAGGAGAAGACGCCAAAGACGGACTTGAAGAAGCGATAGATGGGCTTGGGAATCTCCACGGCAAAGAGAACGGCGCCATCTTCCTCAGTTGATTGGGAGGAACGTTGTTGATTGGAGGGATGCACAAGATGAAGACTCCTATAGATCTCGTTGATTTGATTGGGCAGAGGATGCGAATTATCCTTGTTCTTCTTATTGGTCGGAGGATAAACGACGGGTTGGAGCAGCAGTTGAGAGTTGTGGAAGGGTTCCTCGATCTTCACATCTGAATTGGTTTCTTCACTTGGCTCTGGTTTTGCATTGCCAGCTGGAGGAGCACTTGCACTTTCTCCTTTACCTGCTTGTGGTCTGATGTGTAAAAAGATGTGGCCTATTAAAACCAGACCTTGTTGGTTATCGGCTTGCTCGGAGCCGGAAGGAGCACGTCTCTCAGTTACATAGAATGGAGGATAACTATCTGAATAGTTGCTTGTTGAAGTGATAGTTATTAGTGTGGTTGTAGTGTCCTTTGTTGCCTCCTCCATTTTGTCCATATTTATTACCATGTCCAGTCGATCCTGAGCTTCCCTCGTTGTTTCCATATTTATTACCATGCGATCCTGAACTTCCCTCGTTGTGTCCATATTTATTACCATGTCCATGGAACGGCGATCCTGAACTTCCATCGGGAACGTAGCTAAAGAAGGGCGGTGGTGGGAAGGGGAAGAGCGCGGGTTTGTAATAGATATGTTCATGGGTATGCGTATGTTTGTGAGTTCCATTCTTGGGTTTTTCAGTGGAACCATTAGGGCTAGTAGTGGTGGTATAGTAGCTATCTGGATAACCGACCTTGACACGGCCTTCGGGCTGTGCCGAAATTACCACCTTGTTATCGCTACCCTCCAATTTGACAGCTACTTGTTCCGTATTCTCTTTTGGGGTCGGTTTTTCTTTGGGCTGCTCTACGTTGGATTTTTCCTGTTTCGCAACTTCTTTGGGCAGCTTGGACTGGGAGGGTTTTTGGATTGGAACTGATTCTACTTTGGGCACAACATTGGAAAGTTTTTGCTGTATCGGCTGTTCCTTTGGAGCACTAGAGATCACATTGGGTAGCTTTTCCTGCTTCTGTTGAACTGGAGCTGCTCCTTTCTTGACATGGGTATGTTTCTCCTGCTTGGGTTGTTCTTTTTGTACAGGAGCTGTTTCTTCCTGAACAATTACATTGGCAACTTTTTCCTGCTTAGGTTGTTCCTTCTGTACAGGAACTGCTTCTTCCTGAACAATCACATTGGGAAGCTTTGGCTGTACCTGCTCTACAGAAACGGCTTCTATCTTCGGAACCACATTGGGTAGCTTTGGCTGTACCTTATGAACGGGCGCTGCTTCCGCCTTGACAATCACCTTGGGTTTTTCCTTATGAGCTGGAGCTGCTTCCTTGCTGGGCTCTACATTAGTAGCTTTATCCTCTTTGGGCGCTGCTTCTACCTTTGAAATCACCTGAGGACCCTTTGGTTTTACTTGAGGAACCTTTGGTACTTTCTGCTTTGCTGCCACAAAGGATACTAAAGCTTCCTGCTTCGCTGAGTCATCTTCGGAGACCTCATTGCCTTGTTCTAGTACAACAGGGACTTTATTGGAAACCTTAGGCGGTACCGACTGTACCGGCTCTACCGGCTGTACCGGCTCTACCGGCTCTACCGGCTCTACCGGCTGTACCGGCTGTACCAGCTGTACCGGCTCTACCGGCTGTACCGGCTGTACCTCCTTATTCATCACATTAGCATGTTGATTTTCCAAAGAATCTTCAGGATTTTTAATGATGTTCGCCTGGGCAACAATCCCCATTAGCAGAAGTACCGCAAATCGTAGAGTATGCTTTGAATAGAACACTGCATATAATAGACTGTAAACCAATTTAAAGAAACTTACCATGTTGATGGTTTCAGTTGCACAATTGAACTGTGTCTCTATTGGAAATTCCCTCAACTATTTATACGAAAAAAGGAACAAAGGTTACAAGTTCTTATCGAAGAAATATGCCTAAAATCCAATGCCATTAGGATCATAGCTAGTTGTTTGATAAGAATTCTCGGGCCACTTACGACTCATATCAGCAGGTTGTTTTCTTTGCTTTGCTTTTGGAATTTCCTGCTTGTAATTCTTGTTTCCTTTTGTTCACTTAAAAGGGCGCCAATGGCGGAAAAATCGGAAAAAAATGAAATTGCACTTAAGTTCTATCGCTGCGAGTGCCTTCTGGTTGATTGTACCTCATTGTTGCAGCTCTGCTTGTTGTTGTTGTTGTTGTTGTATTTTACGTGCAACATGAAAATGCCATTGTTTTGAAGCGCAGCAAAACGGAAATCTATGAATCGTTTTGTATGTTTTTTCTCATTTCCAACGACCAAAATCAACAACAAATCCAAGTGCAAAAGACTGTCAACTGTGGGCTGAGGTGGCAGGGGAGAATGGAGAGTGGAGGGGAGTGTGGGAGTTCATACACCCGCATAAAAAGTGCACAACGGATAGCTTTATCTGGGGACTTTGTCATCATTTGCCTCTCACCTGACATATACTCGAATATATGTATATCTACGACCAGGTGAGCTGCTCCTACAGCTGGTCATTGACATGGTAATGTCGAAAGAGTGGGTGGCTGGAGAAGGAGAGTAAAAGAGTAAGAGGCAATAGATCTCGTGCTGGGCTTAGTAATTGAATTGCCTTCGAATGCGTTGTGGAATTTTGTGTCTAACTCCCAAATTGATTGAAGTTTACGTTAGAATTGAAGGATTTGCAACTGACAGCCAAATTCAAAAGGGAATTTCCACAACAGAGCGAGGAAATTTCACATGATGACAGTTTTGCAGTGTTCGATAAGAATTGGAAAAACTAAGCGACAATTTATTCTGTTTATAGATTTAAAATGAGTTATATACTTGGCTTGCTAAAGATATTTCTGACTCTAGTAAATAAACAGAAGTGTAACTAATGTTTATATATTACACAAATTTGTAATAATTATTATAATATCTTAAATATATTTTTTAAATTCTTTTATATTAAATTTCTGTTTGAAAATATTTCATTTTTAAGTATCTCAGGACATTAAAGAGCTAATTAAAGTATTACCTTATTCACAAGACCTAGAAGGGCTGACAACTAAAAATTAAGCACTCAACAGTTGAATATTCAAAGCGCGACCAAAGAACCCAAAAAAAAAAATAAAAGAACTTGTTCCACCAGAGCAGTAAAAACAACGATTCAAGGATTGCAACGTCTCGCAGTGTTTTCCTTTTCTTTCTTTTTTTTTTTTTTTGATTTGTTTATGCCACGATACACGCCTTGAAGCGAAGCGGCAAGCAAAACCGACAGCTGCCACAGAATCAAATTGTTTTGCGCAGCGGCAGATGAGCTGTTGAAATTGCAAGTGCGGCACTTGCTCAATTTTTCATGAGCCTCCCACAAGTCAAGCCGTTCAAGAGTAAAAAGCAACACAAAATAAAATGCGAAGCAAAACACAACGAACTGCAAATGCACTACAAAAGATAAAGTAAAAGATTGGCATAGAAATTGAAAAAGAAATACCTTTGAGTTTGGAAGATCTTTATAAAGCTTTCAAAATTTAAGAAATATATATTTATAGATATTATTTGGAAGAAAGTAGCAGAAAAAACTATAATAAAATATCCTAGATTTATAAATTATATTTTTATAAGTGTGAGTATTAAAAAAAAAAAAAAAATTGAAAAGCCATATAATTTTAAAGTATTGTCTTTAATATAACTTCATAATTATTTTGGTATAGTTTTTTAGCAATATCATTTTAAAGTATTTTTTTAATATAACTTTATAATTATGTTGGTATAATTTTTTAGCTCATTTAATAAATGTAAATTTGGATTTTATTTAAAAAAAAATTTAAAAAAGTAATAAAATACAGAAAAGAAAAGAAAAAAGAATGCTAGGCTTTCCATAAATAAGTGCAGATAGCTTTTCAGCTAATAGACCCCATTTAAGTAGAGTATAATCAACAGTATCGCCTGAGTCGCAACCCACACACAAATTGAAGCTCAACGTGAATGCAAAAAGGAGCCACGCGAAATCTGTGAAAAGGTGAAATTAGCAAGCAACATCCTCTTCACCTCCTCATCCACCACTCTCGATTCTCCATCTGCTCATCCTCTATGAGGCATCCGCATCGTGGCCAGACAATGAGGCGAGTTGCGGCCCTTGACTCGAGCGAATCGCAAAGCGCACAGAAATGTATGTAAATAAATGGTCAAGGCAAAAAATAACGACAGACAGACAGACAGACGGACAGACTCAGAGTCAAAGTCAGAGTTAAAGCCAAAGCTGAGGCAGCTGAAGTTGGAGCCCAAGGCTAAGGCAGCATCCAATGTGGACTCAACAGATAAGAAGACACAACGCAACGCAGACGCAATGCAACGTGTAGCACGGCAGTCGACTCCAACTCGAGACGAGGTTCTGTTTGATACTCAACAACCCCAAAGCTACAGAAGTGTTATAACTTTGTGTTCATAATTGTAACGAATAAAAGGAGGCATCTGTTGCATCATCAAATACACCAAATTGGGCTAATATATAATAATATATTTACACATTTAAACTATTCAAATATACTGCTCAAAGTACATAAAACAGCATATTTTATATGTGTATCGAATTACTATGTCTTGTAGGTAAAATATAAGCAATAGTTCGCAAATTAATCTTTAGTCCGAGTATCTTAATTTTTTGATACTGCAAAATTCTTACTCTTACGTATATTTTATATTTATTAAATAGTAATTATATTAAATTTTCCATTATTTATATTACATTTTTTTATACCGAGCTTCTGACAGTCGAGTTCGCTTAACTGCAAAATTCATACTTTAACATATATTTATTAGTTATTAATTATATTTATTCTGTGTTTATTCATTTTAAATTTTTTATATCGAGTTGATTACTGTCGAGCTCGCTTAACTGTAGAACTCTTACTTATGCACCTTATTCAATTTAATTGATTGAAGTACAAACAAAATAATATTTTATTTATTTATAACTTGTAGGTAGAATATTAAAAATCGATCGAAAATTAAACTCTAATTCGAGTGTCCAAAATTTTTGGTACCGAGCTTCTGAGAGTCGAGTTAGCTTAACTGCAAAATTCATACTTTTACATATATTTTATATTTATTAGTTATTAATTATATTTATTCTGTGTATTCAAATTAAATTTTTGTCATACCGAGTAGATTACTGTCGAGCTCGCTTAACTGTAGAATCCTTACTTGTACAAGTTCTTTTTTTTTTCATATTATTTTTTGTATTTTTTGGCCGCACTCTTTCATTTTGGGTGTGTGCTTCGATAAGATCAATGTGCATGTGTGTGTGACTGTGGCATTTGCAGCAGGTGTTTTGCTTTCAGGCTGCAACACAATATGGGTAACGAGTTGGCCCCCAAAACTGGCCAAGTTTATCTTCACATAATTCACACGGTCGCCTTTGGGGGCAGGCAGATGTCGATGTCGATGTGGTTGGCGATGATGATTGACTCACTGTATGTGCAACTCGTAAAGAGTTGCTCGTGTGAATATGAAAGAGTCATAAAGCACACACACCCGCACACACACACACACCCGCACACACCCGCACACACACTCAAAGCAAATTCTGAGTTAAAACATGTGCAACACGTTCAGCAGCAAACTCAACGCTATCATATCCGCATCAGTAGCCATCAAGATGCCACCACACTTGCCACACTACCCCACATTGCCACTTGCAACAGTGCAACCCGCCCCTCAGCTCCATGAGGACGTTTAGAATTCAAAACATTTCAGACAAATTGGCGTCGCTTTCAGGCAACGTGTGACAAAATGCAATGCAAACAGAAAGCAGACCAAAGGAGTTTACCACCAATTGCAGACTCCAACTTCTTCCCCTCTCTACGTGTATGTGGGAAACTGGACAATGCAACTAGTGTACACTGTACACAAAGTGCCCTTCTTTAATTTATGCCAAAACGTTGCCCAGGCGACGTTGACGACGTCATTTGCTGGCTGATGACGTTGAGTTGAGTTGAGTTTGGATATGGAACTGGTTAGAGGTGTCGCTTTATATGCAATAAATAAGATGCAGGCTTAGGGACAGGATAGAACAGGACAAGACAGACAAGACACAGACCATAACATAGAATAAAAGCTAAACAGCCTGTGGGAAAAATGTTAACGAGCCAAGTGGCCTCCTAACGTGTAGGCTTTGGAGAGAGAAGTAAGACCTCATGTGGGTTAAACTGCACTATGGGCCATATTCAACTAATTACAGGCTTAACATGCAATACAATTCTAAAAGCGAAATTGAAGAAAAGTCAATAAAATGTTATTTACATTTTTATGAAATCAATATAAAACTTAAATGAAAAAAAAGGAAACTATTAAAAATGTCTCGTAACTAATTTATACTATTAATAGTTAATATTTTCTATTATAATATAAAACTAAAAACTGATTTATACCACCAAGCTTACAAAATCTACTAAATTAGTCAATGAATGTCTAATATTTTTTAATAATTATGATTGGGACGGGCTAAATAATTGTTTAAATTATAATTTATGAAAAATATAAGACAAATAAAATGAAACAAATAAATTAATGTAAATAAGTATATCTTCTAATTAAAAGTTATTCGTTTCGAAAGAAATATATATTTTAGCACTTGAGCACTTTAAAACTGATTTTTACAACCATCTTACAAAATCAATTAAATTAGCTAATGAACTTTGAATATTTATTTGTGATTGCGAGTGGATAAATAATTATTTAAATTTGAATTTATGGAAAATATAGGATAAATAAAATGATACAAATAATTTAGTGTAGATAGAAATTCTCTTTAAGAGTTATTCGTTTCGAAAGCAATTTAATATAGCACTTAAGCTCTTTAAAATTAAAGAAAAATAGGTATAGTAATTAATATATATATGATATTCTAGTAGTTGTTTTAAAAACATGTTCATTTCGACTAGAATTGTTCTTGATTAATGAAACTAGTATTGCTTTAGACAATCCTCACTTTCGAACACTTTAGAACTTTTGCACTTGTCTGGCAACACTCAAAAGTAGCCACAGCGTTGCCAGCTAAATTTAAAGAATATAAAAAGACTTGCAAAAGATACATTTGTCGCATGAGAGTTTCACTTGATGAGACAGATTAAAATATATGCATAAATTTAAACTTGGCATTAAGATGTTGTGTTATAATAAACTAAAGTAAAGCAGAGGCAAGAAAAGATAGATGGCAAATTGTGTGTGAAGAGTCTTGGCGAAACTTGTAAACACTTGACACTTATTTACAGCAATTAAACGCTCGTTTGCCATCGTACAGACAATGGAACAATGGGAGCATATGTAGTTACCAGAGATAGATAGATAGTTAGATAGATGTGCTTATGACATGGTCTCTCTTGCATTCCCCACTCCCACTCCCACTCCTCCACTCAGTGGCAGGCATTTTCTGAAGATGCAACCAGAAGAGGCGCCACAAGCCGTGTTGTGTTGTGTTGTTCATTCATGAGGCAAGAACTGTGACCTATTTTTCCGTACACTGCAAATTGCTGCAAAGTTGTCCATTCTCATTCCCCATTCCCGTTTCCCGTTTCTCGTTGTTTGTCTAAATGTTTGCCTATATATGGCAGAGACAGCTATATAAATATGTGAGCAGCTTTTAACACCTCGTCGCACTCAGTTTCAGTCTCAGTCTCTCAAGTGGCAGTGGCAGACAGAGTCTGTGCCACAGTCCGTCTCCGTCTCCGACTCCGTCTCCGATTCTTATTCCAATTCCGAGTCCAAGTCCCAGCGGGCACACGTGTTCCACCTTCCACCTTTCACGTTCCACGGATGGCAAACAAAAGCCTCTGCTTGCCACAGGCAATTTGGTGTTGCCCCCAAGACCAAACAGAGCTTTGTAAATATGAAATTTAGTTGAGATACTTTTTCAATAACTCCCAAATAGCAAAGATCCTCGACAGCTGACGGCAAAAGTCTTCCTCTTCCCCTCCATAGATGTGCCTTCCGAGTCATTTTCAATTAAGCGAAATTAAAAATTTATTACCAGCCACGGCCAAAAGAAAACAAAGCCAAGTTGCGGCCATTACCGGGTATTAACGGAACCGGGAAAGGGGAAACACAAACGTTGGCAAATAGAGACCTAGGGGTAAAATTTAAAAAAAATTCATAAGGGAGAATAAAAAACAAATTAAGTACAGCGGAAAAGATACCGACTATGAGATACCTGTTGTACCATTTTATATATTATATAACATATACATTTAATTTATGAATTTTTAAGCTCATATGATATTAAATTATTGCTTACTTTTAGGCGCTTATTTTTCTTTAAAATGGTTGTGACTATGTCTATATGTATCCGATCTTGATGCGATTTAGTAGGATGATATTTAATCATATAAGGGAAAGTTTTACATCAGCAAGAGTTTTCTATGTGATAAACTGTGGATGTGGTGAACTTTTTTCCGATTTTCAAAGGCGGAAAGGGACTTGACAAATTTATAAAAACACTGTGAGATCCTAGAAGACCATACCCGTCTATTCTCTAAATCTAGAGTCTTAAGCTCTTATAGTTGCTCAGTTACAGCTGTTTTTAATTTTGATTCTGATTGCCAAAACTGGTTATTCTAGCTCTTATTGTATTTGAGGCATACGGACTCGACTGTTGATGCTGATCAATAAGATATATACTTTATATAGTCTGAAATGCTTTCTGTTACATGTATTTTAACGAATACAAAATACCCTTATATTTATTTTTTAAGTAACGGGTATAAAAACGAAAAGAAAAATGTTTATGTTTTCATTTAAAAAAAAAATGAATGAAGAAAAATGCAAGTGAGGATGGAAACAAGTGCGTTGGTGGATGATTGAGCTGCTGTAAAGGGAAAGGGAAATGGAAAGGGAAAAGGGGGTGGGCAAGAGGGAAGAGGGTCCGGTTAGCCCATGCTTAATATTTTATTTGCGTTGAAGTTTTAATCATTGAAATGACATTGACAGCCTGACAGACGGCGTGTGCGACCCACAACAAGGACGAGGCAACAACAATAACAACAACAAGAGGGGAGTAAAAGAGGAGAGGGCATCCAGTATGACTGCTTTTTATTGGGCCATGGATAAAGTGCAAATATTTATGAGGTTTAAGTGATTATTGAATTTAATATGCTGCTCGAATTGTTCAAGTTTTGTGCATTCCAAAAGTTATTAATGATCTTTATTTAATGAATAATGAGGAATAAATTTTAAAAACGAATGAAGCAATTGCAATTTAATTAAATATATTGAAATTATATTTACAAAAAATTCAAGTGAGTATAATAATAATAAATAAATTAATAAACAAGAGTATGCGGGAATTTATTGTTGTCATTTACTCAACAATTCTTTGGTTAATTCAGAATTGGTATTTTATAACGAGTTGTATAATTTTTTAAAATAAATAATATTACTTGCTCTTTATATTGACTGCTTCTAAATATTCATCTAATAAATATAACGTATATATTGAGATAGGTCAAAATTTAGTCAACAATTGGACAGCATTTTAAAGTCTTTATCTAACACTAAAAATTAAAATTAAAAAAGCCAAACTTTAAACAGCGAATAAATTGTAAACAATTAACCTAGCGAAACACAGAAACATCATTAATCACAATTGAAGCTTGTTCTACTTAATATCGCACCGCAGATTAACTTAAATGCGGTGATTCTAGCGGTGGCGGTTGTGTCGTGTTCGAGTCTAAGGCAAAAGTTTTAACCGAAATTACTTTTTAATTGACAAACCTTTTTCAACACCTTTCTCTTGCTTCCTCTTCCTCTTCTGCGGCTCTTTCTTTTCGCCTTTCTTCTACCTCTTCTTCTTCGTTTTATTCAGTGGTTGTTACAGTTGCTGTTGTAATTCAATTAGCATAACGAACATTTATGTGTGTAACTTTGGCTTTCGCATAAGTTTTCTTCAATTAAAACTTTTGACAACTTGCGCACACACACACACACACACACTCACACACACACACACTGCCAGTTGAGAGCACTCGTATGTAGATTTACTTATATTTTTTTTATTTTGCCATAAATTTGAATTAATTTGATTTACTTTTGTGCTGAAGTCCACATAACTTCTCGACTTTCCACATTTTGCGAGTACATTTTAAGTAAATACAATTTTCCCTCGCACTAATAACACACTTCCGCTGCGGCACAACAATGGCGGCTGCGTTGACTTCCGCTTACACACACACACACGCACACACACGCACACACACGCACACACACGCACACACTTACAGTTAAAAAGCCGGAGCTTTGCCGCTAAAAAAATACGTTATTATTCGTCACGTTTTTGCTCGACTTTTTTTATATATTCTTATTTTTATTTGACTTCGTACTTTTTCGTTTTTTTATTTTTATTTTATTTCGACTTTTATTATAACGTATATTTTTTTATTTTATTTCAAATTTTATTATATCGTATTTTTATTTTTATTTTATTTTTATTTGCTTTTCTTTTCTCTTTTTTATTGTTGTTGTTGTTATTCAACAAAAGTCGCAGTTCAACGTACGCAGGATCAACCGGCGTATTATTCGCATTTGTATCTTTAGGCGTAAATATTTGTATCTGCAACCGTAACGATGGCCCAAAAAAGTATCTTCAAGTTGCGCGCTGCGAAGCAACCGCTAACGACAACAAACGCAGACTGAAAAAACATTTTTGCAAACTGTTGAAAAATCGCACGGAAAATATAATGAAAACGGCGGCAACACACGAAGCTTGCAACACACGAAGTTGCCGCTGCAGCAACAACAACAACAGCAGCCGAAGCGCCAAGAGCATCAACAACAAATGTATCTCGCAGATACAACAAGCAGAACAGCAACCACAACAACAGCATCAGGCAAATGTTGCCAATGGGGAATGTTGCTGCATGCCACAAACGTGCGCATGAGAAAATGTTGCTGAGCGTGTGTTGCCGTTGTTACTTTTTGTTGCCAGCAACGTTGCCGTTGCTGCTGCTATTGTTGTTGTTGTTGTTGCTGTTGTTGCAGCGCTCTGTTCTTTTTTTTTTTCTCATTTTAGGCGGGAAAATATGTGTGCCGCATTTATTGTTGTTGTTGTTAGCCCAGTAGTCAAGGAGTTGCAAAGGTTTTTAAGTTTGTGACAATGTCTGTTCGTATAAATAGCTAGATCTCAAAGATTCTACAAATTAGAGCAATCAAAATTAGTGACAGTACTTCAAGTTAACTTTCAAGTTTGTTTTCTTAAATTTTAAAAACACAATCTTGAGATTCGAACAGAAAGTTTTATATCAATCGGTTCTTAATTAATATAAATGTAGATAATAATATTTCAGTTTTATGCATTAAATTTGTGATTGATTTTTATGTATCTAAAAATATTACAAGAAAATATTGCAATAAAATTATTTTATATTCATTTTCTACCACTCTTTATATTATTTAATATTTTGAATACTCATTAGAGTTTTAATTTTTTATTTGTCTGCAAATCTATCAACATTTAAAAAAATACAAATTCTAAACATGTAAAGTACGATCAAAACTGTATCTTACATTGATTATTCTATTATTCAATATATTTTTTTGTTCTCTTATTAAATTAAATATCATATTTCTAAATTAACTTTTTTATTTGTTCGAAAAGTATTTCAATTTTTTTTAAAAGAAAATACAAGTTACAACTCTTTTCAAATGAGTTCAAAAGTGTATTTTATATTCTCTTATTTTATTTTTATTATCAGTGAATGTTCATGTTGATTAATGTTAATAAATTGATTAATATTGATTAATTCGAACGTCAGTCAAGTTACGCTTACCGGGCATTTAAAAGTCGATCACTTTGGCTTTTACATATTTTTTTCGTGTTGTTGTTGGTTGTAAAGAGCGTGTAGCTTGTAGCTTAGCCAAGTTGCAGCATGTAGCAGTGATTATTTTGTCAATTGCAGTGACACAAAGGCATCTATCTACCAATCTATCTATGTTACTTTGTATCTGTATCTATCGGCACTAATGCCACGGCTATTATTCCGTTGTTGCCTTTGCCATTGCCTGTGTCAAACAGAGTTGCAGTCGTGGCAAGCAGCAAAGAGAGAGGGGGAAGGGGACACTTACACAAAGTGAGCTTAAGTAGTTGCAACTTTGAGTGTTGCCACATGAAAAAAAATACAACACAAACGCAAAGAATTCTATGGACAAAGCGCACTTTGACACAACTCAAACAGCAATTTCAATTTTCAAACTGCAATTAATTTGTGAAATTGATATTAACATTTGTTGCATTGCCATCGATATATATAAAACTCTTTTTTTCTTACTGACTTTATTTTTATCTGCTATTCTAATTATTCATGCTACTGATTAGCCATTGAGCTGCTGCCTGCTGTTAATAATTCCATTCTATAAACAACATTATAAACAATGCCAAAATCGTAACAATAACAACGCACAAATTGAATTGCTCGCTCGGTTGTGAATAAAGCATGCAAATTAAATTTTCATAAAATACTCACGCATATTTCATTAAAGCAATTATAAATGTACACACACACACACTCACACACACACATACTTAAAGGGTTTAAACCACAAATTGAAATGCATTTAAATAAAACGTTTTGAGGCTGAAAACCACAACAACAACAACAGCATCAAATATCCTGCGGCATTTATAGTTAAACCAACTTTAAAAAAAATATAATTCTTTTGTAATTGTCAATAGTTTGAATACCCTGTAACAATTTTGAAAGTAAAGATAGAGGATATGTGAAAAATAAGAGGAATAAACAATAACTAAACTTTTGAGGGACCAGAAAATATTAATATAAATAGAATACAAAATTTAATATATGTATTTATTTTAAAATATTATTTTTATTTTAAAATATAAGCTACAAAAAACACCTTTTTAAAATGGTATTTAATTTTTTTATGTGCATTTCAATTAATTCACAACAATTGTTAAATAAATAAGTAAGCATTTTATATATTATTAAATAACATTTTAGTTTATTTTAAAATGAAATTAATTTTCCCAAATTTTATTTTAACTGTTCTCAGTTGACTTAAATTAACTAAATAAATATCAATGATTTAAGAAAGAAAAACTTAAGGAAGTTTACAATTACATAGCTCAAAATCAATTACAGGGTATCTGTGAGTCAGTCACTCTCTTTTTTCTCAAATTCGCACTTGTCAAGCGATTGCTTTAAGCTTTATTTTTAAACTGATTAACACTTCAACTGTAAAACGCATGAAATAAGCAAAAATCATTTGAAGTGCGTTTTTCATTAAGCCTTGATGACTGCAACCCGTAGCTGCCTCAGCAACTGCGGCAACTCTGCAGCAACTGTGGCAACTCTGCAGCAAGAACAGCGGCAACCATCGAAATGCTGGTAATTAA
Organism: Drosophila innubila; assembly: GCF_004354385.1. Lineage (NCBI taxonomy): Eukaryota > Metazoa > Arthropoda > Insecta > Diptera > Drosophilidae > Drosophila > Drosophila innubila. The sequence continues at coordinate 4,481,624 of NW_022995376.1, forward strand.
GCGCAATGCAGTACAAAAAGGAATAAAAATCAAATAGAAGCGTATTTTACAACAAATTAAAATGGAATTTAAAAAATGAATATAACACAAGCGGCAGCGTGGGCGTTAAAGTGGGCGTGGCCGAGATGCCATTAAGCCAGCAACGGATGGAATTCAAACAAGTGTTGCTCCGGCCACAAAAGGAAAGGAACGAGGGGGGAAAGGGGGTTGAAAGGGTGGCAAATGCTTAAGTCTGCCAGTGTCTAAAAAGCAACTTCCGTTGTTGCTATTGTTGTTGTCACTAAAATGACAATGAGACTAGCTGAAAGCTGCACTTAATTGGATTAATCTTGTAGTGAAATTAAAAGAGAGAAATAGGAAGAGAAAGGAAGACAGGAAATAATATCATCAAATATTTCAATTTTCAAACGTAGAAATATTCTTAATATTTATTAATAACAGTTTTTATACAGAGAGAAAGAAAAAAGAGAAAACCAACGAGAAAAATATAGAAACGAAAAGAAAAAGAAAGTGATACTATATTCGATCTGTAGAGCTTAAAGCTTTTTTACAGTATTATTTAATTTTTAATGTGCTTTTACAGGAGCACTACGAGTGAAAGAAAGAAAATTTAAGAGAACCAATTAGGAAAAGAGGTAAAAATCTGATAAATTCGGAAGTCTTGTTAATTTTAAATATAGAGAATAAAACGCATGGTATATTAATAAGTTTGAGACTGAAGCTTGCAAGTTTAATGTGCTTTCAAAAGCTTTGCATAACTTTGCTTAATTTAGTTTTCATTTTCATTTTTAAATTGATCTGAATTTTGCTTTCATGTTTAATCTAATTGTCAGCAAGTGTCATTTCGATTCATGTGTGGCACAAAATCAACTTGTCGCATGGCCCCCAAAAAGTATGCAATGAAATTTTGCAGCGTTGCTAACAGAAGCTGCCACGCCTCCCTCCCACTCCAGCGACTACGCAGCAAGGAACAAAACGTTGCGTACAACAACAACAACAACAAAAACAACAACAACAACAATAGCGAGCAGCAGAGAAGAAGAACAACAAATTTCTTTATAATTCACAAAGGAAATGCCAAGCTCAAGGAGTAAAGTGAACACAAATACACACACAGCATACACACACACACACAGCATACACACACACATAGCATACACACACACACACACAGAGAATATGTAGTCCAAATGTGACAGAAACATGTGTATGCTCAGCTGCTGCTCCGTCTTCAACTTCTTCTCCAACTTCTCCTTCTCTCTTTTCATCTCCAACTCCATCTCCATCTCCTATTTCATCTTCTGCCCTCTTACGACTTGGCAGCTACAAAAGGAGCAACCAAAGGATTACAAACATGGAGGAGGACAGTGAAGCTGAAGACTTTGTAGAACTCTGACTGTAATACGTGCGTTTCTAATACGCAACGTTGTCGTTGATGTTCCTGCTTCTGTTACACTCAGAGAAATAAGACTGGAACAAAATAAAATATCAAATATTTCCTTCCCTTTAAAAAAAATATTAATATATATATACATAAAAATAAATTTCTAAAAACATGGGTTGTCTTTCCTTGAAATAAAAACTAGTTTCTAATACTTTCTAATATAATAAAAAACCTTTTTATTTTAACTAAAATAATATTTTTAAGTCAGGAAAAATATGAATTTTTTAATGCATTTCATCATAATTTAAAAAAACAAAAAATATTTGTGAAAAGTTTTGATTTAATCATAATATTTAGAAAAGATTGGAGCAACAAATCAGCTCATATTTGAGAAGGAGGAAGGCCAAATTCTTATAAAAAGAATATACTTGTAAAACGCATTCTATTGGTGTATTTTTTAAAAAAGAACATAAATATTTTACATTCTGAAATAATTGCTTAAAAAGAAGAGCCAAATATCTAAAAAATCTTTTTTATAAACAAAGAGCTTTACTATCATGTGTTATTTTTTGTTAAAGTGTTTAGACTAAATCAACTTTTTGTTATAAAACAAAATTTTTTCCTTTATTTAAGGCTAATCTTTCTAAAAATAACTTATTAAAGCAATTTTTTTAATGCAATAATTTGAAAATATTATAATATATAAATATATTAATAACTATATTTTTAAAACTTTTCTATAATTTCAAAATGATATTTTAAAATAGAATCTCATGTTGAATTTTTTTTGTTAATTATAAACCGATTTTTGACAATTTTTTGACTCTTATAGGGATTTAAGCAAAAAATTCTAAAATAAGGGCTATATATTCTGCAAAGTGTACTGCCGCACATACATCAAAAGAAGCGTCTTGGCCTCGGGGCAACGTCAACAAGAAGAAGAAGAAGAAGAAGGAGGAAGAAGACGACACCGTTTTGTCCTGACCTTGATTGCGTTTTGCCGTCGACTGACTTACACACACTTACACACAAAGTGTAAGTTGGCAACTTGCTGGGGAAACGCATAAAATGTATTTAACACACAATTTATGTCTGCACGAGGCGTTCAAATTTACAGGCCAACGGCAACGAGAATGGCAACAAAAAACAACAACAAAAACAACAACAAAAACAACAGCAAAAACAACAACAACAACAAAAACAAACAAATATGAGAAAGACGCAGCACGTTTACACGGGTTTATTTTATTAGCGGCGCCTTCGTCGTCTTTTACAGCATTCTGAACTAGGAATTGAGTTAGGGTCCCGTTTCTGGTCCTGTTTCTGCTCCTGTTCCTTGGTTCCGCTACCTCGCTTTTGTTTGCCATTTGTTCCAGACAGGAAATTGGCCCGCGGGGCCATCAAGCAAAAATCATATGTTTTATACATGCCAAAAGTTGCACAACAACAACTTTCAACGTGTGTGTGTGGCACCAAAAAAAAATTTAATAGACTTTACTTTAATATTTCCAGATTCTCGTTTCTTTCACTTTTTTTAACTGACTGCGCAAAGTTTTTATTTTGATTTTATGGCTCTGCAGCTTGGCTTTTTTTAAGCCAAGTTAAGCAGCGCGCTAAACAAAAAAACAAAGTTATTAAAACAAAAAGTTAAAGGGCAGTAAACTGTTTTTTTTTTTGCTATTTACTATTTTTACTATTATTACAAATTATATTTTTTTCTCATTATGGCGCCATCTAGCGGCGTTCAAATGCAAGCATTTATATGTATGAAATAACTGCCAATTTCTGCAAGTTTGTTAAACATTTAAGTAAAGTCTTGACAGCAAACTCTTCTCAACTTCTTCTCATTTCCAGTCAAAAACTCATTTAAAACTCGACGAAAAAAAAAAACTTACACACAATTATGTGTGGACCCTGAAAAATGCCAAATGTTGCTCACATGTCACCACATTCAAAAAAAAAAAAAAAGAAACTAAATAAAAATAAAAATAGAAATAGAATGGAAAACTTTTAATTTTCCGCCCGAGACCCTTTTCTTAACAAGAACTTTTCATTTTTAATTAAATGGCAACCACAGACTCTAAAATTCTCGGCTTTCTCTACAAACGTTTTTGCCCCAACTCTCCAACGTTTCTCCAACTCCATTTCCATCTCTCTGCTTTTGGGGCAGCAAACAGGAAACGTGTCTGTGGCTAGGGAAAAACTTTCCAGTCCGCCTCTTACAATGAAGCTCAATTAGTTAAAGGCGCGCGTTTCTCAATCAAAGCCCCCCAAAAAAAAAAAAAAAAATACAGAAAATACAAAAATACGAAAAAATTTCTGTAGCTTTTGCCTCGGCCCACAAATCGTGCATTATTATTTGTTTGTTTGGGCTGCTTATCAGCTGAGCCCTGGGCCCAAAAACCAGACGCAGATCAGATCCTCAGCCAACAGCACAGTGGAGCAAAATCAGTTAGACAACTTTATTTACTAAATTAAGTATTCTCATATTAAGCGGAGCATAATGAACGTTTTATATACTTTTAGTCTATCGTTAATTTATGTTTTTTTTTAGAATTTTTGCATTTTTAAATTTTTGAATTTTTATTAGGTTTGGTCCCAGCGTGCATAGTTAGTGGCAGACGTAGGGGCAATTGCAGTCACGCATCTCACGATTGCGCTATTATATTCTCACCTTATGATGACTGACTTGGAGCCTGAACTTGCAGCTAAAACTGAAGTTGAAGCCAAAACTGAAGTTGAAGCCAAAACTGAAGTTGAAGCTCGCAAGGCAATTGAAAAGCCGCAAACAATAATTGCAGTTGCCGTAGCCCAAGTCCAAAAATAAAACAAAGCCAAGTTGTACAAAATGAACGACCAGCAGCTACCCTAGTTCGCTTCTACAAAAAAAGATCTATACTTTTCTGAAAACTATACAAATAAATTCAAGATATTTTGCTTATTTATCATCAAGATCAGAGCACCCTGTATTTTTATTTTAATCTTCATATATGTTCCCTTTTAAAGCAAACTTCATTCTATCAGTGCACCCTGTCTTTTTATTTAAATCTTTGCTTTTAAAGAAAACTTTTAAAGAAAACAAGTTGTCAAGAAACTTTTTTTATCTATCAATAAGATCAGAGGGTCCGGTATTTTTATTTTAATCTTCATATATGTTTCCTTTTAAAGCAAACTTCCTTCTATCAGAGCACCCTGTATTTTTATTAATATCTTAACATTTCTTTGCTTTTAAAGAAAACTTATCGTATTCATTAATGGGACCATTTATTTCTTTATTCAATTTTTTTAAAGAAAATTTCTTTTATTCAAAATTGGGAAAAGAGCACCCTGTATTTTTACTATAATCTTCCTAGATTACGTAGATCATAATAGAAAACTATTTTTTTAAGGAAAATTTTCTTTTATTCATAATTGGGAACACCCTGTATTTTTATTATAATCTTCATATTTTCTTTTTTTTCTTTAATTTAATTAAATTTTCATTTATTTATTCTATACTCTCCATATTTCTTCTGTCCATAAGATCCGACAATATAATTAAATCAGTCTTTCCAATAACTATACTTTCAATACTCTTTTTTTAACCATTTTTACAGGGTATTCAAACCGCAGCAATTTCAGATCCGCGGCTCATCCTGTTTCTTACTTTAACCAAGGGAGATGCGAGGAAAGAAAATCGCGAATTAGGCAAATTGTGTGCAATTTTTGTGAGTTCTCCATACACTTTTCTAAAGGGGTTAAGGGGAGTAAAAAAGGAGTGAAGAGCGGGTTAAGGTTAAGTGAGAGCGTTAAGCAACTCGATTGATTGTCTTTGCTTGTTTCTCTGTCTCGGTTTTAAATGCTCGTTTTCAGTAACTGTGTTAAGATTCATAACCTGCTTGCAACTGCCACGTGAGTTCACGGGTTCAGCTGCACTTGTGTGTCATCTACGGTTCTGCCTGCCGCTCGTTTCAATGCATTCTCTGTGCCCCAAAGCCATTTTGAGAGCAGCAGCAGGACGACAACAACGAGACTGTAGTTGAAGCACCTTCATTAACATACCAGCTGCAGGAAAAAAAGAAAAAACAAAAAAAAAAATAATAAAAGGGGGCAACATTGGTGGTAGGGGGGTTACAGAAGGGGGAGTGCGGATTGTGGGCATGGAATTTGTAGCTTCATGACTTGGAATTTGCTGTAATCCGATACAATTTAGCGGCTTAAAGCTTCTGCCTGCTTGACGCTCAAGTTTCTCATCATCTTTTCTGCTGCTTCTGCTTTCTGTATGTTGCTGTTGCCATTTCCTACTCATCCTTTTGCCCCCTTTACTACTCCTTCTGCTGTTCAGCACTTTGAGTTTCGCAGTGAGGCACGCGCTTGTTTCTTTTATCCGCCTTCGCTTTTGTTTTTTAAGGAAAGGGGAGTTCACTACACAGTTCCCTGTTTGTCTAGAGTGTGGAGAGGGGGGTTTTGGGGGTTGTGTAGACTCCCCTGAATGCTGAATGGTGATTAGACGCCACTTCAAAGGCCTCACAAGCATTTACATTTAAAGCGAAAACTTGATAGTTAATGCCAAACGCGAATCTATTGAAGGTCACAGGCAAAAGTTCAAGTGTTTTGCACTGCCAATCAAAATATGTTGATAATACTGAGTGTCTGTGTGTGTGTGTGTGTGTGTGTGTGAGTGTATGTGGCATGTGCTCAAGTATCTATTGCTATAGATACCACAAGTTCCTATAGATACAGTGATAGATACTACAGATACTTAATGTATCTATACATACTCTGTATCTTTACTTAACAAAAGTCATACAGAGATACAAGAACTACAACTATCTTAAGTACACACAGAGATTTTAAAATTCTCTACTAAATACTGCCAATACAATAAAAAAAGGTAGAGCAAAAGTTTCTTTATGTAGATACTCAAGCTATCTTTTTGAAAAAATATAATATAAAATATTTTCAACATTGCAATTTTTATTTACCATTTAAAAAACTTACAGTCACTGATTTAATGTGATAAAAGCGAGTGTCTAAAATTCTATATTCAACTAGATACTTTCATTAATATTTAATACTCATAGTATTTACCGCAGTGACTAAAGTGAAAAGTCCAAGTATCTTTACATAAGTATTTACAAGTTATGGGTGGTTTCATAAATTCCATGGGGTCAGTTTGCCTCCGGTATAAGTAAAAGCAGCTAGAACGCACATCTGTGCTCATAAAAAATGCCACGAAATCCGCTTTACTCGATGCTTCCTGCCTTGTAGCACTGGTAGCACTCAGAAACAGAAATCCAACAAGGAAAATTATCAAAAATAAAAGCAAGACAACAGCGGAAAGAGAGAGAAACGGTTAGACAGACAGACGGACAGACGGACAGACAGACAGACGGACAGACAGTTGAAGGCATACAAAATGCATGTTGCAAAAAAGGAATCTAAACAATTTTTGCTTACAACTTTGCGCAGGCTGCTCGAAAAGGATTACATAATATATGAGAGATGAGAGTGAAAAGAGGGAAGTGGGAAGTGGGAAGCGAAGAGGGAGCGAGTACAGTCCGCGGCACAGTGGAACTTTTGGGCTGTTAAGCGTGAATTAATTAGAAACTTTATCAATAATTGCAACCTTTATTATAAAAATTTGGGTTCCCCGGAAAAATTAATTTTTGTAATTATTTTTATATGTATTTATTAAGAAACTTTTTTTTAACAATTTTATTATTTTAATATATTTTTTAGAATTTTTTTGATTGTTGATTAATCTAAGTATAGGCCATAAAATATTTTTATAATAATTTATTTTAACCTAAATTTTCAAAGTAGAAAAACTTAAATTCGCTTCACTTTTTTATTTAAAAAAAAAAATATCAAAAAAAAATCTAAAAATATAAGTTATTGGCAAATATAAAAGTAAATATGAGCATTATTTTACATTTTTAAATATAAATTAATTCAAGCTAAATTACGCAAAAGGACCACTGTGCGCAGGGAGAGAGAGGATGGTATTATTTTGCTGGCTTGCGGTGTTTGGTAATTGTTTTTTACGACACGTAACCAAATCCAGAGCCATTTAGCTGCAATGTTGAATCCTGCGAGGGTGCATAATTATGAAGGATTTAACAGGACTTAACAGGATTTTACAGGACTTTACAGAATTGCAGTTAGCTTCACTCTGGGTCTCTGGAGCGTTAATCTACACCTCGTCGTTAACCAAATTGACTGCTGCCAACAATTTGCGGCCCCCTACTAACATTTATTTTTCACTTTTTCCACTCGACGATCCATTAAATTGTAATTTTTCTTCTCCTTTTTTTTTTGCTGCTACCAACATTTTATTCAATTTAATGTGAAAACTGCGACTTGTTGTTGTGAGAAAAATCCACCCACTGTGTTTGAATGGGTTTTGACTGAGTTTCGGGTCAGAGTTCAACATGCAAATAAAATTCAAATATTTGCCTGATTGGTTTAGTTGCAGTTGGTTTAGAAATGCGAATACGAATATAACTGTGAGTATGAGTATGAGTTTACTCAAAGTTTATTTGTTGCTGCCGGCATAGATAAATGTGCATATGAAATATGTATTTATCTAATGTTGGCCAAGGCAATGCACAAAGGCCAAATGGCATTGTGAACATTTGCCAAGTTGAAAACATATTTAAACAGCGGTCAAATGTGCAAATAACTTTGATGAAATATATTTGTTACATTTAAGGCAACGATTGAAATGTTGATGTGTTATATTAAATTAAACATAAGATCAGCATTCTTATGCTCTTAAATATTTACAAACTATGCAGCTAGTTGAAATTTAATAGCTACAAAAAACCTAGGAATCCATATATAAAGTTTTGCTATGCTGAAATTAATGAAATTTCACTAAACAATAACAATTATAGATAGATATATTTATATATGTGTATTTTAGAAACTTTAAGTTGATCTATATGTAAAATTCTTTGTCCTGACTGACTCACTGATCATTGCATAGCCCAAACCATAACACCTAAGAGGCTAAAATTTTCACACAACATAGCTAAGACAATTTTATCGAGCAATAAGACGGCGCTTTGCGAAATTCGAACTGCAAGGTGTTCAAATTGCTAGTATCTTATAAATCTCTTGATTATTTTCGTTTCATTTGTTGATTTTCAAGTAATTCCATTAAAGTAAATCAATATTTCCTGTTTAAATTATAAGCGTATATCCTGCAATCATAACTTGTGCTGTATTTAAGCAACCCCAGTGTTAAATAAAAAATAATGACACCTGGCTCAAAAGACACTTAAATGAAGTACTTAAAACTTCTCCCCCATGATAAGTACATAAAATCAATATATCATCAATTGGCAAAGCATTTTTAAGGCTTCGTCACAAAGTAAACCTGTCATTTTTTATTCAATTAAATTATCAAAATTACCGAGCAAAAAGCGAGTCGAAAGACAGACGGAGAGACAGAGAGACAGACACTTGGAGAAGCTCTGCCAGACGATGGCAAATTCAGCACGTGCTGTCGTCATGTGACGAGGGACAAAACCGGAAGGAGCAGGAATAGAGGGAGAAGGGAAAGAGAGAGAGGGAGAGAGAGGGGGGGAAGGGAAATTGGTATGACGTTGAGTTTCATTTCCATTTCCAGTTACCTGTTACCTTCACCTTGGCTGCAATTAATTCTGGTAACATAATCTTCACTTACAGGTTTTATATGACACTAAATCAGTGTGGCATCAGGCGGCAGTGCCACATTGCCACAGCAGAGACACGATGTTGCCCCAAATTGAGGGGCTGGCCTGTTCAGCTAGTATACGATGTGGGCGTGGCACTCAATTATGGGCAGGGCTAACATATGAGTGTGTGTGTGTGTGTGTGTGTGTGTGTGTGTGCAGCCCAGGACAACGAAATTTAACGCTTTCTGCGCTAAATTTAATTAGTTCCATTTAAAGTTGAAACGAAATACAACGAACAGCAGTCAAAACATAAAACAAAAGACAACAACAACTGCAACAACTACACTCCTGCTCAAAATTATACGACACCTCGAAAATTTTAGTTTTGACCCTCGCAGAAGAAGGGGAAAGCATAGTTAAACAAAATAAACTATGGAGACTAATAGCAAAAAGACTTCTGCACAAAAGCTGCTGTTCTTATCTCTAATTGCATCTTTCGTTTTCAAGTAACGGTTAAAAAAGCACAAAAGGTCTATTTTAGGCTTGCTTGCAATTGTATCAAAATTATACGACACATTTCAATTTTCTTTATTTAGTTAGAGTTTTATTTATTATTTTATATTAATATTAATACATAACTAATAATTAATAATTAATAGAGCCGCCTTGAGCTTTTGCCACCTCAAAAAGTCTTTTAGGCATTGAATTAATTAAATTCTTTAGGATGTTATGGTCTAAAAGAGACCATTGCTTTAAAATTTCGTTTTCAGATTGTCAACGGTATCAAATTTTTTATTTTTCTCATAGACTCGCCTGGCTAAGATGCCCCAAATGTTTTCTATTGGGTTTAAGTCCGGGGAGCAAGCGGGCCAGTCCAACACATTAACAGATTGCCTATTAAAAAAGCGCTGCGTCTCTTGGCTCCGATGTATAGGTGCATTATCTTGCATATAAACAAAATCTCTTTCTCCATTTTCTTCCAAAAATGGTAGAAGACGATCTTCCAATACCTTGATATAATCCTTGCTTTTCATTCTTGAGCTTATGAAGCAGAGGTCAAGCGCTCCAGACTTGTGGAATGCTCCCCAAACCATGGCGGATCCGCCTCCGAAATTGCGTTTGGAAAACATCAGAGGTTCCTTGCGCAGATCTCGCCAATAGTGACGAAAACCATCTGGGCCGTCCAGATTAAATTTTTTTTCATCAGAAAAAATTATCTAAACAAAAACTGTTGCCAAAGTCTTGTAATAAAATGAAATTAAACTAACATACCGAGGCCCAGTTTCTCTCAAGTTATTTTCTACAAATTGAAGACGAGCTATTTTATGGTAAGGTTTAAGGAACGGAGCCTTTTTTAAAACACCTCTAACAATAGTTTCGGAGGATTGCAGAGTCCGCCAAACCGTCATCCGTGACACACGCTTACTGCAACATGCAGTAAGTGTAGAGCAAGACTCAAAAGAATTGCTTGCTCTCTTTATTATGCGACGTTTATCGCGGTCATCCAACTTTGGTTTTCTCCCAGAGCTTCGGTTGATACCATATTTTTTCGGATCTTTCAAAAAATTGGAAATTACACATCGGGTTCGACCTACTTTTCGGGATATTTGGCTTATATTAAACCCGGCTTCATTGTAGGCTCTTATTCGCCCCATTTCTTCATCGTTCAACAACGTTCCACGCGGCATTTTATTCAAAATGCATCTAATATTAAAAAGAAATATAAAAAAAATGTATCTGCACAAAACTTTTCTCTTTAGCCGCAATAATTGAAATGTGTCGTATAATTTTGATACAATTGCAAGCAAGCCTAAAATAGACCTTTTGTGCTTTTTTAACCGTTACTTGAAAACGAAAGATGCAATTAGAGATAAGAACAGCAGCTTTTGTGCAGAAGTCTTTTTGCTATTAGTCTCCATAGTTTATTTTGTTTAACTATGCTTTCCCCTTCTTCTGCGAGGGTCAAAACTAAAATTTTCGAGGTGTCGTATAATTTTGAGCAGGAGTGTACAATAACAGGCGATGAGGAATTCTTTCCGCATATTTGCACGCCAGCCGATAATTATCGCTTGAAATTCGGTCAGAGGTTGAGCGGACAACAAAAACGAGCCGAAAACAAGCAGGAAAGATTTAATTTCGTATGCCGAAGATTTGATACCCTTTTAGATTAGTGTATTAAAAATTTAACCAATCGCTTAGTCCGATATTAACTGTATTATATAGTAGTCCGATATTAACTATATGATATAGTAGTCTGATATTAAGCAAATTTTAATTTGAATACATTATGTAACACTATACAATACAAAATCTTTTTAAAACTAGAGAAAGTACTTAGTTGTTTTTTCGAACGAGCGTTCCTTTGGGAGCAATATGATATAGTAATCCGATTCTACCCAAATTTGGACAGCATATAAAGCACAGTTCCTGAAGGAAATTGTATGAAATTTGTTACTATATCTTTAAAAAATAGAACAAAAATACATACTTAAGTTTGATGTTTAACCGATTGTTCCTATGTCAAAAATGTTTATGTATAATATAGCAAGCCGATCCGACAAATTCCTACATATGTACTACCTAAAGCTAAAGCTAAAGCTAAAGAACTAATTTACATTGAAAAAGTCCTGGCTTTACATATATCCTGATTTACAAAAATATACTATATATTATAAAAATATACTATATATATTTTTGTAAATCAGGATATATGTACTTTAAGGTGTGTGCCATGTATTTTTTTAAATGCGTTGCACATTATGTGACAAAATGAATATACTCTCTGCAAGGGCTTAAGAGCACCAGAAACAACAACAACAAGAAGGAGAAGAAGAACAGCTACAACTACAACAACAATATCGAACTTGCCACAGATACCCAAGGCACGTTCACGTTCTCTTCATCTGCATGCGGCGATTGTTTTGTAAAACCTTTAAACACCTGATATGCAGCTACAACCACAGTGGGGCAGACAGTGGGGCAAGCAGTGTGGCAAGCAGTGAAACAATGAAACACGCTGGTTGGCGCAGGTGGAGACTCTTTGGCAGATCTTTACCCACGGCACAATGCACACGCACATTTATTTGGCCATTTCATTTTCACTTTTGGACGCATTGAACGTGCCTCCATCACAGGCAGCGATGCCACAAATGAGAGCACAAATCACGAGACGGCGATTATTCACTGTGATTTGTTGATTACGTGACTTTTGTGCTGCAAGTGCTCAAATATGTACATATTTTGTAGAAAGATGAAAGTAATACAAGCTGTTAATATAGCTAGTCATACTCCCTTAATAAATTATACATATTATAGGTTCAAATGTATTCTTTGATTCACATATTTTAATTCTTTGTGTTTCTAGAAATATCTTATAAAAGCTCGTCGAGTTGATCCTAGAATTTTTGTTCCTCGATTTATTCCGACTATTTATGACTTTAGAAACCCTTATTTGTAATCAGTGTACTTTCTTTCGGAATGTATCCATTTTTAATTGTCTAATTTTTTGCCCATAAACCCATAAACATCCCATTTGAGAATTCATTATTGTTTCTTAATACTCTACAGAAGTTTTCTTCACTTTCATTATCAAGAATTTATTGATTTCATTAAAATTTGCAAATTATATAATTCTCAATTTAATTTTCAAAAATATATATATTGATTTCATTAACATTCTCAGATTATATAACTCTATTTACACGACTCTAACAATGGGTTTTAAGCAGAATGAGAAAATAAACGCAACAGTTTCAACATTTTATATTTCAATTAAAATATTTATTTTAAATGTGAGTTAATCTATTAAAGATTTGTCATGGTAATTCCAACATTTTGTGTGGTGTTAAGTTCACTGGAGTGTTAAGGCAGTTCTATCAGTTCAGGTGTGATCAAATCGATAAACATTGAATGCAACACCAACAACAACAAATTTCCTTTTTATTTTTTTTTGGTAAAGTTTTGAAGTTGAATGCAACGCGTCAATTCGCTTAGGTTTTCGACATGTTGAGCATGTGATGAAGATTAAGTAGAAAATAATTACAAGCTCGGTTCGAAACGATCGCGATCGCTTTGTGATATGGTCGGCGAGTGTGTGCGAGAGTGTGTGTATAATTACATAAATGGCTATGTCAAAGCGGTGACAGGACGGCGTCATCGCAACTGTCTGTCTGTCGATTCGTCAGTGGATTCGTCAGTCCGTCATTGAGTCGATCATCAATCGTGCGAACTTTCCAGATCCAATGACCCGCCCACTTGCAACAACAACAGCAACAACAACAGCAGCAACAACAAGCAGAAGAGCCGAAACACGTTATTTGTGAATATCACTGCCCCATGCGGCATGCAACTTGTACATGCGGCATGCAGCATAAAGCACCAGACACTGCAACAAACTTTACCTGTTCTCACAGCCTGCACATAAATCGCTAAAATAAAAAGGGTCAAATCAGCGTATAAAAAAGATACACGAAGGGATGAGGATGATCCCAAAGTAGTCAAGGAGAGAAGGAGACAGAGAGAGAGAGAGAGATCCCCACGAAATGCCATAAATTTTAAAGTAATTTTCTCTTGGTCTCGCATAATTTATGGGAAAATATGAAGCTGCCCCAAATAGTTGCTGGCCAACTTCTAGTTTTTTCTGTTTTTTTTGGGCCTAAAAACTAAAAGAACTATGCCAAATTGAGTAATTAAATTAATGTGTCATAATAGACAAGTTGTTGAAACAAATCACTAGCAAAGGAGTAGAGTTACTAATCAAAAAAAAATATAATAAAAAGAAATACTTTGGCACAGCAATTTATTCGTGGTATTTGGCCAGGTCTGAGTTATTGGCCTGCAACCAGAAGAAGCAGAAGTTGTAGCCTGCATCTTTATATATAAATTTATATATATATGTATACACTTGAAGCAACAGGTCACGATTATCTGCATACGCAGCCGACAATAATTTCAAAATTGGCGCACTTAAACGCAGTTTGGGGAGGGAATTTACCAAAGAGCGGGAGGACTATATAATTTGAAAGTTATTTTGTTGGCTCGTATCGGTAAAAATTATTGAGCAATATGCTGATCTGTAAAATCATAAATAATAAAAATATTTGTACTTAGCCTGCCTCTCTCTCCCTCTCTCTCTCTCTTTCTCTCTGTCTGTCTTGCTCAGACTGTGTAGTCTCCTCTTTTGGCATTTCGATAACTTTTATGTTATTAGGTGAGAGAGCTGGTTTCAGGCCACAATTGTCTGCTCCCCTCTCTCTCTACCTCTCTATTCCTCTACTCTTTATATTTTTTTTATAAGCTGCCATCGCCTCTGGCTTAACGATTGATAAAGTCTTTTTATTTACAAGCTGATAATGATGGTGTAGGCGCAGCTTTTGCGACCAATTCTTTTCTTTTTTGCCCTCTCTTCTTTCTTGTAATTTATGTGCAATTTGCAGAGTCAAGTAAAGACAGCAAGGAAGCAGCAGATTCTGTAGATTGCGCGTTCTGTTCTCCTGTTTATATCACATTAGTGTTATTGATCAAATATTTACGCATATATCGATATTTTTGGGCGATATTTTTTAATATATATATTTTTTTTAAGTAAAGTTGAGATACTGATGAAAATATTTATATTTATATTTTTGGCTATAATATATTTTTTTGAGAGATTTTCTTTTAGAAGATTTGATATACTTGGAGAGTTTTGTGTGTTTAGTTAATGTATCTCCAGAAAGTTTAATGCTAGCTTAAATTTTATTGAATTTTAGTTTTTAATATTAATTTTAAATATTATTAAAAAAAAACCTAAAATTCTCTATAAATATATTGATATTTTTGGACTTCTAAATGTCCACAACTATTTTGTAGCATGGATAAAAAAAGAGTGAGAAACTGAGAGAAACTCATAAAAATGTCACAACAAAATGCTGAACTCATTTTTATACGCATATCGTTTCAAAGTCGCTTTACGATGCACATAAAACATGCAACTTGATGGCGTTACGACAAACAGTAGACTCAAGACACGAACTACGATAATAACAAGAATGCCTAGCCAAAAGTGTCAACGCCAAGGCAACAAAAAGACAGACAGACAGACAGACAGACAGACCGATACTCTCTCATACCTAAGCCGATTATGAGGAAAGCAAAGAGAGGAATAAAAAAAAAATGAACATAAAAATGTTGCGGCGATCTACTAGAATCGTATTAAGTGTGCCCTGGAATGAGAGAGAGAGAGAGAGAATGAGGGGAATAGAGTGTGGAAGCGGGGTTTGCGGTGTCGATGTCACTTTTGTTGCTGCCTCTGCCTGATGAGTGTCATTAACATCAAATTACCACAAGTCAAAGTCATGTTGACCAAAATAAAATATAAAAAAAACACACATAAAACCAAGAAAGGGACAAGCGAAGGTGGCAAGGCAAAGGAATCGGCGACAGTTAGCTGAAAAGTTATGGTACAACAAATGACAGCTCAGCCGCTGTGAATGGAGCCACCGCCACAATCACCGCCACATGCAACACTGTGGTCCATACTTGTCCAAACTGAAGGGAATACGAATTGACATTTGCATCCGATCGAGCGAAAGGGCTGAAGAATAGAGAGGGGAGACTAGAGTTGCAAAAACTATCGTATATACTATCGAGGCAAGTTATTTTAGCAAATCACATAAATAATTTATAGGATTTGTATTATATGAAAAAAAAAAATATATTAGTACGAGTGGGTATTAAAGAATAGAGAGAGGAGACTAGAGTTGCAAAAACTATCGTATCGAGGTACGAATTTAAAGAAAATTACATATGTTATTTAAAGGATTTGTATTATATGAAAAAAAAAATTATATTAGTACGTGTGTGTATTATATGAAAACAATTTTTTAGTATTCACTTGTCAAAATTAGCATTTATGTTTCTTCACCTAATTAAACAATAGTATAACGATAGTACTTTTAAAAACCTGTACACATAAATATATGTTCCACCTTAAATTATGACAAAATTTCTATCTTTCTCTTTAAGATTTGTATATCTTATATACTCAAACGATAGTAATAGCGATAGTTTTGCAATTTTTTAATAATTGTTTTTTTAGTTTTTCTTTAAGTTATGTATTTTATACTGAATTAGGAATTATACTACATTTTTTATAGAACTGTAGATAAGTTTTTAGTAGGAGACCATAGATGTTTTATATTATCTATGGTCTCCTACTCAAACGATATAATACGTAGAGTTATAGCATTATATTTATTCTATGTTTCGGGTTTTAAAAATGTAAGCATTAGCAAACCAGATATCTTTTGCATAAACTCATCTATAGTTATATCATTAAGATCTGTATCTTTAAAATATGTATCTTCAAATTAAACAATAATCGTTAAAAAGCCAATAAAATTATATGATGATATTTTTATGCGCTGAGCACATTAAAATGCGAGAAAAAAAATGTATAATGGTATGTGCAAATTCTAATGACAAATTTTATGTCTACTAGCCATAGTTTTACAGCTCGTTAAGAAACTTATCTATAATTCTAGATATTCAAATACGTCGGCCTACACTTGTAAATAATAAATTGCTCAAGCAATCCAGTTCTATTAAGATTGATCTTGTGGATCGAAATCTTAAGATATGCCTGCATAATTATGTTAAACATGCCAAAGTCATTCATAAATCTTTTGGCACACGAAAACCCACCCAGGATAATCAGAACTGAGAACTTAAAGAAAAAAGAAAAAAACAACAATATTTACATACAAGATATTATTCATTATGGCTCAATGGGATGAGCTGCTTCACGCATTTGTCTGCTCACCCAGCGTCTTTTGTAGGTGATAAAATTTGATAGTAATTTATTATGCGAGACCGTCTCAGAGACGAGTGACTACGTAAGTTAGGATGGGTTGGATGGGGGAAGCATTAAGTTGGGTTTGGAGGCTATGGAGTTGGAGCTGCGAATAGCGAACGACATCACAAAATGAAATCAATAAACCAGTCAATAAAAACAGAAACCGAAACAATTTTAAGATGCAAATTATGCAAATGAGGCGCACGGATTTCGTGTACAGCGATAAAAAACAAAAAAAAACGACGACTTCAAAATCAAAATCAAAACTAAAACTGAAACTAAAACTCAAGATATATAAAATGTTTATGCTCTTTCACAATATTTATTTATTTTTTTTTTTGATATTTGTTTGTGCATATTTAACAATTTGATTAGGCGCCGCGTGGGCGTTTTTAAAGAAAGGGGCGTGGTTGTGTCTAGTATATAAAAAATATGCCAAAAAACTTACCTCTTGACGTTGAAGCTGACGATGATGATGATGATGGTAGTGCTGTAGTCGTCGCCGTTGACTCGCCTTGAGGTCGACAGAGACGCTTCCAAAATAGCATTTTATAGTTGCTGATGTTGCTGATAAGACAGGCACAGTGGTTGCTTTAAATGCGGGTGTTTATTGCTAAATTTGACACACGCGAAATTTGCATAAAATTATAATACAAATTTATAATAAATTGTATTATAAAAATTATTATAAATTATACTGTCTTAAACGCGTAATTTGTTAAGTTGCCGGCGCACGCGCCACAGCGTAAAGCGCAGAAGTCACCGACGAAATCGTTAGGGAAAAGCACACGGCGCACGTGCCACCTGCATTCACATGCAACACTGTGACTCTGACAGCCAAGTGAAAGAGTGAAAAGCGGCCGCAACGAGAATGGGAACGAGAACGACAAACCGGCGCTGCGAGAAAGAGAGAGCGCGTCAGTGAGAGCGAGCGTGCCACAGGTGGTGGCAAATCAAAGTCTCTCGAATTGAAGTCACTATATATTTTTTTGCGCCCTCACATTTGAAGTTTCCGCAAAAGCTCCGCTTATGTGTGGACTTCCGTTAAGCGGGTTTCACGCGGTCTGCGCCTCACGACGGTTAATTAACGAATAAAAGTCGGTTTTGTGAACATGGCTTAAACGCGGCGGTATCGCTCGGCAACCGCTCGAACAAAACCAAAAAAAAACAAAAACAAAAATGAGCAGAAGAAAAAAAATGGGAAAAAAGAAAATATGTATGTTACACCCAACTGACGCGTCGCTGCTTGGCGTTGGCGTTGGCGTTAACGTTAACGCTGGCAGCGCCCCTCGCACATTGGGGCCAGTGGAAGCATAAAACAGGTGTAAAAACGATATGAATGAACGTAAAAGCGTTTGAAAGACACTGTTCAGCAGAATGTGTGTGTTAGATGAACTTGTAGCCATTAAACTTTACGATTTTCAAGGTGTGGACAATTCGATGATCGTTAAATTCGATCAATTAAAGGTTAGATATGAGTTCAATTTTTATTTTTTTAGTTATTAAAAGTGCAGTACTTAATTCGTTAATGGTGTGCCAACAACTTTTGACAATTGATTGCATTGACTTGAGTCATTTATTATTGTCTGCAGTTAGTTGGTAACGATTGCAGTACATTTAATTCGGTATTTCAAGTTTTTCAAAATTTTACTATCGCAAAATAAAGCAAATTAATTATTTATCACTCTCTTTGCTTTTAAGCACTGTGCGCCGCGAAGCTGACGTCGCGACAAATAAGGAAAATTTTCGAAAATATAAAATATTTATATAAAAATTAAATTTTGTGGTATTTACACTTGTTAATATTCACCGAAAATAATACTGCATTTTAATTTTTTTAAATATCTTTATTAGTTTGAAAGATATGATTTTAACAAAGGAAAATGAACAAAGACCCCACGGTGCGACGTGACGTTGTCCTCTGCCCGAGTTCGCCATTTGTGTTTGTTGTTGCTCACATTATTAAAATGTAATTTAAGCACAATTTATTGGCAATACTTCAGACATAATAAATTTTTTTTTTCTGCCATTATTTAATTACGATTTCAATAGATTGCATTTGTTATATAAACTTTTTAGCAGCCAAAAATAAACACAAATTAATTATTTGCAAATTCATGACGTCAGCGCTGCCACCTATTGCACTTTTAAGCACTGTGCGCAGCGAAGTCGACGTTGACTGCAGCGACGCGTCGCGCTGTCCTCTGCCCAAGTCTGCCAATTGTTGTTGCTGTTGGTTTTTGCCCCAAAAGTGTAACAAGCGGGCGCGATTTTTTTTTTTGCTTGCCTGCTCTCTCGCCCGTGCAAAGTTCATAATGCACGCAAAGCGGATTTAAAGCTGCATTTCTTTAAATATTGTTTTTGTTGTTGTTATTGCTGTATTGCATTTTGTTTGCTTGCACCTTTATTGCTTTACGCTTGATGCGTTTATATCATGAACGAAGGCGACTTTATGTTTCTATGTTTTTTTTTGCTTCTGACCAACATGCAATGTGCGGAAAACCTTTTCTTCTTCTTCATCATTTCGCTGCTTGTCTGTCTATTTGACATATTGCACTTGCTGCGCTGCCGCTGCTCCAGCTCTGCCGACGTCGCGTCGCTGCCACCACCGCTGCCTGTTCATTAAGCGAATCAGCGTAGCGAAGCATAAAGGCAAATTAACATAAGACAACTTCTTTTTCAACTTGTGGCGGAATTAAAGACCCTTTCTATTGCTATATATGCATACATACATATTTATCTATGTGGCGGCACTGTTAAATTGCTTTACTCTGCGTCTAATTGCTATACAAATTTTAAACGAAACTTCTTTTTTTTGTGACAGGTCAAAGCAACATGCATACATACATATGTATGCACGTGTATGTATGTGTGTGTGTTGTTCTTGCACAGGTCGCGGAAGCTTCATTATTCACAACAAAAATTCAAAAAAAAAAAAAAAACAGATAGCTTTGCTTGCACTCTGTGAACCATGCAAGTCATCATAATCAACCACTTTATACACTTTTTAGAAATACTTTATCACAAAGCTTAAAACGAACGTTAGACAGTACAAAAACTAAATTTTGATGCTGTGTTTATAAAGAGGCAAAACAATGATCAGTATGATATTCCGCATGAAAATCGGCTAAGTTTTGGCCAAGTGATAAGTTTATCAAGGGAAAAGTACGTAGAAAAATTCACAGTGATGACCAAAAATGAAATTTTTTAAGCTAAAAATATTTTGTTGCAGAATCAATTAAGGGACCAAATAATGATCAAAATGATATTCCGCATGAAAATCGGTCAAGTTTTGGCAAAGTTATGGCTGTTTGAAGTTTTAGAAAAAGTGTCAAGGGGTAGGTATGGAAAAAATTCACAGTGATGACCAAAAATGAAATTTTTTAAGCTAGTAATATTTTGATGCAGAATCAATTAAGGGACCAAATAATGATTAAATTGATATTCCGCATGAAAAACGGTCAAGTTTTGGAAAAGTTATGGCAGTTTGAAGTTTTAGAAAAAGTGTCAAGGGGTAGGTATGGAAAAAATTCACAGTGATGACCAAAAATGAAATTTTTTAAGCTAGTAATATTTTGATGCAGAATCAATAAAGGGGCCAAATAATGATCTTAATTGTATTCCGCATGAAAATCGGTCAAGTTTTGGCAAAGTTATGGCTGTTTGAAGTTTCAGAAAAAGTGTCAAGGGGTAGGTATGGAAAAAATTCACAGTGATGACCAAAAATGAAATTTAGTAAGCTAGTAATATTTTGATGCAGAATCAATTAAGGGGCCAAACAATGATCAAATTGATATTCCGCATGAAAATCGGTCAAGTTTTGGCAAAGTTATGGCTGTTTGAAGTTTCAGAAAAAGTGTCAAGGGGTAGGTATGGAAAAAATTCACAGTGATGACCAAAAATGAAATTTTTTAAGCTAGTAATATTTTGATGCAGAATCAATTAAGGGGCCAAACAATGATCAAATTGATATTCCGCATGAAAATCGGTCAAGTTTTGGCAAAGTTATGGCTGTTTGAAGTTTGAGATAAAGTGTTAAGAGGAAAGTACGGGAAATATTTAAAGTGATTTAATAAAGTGGTATAATAGATGTAAGGATTATATACAATTTCCTGAAAAATTTATTTGCTTATTCCAAGTTGTACATTTTTCATTAATAACAAAAAACCTATAAAAGAAAGACAATGGTTGCCTAGTAGGCTCACATTTATTAAAAATTTAGCGTTATATTATTATTGTAAGTACGTAGGAGTATTATCGAATTACCACACTTAACTATTGCCAGATTTCTTTGCGCTTGCGTGCCTCGAAATTGTTATAAGAATGAATATTCATGTGTGCAGATGTGCAACAACCTGTAACACTGCCACATAACACATAACAACGGGTGCGTGGTTGGGGCAACAATATAACCAATATACATAGGTTGGTTGCCATGTCAACTCCCTTAACAAAGTAACTTAACGAGTGAAATCTGAATTTCTGCAGTTAAGCAAAGACACAAAAAGATGTCCAGAATATTAAAACAGGATTATCGAGCTGCGGATTTCCAGCAGCTTAGTCAGATGATCCTGAATCATCCGCTGATGAAAACGGCCACGGAATCGGATCAGTTGCAACTTCAAAAACTGCGCACTCCGGAATATCGCACCAAATGCGTAATGAGAGCTTCCCTCGATGACATTGCACTGGGAGTAAGTGTAAAACAATCACTAAAAATATAAAAATATTATTTTAAAATTGAAGCTTACAAAAAATGGTTCAGGATATCCCTGTTAAGTTTAGGAAATTTATGTGACAGTTTTAAAATAGTTTAAAAAATCTATAATATTTCATTAAAGTGGAAAAATTCCTAACGAACCGAACTTAAATTAAATATTTCGTACTCTATTTAAGGCATTCCCCGAGTAGCTAACTTTTGAAACAGGTCGGGAATAATTTATTCCGGATTACAGGATTTTTCTGTAAGGAGTAAAGCGTATATAAAAATCCAAGAATGCATATATTGAACTCCCGAAAAGTATGATATCAATATTTTGATATGTTCCTAAATTAATCTTCAATTCCTGGCAGATCAATCTGTATAAGCTGCAGTTGGGAGGCGATAAACCCGCTGCCAAAACGGAAAAAGTGAAATTTGCACCCGTTGGCAGAAGTGCCTGTAAGTCCGGCAAACCGCCTGCCACGCCCTTTATCAAGGTGCTGCTGCGGAAGACGCCTCTGGTGGTGCTCTTCGAGCGTCCCAGCATGACGGCGGAGCGGGACAGCGAGGAGGGTCGTCAGGTGCTGGCGGATAATCAACGTTACGAGGAATTGTTGGCGGGCACGGATAAATCCCGGCGTACTGTCGATGCCGATACACAAACGTTGACGGCTTTAAAGAAATCACGACTGGTGAACACGGAACGTCTGTGCACAGATCATGTCGCCTCCTATGTGTCCAACTTTGAGATGTTTGACACTTATAAAGATCTGGAGGCATCCACCAAAAAGGTGCAGGTTCAAGGCGAACAGGAGATGCAGGTAACCACCTATAAAGTTGGCGGCGTGGATCAGTTTGTGGCTATCAATAGCCTGCCCAGCTTTCGACTTGCCCTCATGCTGACCATGCGCATCCTGGCCAGCAATGTGTTTGAGCCCGAGCAGCGACGCTTTCGCAATATGACGCCACCCGATCCCTTTGCCGAGGATGTCCAGTTCAAGTATCGCCTGCGACTGCTCTGGCGTCTAAGTCCACCCTCTCCGGTGGCATCCGTGCGTCAGGCTGTGACCGCTGTGAGCTTCTGTCCCAACAATGGGGACATTATGGCCGTATCCTATGGCATCTATACCTTTGCCCAGTTATCGGCTCCAATGCGTCGTGGCTTTGTTTATGTCTGGAATATCAAGAATCCGGTGAATCCGGAACGTTGCTATAATTACAAGGTAGGAATGTAAAAGAAACAAACCTTTAACCGGTATTAACCGATTGAAATCCCTTCCAAACTTTAAACAAACTTCAAACAGCCATAACTTTGCCAAAACTTTACCGATTTTCATGCAGAATATCAATTTTATCATTATTTGGTCTCTTAATTTATTCTGCATCAAAACATTATGCACCTAAAAAATTTCATTTTTGGTCATCACTGTGAATTTTTTCCATACCTACCCCTTGACACTTTTCTAAAACTTCAAACAGCCATAACTTTGCCAAAACTTGACCGATTTTCATGCGGAATATCAATTTGATCATTATTTGGCCCCTAAATTGATTCTGCATCAAAACATTATGAACTTAAAAAATTTCATTTTTTGTCATCACAGGGAATTTTTTCTATACTTACCCCTTGACACCTTATCTCAAATTTCAAACTGTCATATCTTTGCCAAAACTTGACCGATTTTCATGCGGAATATCATTTTGATCATTATTTGGTCTCTAAATTGATGTTGCATCAAAATTTTACTAGCTTGCTATTTTTTATTACACCGATAACTGTAAAAACCGATTTGTAACCGATTCATGGGTAACGGTTACTTTCCACTTAATCAAAAATTAAATTCAAGTAACTATCGTTTTTTTTTAATTTATTTTAATTTTAAGTTTACAAATTTTTCTAATTAAATATATAAAATATGTATATTTTTTTTTTATCAAAGAATTTTTGTTTACATATTAACGTTTTTTTTAATATTATTCATCACTTACATTCTATGAAATCTAATAAATATATCTTTTGTTGATAATTATAATAAAGATACAGTAGTTTATACAATTTAAGTTGATAGAAAATGTATAGTCGATCAATTATTAACATTGCAAAAGATTGAAATATTTATTTTTTATTAAAATCCAATAGATTTGAAAACATCGAACAAACATCGATTTTATTAAAACTTCTTTCACCTTCATTCAAATTTACAACCCTCTTAAAAGGTACCCGTTGTAACCGTTAAATTTTCGCCATCTTCTCCACAACTTTTGGCCATTGGCCTGCACAATGGTAACATCGAAGTGCGCGATATTTCTCAACCAGATCAACCCCCGCTGGCCATTTCCCAACGCAACAGCTCCGTGCACTTTGAACCCGTCACGGCCATTCAATGGATCCAACGCAGCGACGGAGATGTGAGCGGAGAGGTTGAGATCACGCCCTTTTTAGCCGCCTCCCAGGCAGGAGCTATTACCAAATATCAGCTGATCAACAGTCCGCATCTTTTGGGCTTCGAGCATCAACGTTTTGAGCGTGCCGAGGGTGAGCTGGAGGGGATTCCTCTGCAGCGTCCAGCTCAACAAGTTCCTCTGCTTGCTAATCGTCATCCGCAGTGTCTGGAACTTGTGCTTGATCCTGTGCAGTCGGATATTTACTATGTGCTCACCGACGAGGGCACACTCTACAAGTGCTCCACCAACTATCCTCTGCAGCATCTGGAGCTGCGTCAGGTGCATGAATCCCCCGCTGTCTGCATGGACTTCTCCCCCTGGTCACCCAAGTTGTATCTGACCTGCGGCAGTGATTGGTGAGTCAACTTGGCAGGGAAAAAAATAATGGAACTGAGGCTAGAATTGAGATTGAAAAATGATATATACAGAATTTATTCAGAATAGTAAAAGGGAAAGAAATCGATTGTATAATAAAGTAATATCTGAGTTCGAACTTGGAGAAGTAAAAAGCGGAAAAAAGCATGGCTTAAATTAAAAACAATACTCCACTCTTCAACTTCAACTTTCAATATCTAATATCAAAGCTAGAAAAAATTTATATACTATATATTTGTTAAAAAAGACTGAGGAATATATTGAAATCAAGATCTTAAATGAATTGGGACAAGGATATCAGAGAATTTAATTCCCTTTATTATCATATTTATAAGATAAGCTTTAAATATATATTATAATATGCTCGACAAGGTTTTAAAAGTGTGTAGCATCAAAGCTAAAGTAGAGATCAAGACTTATTTTTAGAAGAATCTGGAGGAAAAGACGGAAAAAATCTAAGCTGAGTAGAGATCAAGATCTAATTAGATAATTGGGATAGTTGACGTATTTTTTTGATAGGGGAAAAACTGAAGCAGTGCTTGTGATCAAAAGAGATCTTTAATTATATTAAATGCTGCCAAATAATATAATACTTTTCTATTAAATAAGACAAATTAAACGATTATATATGCTGCCAAATAATATAATACTTTTCTATTAAATAAGACAAATTAAACGAATATAGATAAAAAATCGACTAGAATTCTGGAAAAGTTTAAATTTTCAAGATCACTTACTTTGGTTAGCATCTCCAGCTCATACTCTCATCCATTTGCAGGTGCATTCGAATCTGGTTAGCTGGTATAATTTCACCAGTGATTACACTGCAACATCATCTATCGCCAGTTCATTGTGCTCGCTGGAGTCGCACCCACTCGACTATATTGGTGTCCCTCAGTCACACCACAGTTGATATTTGGGATCTACGCTACAGCACCCTTAAACCTGTCTCATCCACCACAATTGATGCCAAGATTTGTTATACGACTTTTCGGTGAGTGTATTTTCAACAATTTACTTCCGTATTTTCCACTCCATTTCCCATCTCTCTCTCCCAACTACAGCTTTGCACATTGTGGCAGCTCCTTGGCTGTGGGCAACGAGGCCGGCAATCTGTTAATGTTGTCCTTTGAGGATATGCCCTTCCCACCGCACTTTCAGTACAGGCAGCTGAAGCGAGCAATCTACAAGGCTCTGTCCTTGGAGCCGGCTCTGAAGCAGCAGGTCAAGAGCGTTGGACACTTTGGATATCCACGTGGCGAGAAGCTTACGACAATGCAATGAAATTTAAGGAAATTTATTGTACTCTATCAATTCTTTAATATAGAAAAAGTAAAAAGTTATATTCCTGCCTTAAACTAACCGATTGTTATACTGAATATTACTTAAATCATTATTTGGAAAAAAATTTGACTTGTAAAGTTGCTACTCCAAGGTTTTACCAGACTTCAAACAGCCATAACTTTGCCAAAACTTGACCGATTTCCATGCGGAATATCAATTTGATCATTATTTGGCCCCTAAATTGACTCTGCATCAAAACATTATGCACTTAAAAAATTTCATTTTTGGTCATCACTGTGAATTTTTTCCATACCTACCCCTTGACACCTGTTCTCAAACTTCAAACAGCCATAACTTTGCCAAAACTTGACCGATTTCCATGCGGAATATCAATTTGATCATTATTTGGCCCCAAAATTGATTCTGCATCAAAATATTACTAGCTTAAAAAATTTCATTTTTGGTCATCACTGTGAATTTTTTCCATACCTACCCCTTGACACTTTATCTCAAACTTCAAACAGCCATAACTTTGCCAAAACTTGACCGATTTTCATGCGGAATATCAATTTGATCATTATTTGGCCCCTAAATTGATTCTGCATCAAAATATTACTAGCTTAAAAAATTTCATTTTTGGTCATCACTGTGAATTTTTTCCATACCTACCCCTTGACACTTTATCTCAAACTTCAAACAGCCATAACTTTGCCAAAACTTGACCGATTTCTATGCGGAATATCAATTTGATCATTATTTGGTCTCTTAATTTAGTCTGCATCAAAATTTTACTAGCTTAAAAAATTTAATTTTTTTGTCATCACTGTGAATTTTTTTCATACTTTAACACCATATCATTGATTGATTCTGTATACTTGTATGCCACTCGACTGAATGCTTAATCGAAAACACTTTTCAAGCTTAAGTTCAGCTGTGTTCCACATTGCTATCGCAAGTTGGCCCAGTTTAAAGGCTCCATTATCAGCTGTTTGGCATTTGCATACAAAGCTAATACTCGTACCTTGGGCCACCTGATAGCCACTTGATATGCACTGAGCCAAGCCAAGTTCAAGCTGTTGGTGACGTCGAGGCCTGTGTGTGGTTTCTGTGGTGTCTCACAAATGTTTTTCCCGTTTTCTCTAGTTGGAGCTATCAGTTGGAATTTTAGCGTTCAACATTCAACATGCCACATCTACTGCGTCAGAATCTATTGCTGCCCGCACCGCCCACCGTGACCCTGCACGATCCACGGACTCATCTGCGTCGCATGCCACCCGCTTATAGCACCGCCCAGACGCCCTTTAGTCGGGACAAGGATTTTGCACCGCAGTTGCGTTATCAGTTGGAGTTGCCACGCAAACCGAAGCTGCGACCCTGCAAGGTCATCTTTGTGGGTGACTGTGCCGTGGGCAAAACAGCGATCGTGAATCGGTGAGTGGTGATTTACATCGGTCCATTGCTGTTTTGAGTCACTGTTGTTTACCACCTCGCATAGATTTTGCTACGACAAGTTTCAGTCGAATTATAAGGCCACAATTGGCGTCGATTTTGAGCTGGAGAATTTCAATATACTCGGTCACAACTTTAGTCTGGAGATGTATGTAACAAAATTGGAAATAATGCACTGGAAATTAATTGAACTCCATTTTTAGGTGGGACACGGCGGGTCAGGAGCGTTTCAAGTGCATAGCGGGCGCCTATTATCGCAATGCCAGTGGTGGGTAGAGAATTGGTTTTAATATATATTTTTTGTATACCTAAATTTCATAATCAAACTTACGGAATGAATTATTATTTTAATTTTTAAATAAAATTCTTGATCCTTAACTTTAATTTCAATATTAACTTGGTTTTCATAACTATTACTTTCTGTCTCTGTTTATTTCTTTAATTTCCCTTCTTGCAGTCATTGTGGCCACCTATGACATGTCCAAGCGGGAGAGCCTTGAATCCGCCAAGAGATGGCTATCCAATGCCCTAAACTACAACACGACACAAAATACTTTGATATTCCTAGTGGGCACAAAAGCAGATCTGCTGGTAATAAGTTTACAATAATAAATATATTATAAATTTATTTGAATAACCCTTTCTTTCTAGACCAAGGAGGAGTTCATGCGCATGGAGCGTGTGGCGGGTGTGGCAGCCTCTGAGCTACAAGCTGAATACTGGTCAGTTTCAGCGCGTTCTGGTTTCAAAATTACCGAGTTCTTTCAACGTTTGGCCGCACTGGCTTTTGAGGCAGTAGTGCAGCAACAATTGAAAGCATTAAGCACAACAATTACGCAACCAACGGCACAGACAACAGAAAAATCGCACACATTTGGTAAACTACATTATTTGTTCAACAAAAGAAATTATAATTAGAGATTTTATTTGTAGATTTACGCAGCTATTTTGGCAGTCGCTCTGGCAAACAAAAAAGTGGTTGTGCCTGCTGACATGCGCTTAAGCTTATATATTTTCCTAATTTTAATAAACTGCATACCAAATAAACATTTTGAAATTCAAAAACCAGTTCTGCCATCTTTATCAATTATGCATAGCGTTGCCACTGTTCATTCAAAGTTGCCGTTTTATTGCCACTGCTCGCTTTTTGGCGCTGCCACTTATTGCAAGGTCTGGCCACGCTTATGTCAAAATTGGTTTCCGCTGATTTGACAATGCCCCTTAGTTCTCCTTTTCATTTCTTTTTCTCGTAGAAATGCCACCTAAAAAGCCAACCGAGAAATCCGGTAAGCATTTTTCATATAAAAATGCATTAAAAATGTGTGAAATTATGACGAAAAGCAAGACTAAAGCAAGCGCCATGCGTAGCAATGCGCAGAAATGTGTTTAACGTAAAATTTCAAGCAAAATTAGACAAAATGTGTTGACATGTTTACGCCACGTGCGGACGACATTGATTTTAAATGTATAATAAGTGAGATGGGCTGAAAAGTGTTTAAAACAAGCTGAATATGGATACTATTTACATTTAAAATGCAATTGTTAGATATAAATAGTGAATAATGTGTGTTTGTATTTGCTTGCTGCATTGCTTGCTTATTCGTGCATAACCCAACTTTTTTGCAGCTCTGTTTACTAGTGTAATTTTTGTGATTTATATTTACAGCGAAGCCTGGCGATAAGAAGCCAGAGCAGAAGAAGGCTGCCGCCGCGGCGCCCGCTGCTGCCAAGAAGGAGGCACCAGCTGCAGCTAAACCCGCTGCCGCTGCTGCACCCAAGAAGGCTGCTGCGCCCGCTGCCAATCCGCCCAGCTGCCTGGTGCCGCTAAGCCCGCAGCTGCTGCTGCTAAGAAGCCCGCCGTGAAGAAGACCGTGACGAAGCCAAAGGTCACAGCTGCTGCCAAGAAGGCGGCTGCCAAGCAGCCACAAAGGCTGCCGAACGCCAAGGTGGCAGTGAGATAACTTTTACTGCTATAATAACTTCATAAAACCCAATCGCCAACAGATCGTCAAGGGTGCTTTTGGCACACGCACGCGCAAGATCCGCACCAATGTGCACTTCCGTCGTCCAACAACGTTGAAGTTGCCCCGCAATCCCAAATACCCAAGGAAGTCGGTGCCAACCAGGAATCGCATGGATGCTTACAACATCATCAAATACCCGTTGACCACGGAAGCAGCCATGAAGAAGATCGAGGATAACAACACTCTGGTCTTCCTCACACACCTGCGCGCCAACAAGAACCATGTGCGTGCCGCGGTCCGTAAGCTGTACGACATCAAGGTGGCTAAGGTTAACATTCTGATCCGTCCCGATGGTCAGAAGAAGGCTTATGTGCGCCTGGCGCGTGACTACGATGCTCTGGATATCGCCAACAAGATCGGCATCATATAAACATTTTTGTCTATAAACAAAATAATAACTAAGCTGACACGATTCGAGTCTGGGTATAATAAACAAACAACAAAAACACCACTCAAAAACAACAACAAACTTGTTTGCTATGGATTTGTTATTACTTTTCTTTTCAGTTATTTGCAGGTATATCCACTATCTAACACTTTGATAAAGGTAAATTTAAACTCATTTAATAAATGACTTAAACTAATCTATTTAATTTTTCTTTTCAGTTTTCCTTCTTATCTTAAACAGTTTATCAACTTCTTTTTAAGGTGTGTATTATTTGAATTTACTTTTCTTATTCCAGTTGCTTTCTGATGATTTTTAGAGTAGGAATCTCACTGAGCTTCAGTCATTCGTTGCCATGAAATAAACTTTATCTCTAACTGACTAAATTATCTGTAATAACTTAACATCTTTAACAAATTTCTCAACTAATTCAGAGTTTTTATTTTATACTTTACAGGTTTCTACAGGAAATTGCCAATCCACAATGGATGTCTTATTTATAAGGTGTGTATTTATATATTTATTTTCTTTGGATTTATTATGATGATTTTTAGAGTAGGAATCTCACTGAGCTTCAGTCATTCGTTGCCAAGAAATTAACTTTATCTCTTACTGACTAAATTATCTGTAATAGATATATATTTTATCCAAATTCTTTAACTAATTATGCATTTTTATTATATTATTTACAGTTTTCTACAGGAATATGTCATTCAACAAAGCAGTCTTATCTATAAGGTGTGTATTTTTATTGCGATAGTTATTTTTAAGTTTATTATGATGATATAATGAGTAGGAATCTCATTGAGCTTCAGTCATTCGTTGCTATGAAATCAATTTTTGTCTCTAACTGATTAATTAACTAGCTTTTTATTAAGAAACTTGTTTTACCACAGTTTAACTAATCAATTCACATCTTTTCTTATTTCAGCAACTGATAAACTGAACTGACTGAGGAATGTCAACCCCAAAAGCAGACTAATCTTTTTCTAAACTTTTTCTATGATTAAAAAATAAAGCGATTGAATTTTCTTTTAAAATATTTGTACTGTTTATTAAATATCAACTTAATATCTGCGAAACTGTTTTCTAAACTTGTCATAATGATAATCATCTGTGGCTCGCTTGACACCATTGGGATTAGTCTGATGATGTGCTGATTTATTGTTGCCTTCTTTCTCCTCACGTTTCCGTCTGCGCTGTTCGTTGTTATCCTCAATGTTAACTGCAACAAAATATATATAAATTTATAGAAGCAGCAGGATCAATGGATAAGGATAAGCTTACAGCGATTGTGTTGCATAAAGTTAACGGCCATGTTGGTGGGCACAAATTGAGAGGGTCCATCCTTTTTATTTTTTGCGTCTTGTAGCAGCTTCTGCTTGGCATCCTCCGTTGCCTCAATATTGCGTATCTTGGCCTGGATGCCCAGATCCACCTCGGGTATGCCATTGAGCATCTGGTTGGATAACATTTCCTCGGATCTGTGTGACGAGGACTGTCGCAAATGGTCGGGCAGTGCATAGAGAGCTGCATCTTCGGGTGTAAGATACTTATGAGCATCTGCGTCATCATTATCAGCTGACTTGTCATCTGATCCGCCGCCCTTCCGCTTTTGCAGTTCCTGCTCAATGTACTTCATCATTTCCTCGTCTTCATCACGTTTGTTTGTTTCGGCTGAGAACTGTGTACCGATGCCCACATCGTAGGCATCCTCGGCTTCCTTCATTTTGCCCGATTTCAATGTCTGCATGTTGACCAGGCCACCCATTTTCACATTAAACGGATCCTTGATGGCCAATTCTTCCTCAGGTGCGACTTTCTTGCCGAGCGCAAGACCCACAAGACTGACACCATTGGGACGCTGTCGCAAACGTTGTCGCTCCTTGATCTCATCCAGAGTGAGCCTGGTTTTGAGATAATTTGTATTAATTACATACAAAACATATATAAACAATAAACTTACTGTTCCTCTTTATCACCGTCATCGGAATTCTTTCGTTGGCGCAGGTTTTTCCGGCTAGATTTCTTAAAAACTACTTTTGTGGGCTGCTTAGCATCGTCAACTTCATTCTTTGCATCTGTCTGCATTATTTTTATGACTAAACTATTAATTAATACAAGAAAAATAGGATTTGCGCACTTTTTGTTTACAATTTGCAATTGAGTACTAACAGCCACTGTTGCCAACTTAGCTATTTTATAGCTAGCCTTGGCTATTTTCAAAGTTTGATTGCTAGAAAAAAAAATTGAATATTGCCATTAGCCGGATTTATGGCTATTTAAAATATTTATTTAAATATATATAACATAGCTGAACATGTTTCGCTATTATTTTTTGCTCTAAAAGTATGCAAAAGTGCATTCCAGCCAGAAACAGCTATGTTTATTCTCCAAAAATGGCAGCACTGATGACAGCAATTGCACTGGCGATAGTATCGTTTGCTACAAAAATATATCGATACACACGGTTGCATTGACGGCGTCGTCTGTCGCTCAAAATCGATTTTTCTGGTGATTGCAAACTGCACATTTGGCGGAGCAGCAGCTGCGAAATTTGGAAACGTTTGGGAGACGCTGAATGCAACCGTAAATAACAAACGTTTAACGCATCTGAGCTAGCAAGCAAACAGGAGCAAAGGCGCCGCTCAACATGTACAATGGTATTGGGTTGACCACGCCGCGAGGCTCCGGCACCAATGGCCATGTGCAACGGAATTGGGCGTTTGTGCGTCCGGGCAAAAAGGACAAGGACTATCGTGCCGAGGACGATTCCAAGAAGTTGGACGCACAACTGAATCGTCCGCCCAACAAAGAGATACTGGATCACGATCGCAAGCGTCGCATCGAGGTCAAGTGCATTGAATTCGAGGAAATACTAGAGAAACAAGGGTAAGATCAGAATATTTAAGTTTAATATAACAGTGGACAATGTTAGTTGTGGCATGTAGTGCAATATTGCTGTTATATAACACTGGTGGCCCAAACTCTGCACATTCTCTGTGAATGCAGCAATCTCCTGCAGCAGCGTGCTACTATTTACATTATTTCTACTGCTGCTGCTGTTGTGGTTGTTGTTGTTGCTATTTCTGTTGCCCGTGTTTACATTCGGCGCCTGGTAGCAGAGAACGAACGCAACGCACACGCGCCTGACATCCACCACCAAACCAACCCTTCGACTAAAGCCACACGCACCACACCACCTAACCCTCCTCCCTCTCAGCGACACATACAGTATGTCAAGTAATTGTTTTGACCAAATGAATAACACGTTTGGGCAAATTTGCAGGAAATTTTAAGACAAAGTAGCTCAAATATTCACATCTTGGGCAATTTTCTTTTGGAAATATAATTGAATTATTTATTTAATTAATCGAATTAATTTAGCATACCAACAATTATTTATTTAATCGAATTTAGCATACGAACAGTTTCTACATAATTTTTCATAAATAAATATTTCCAAGTTGAAAATAATATGACAATATTCCACAAAATTATGTTCTATATCAACAAGCTATTTAAAGTCCACAGATAAATCTTCAATACTTATACATATGAAAGTTAAGTATATTAATTTATACATTTATTCATAGATTAATTCTCAATAAATGCAAACAAAGTCCTAATAGGCGTTAAAAAATAACGAGTAAAGGTTTTTAAATTCAATAACCTGAAATATTATCTTACATTATTCCAACTATAAAAAAATTATTATTATTTTATTATTATAAAAAAATTGTTAAGAACAAAGGAATGCTATTTAAAAATAAAATGAAACATGTTTATTTTTTTGTCATCATAATTACTTGACTAACTGTAGCTGCGCTCTGGCGCTCTTCTGGTGCCCGATTTTGAGCCTGGTCTGCGCTGAACTGAACCGAACTGAAACTGGTGGTGAAAAACTGCATTTCAGTTGTAGAGATTATTTCAATAGAGCACATCCGCACTAAACACAAGGCGGACAATTTTTAAAAAACAATCAAACGAAATTACATTAAAAGTAGTGCAACTTTATAAACAATTTAATTGCATTTTTAAAGTGTCAATTTATTAAAACAAAGCTTAGTCTTAGAGGTATAACAGGCAATCCAAATATAAAGAATTTTCCAATAATTATTGTTTAATTTCGAAACAGACGTGCGCCGGAGGACATTAAATTGCAGGTGGACTCGTATCGTCAGAAATTAATGGGACAAGGCAAAACCGATTTGGCAAAGGATGAATTTGGACGCGTAGCGTAAGTATTATAGTTTAACTAAATTAAGTTAGTTGTTAAGTGCGAATTATGTAATTTAAACATAAATTGGGCGCCCAGTGTTGAGAAATCAATAAACGCTTGAACAAAACGCGTGTCAAAATCTCTGCCAGCTGTCAACGGCATTAGTTTCCGGCTGCGCACAGCACGCCTCTGAAAAACCCCAACCCACCCCACAATCCACCCTACTTCAGGTCACACTTCCCCACTTCGACAGTCGCGTCGAGTTGTAGAGAAAAAAGCTGCTGCAAAGATTTTTACTCTCAGTCACTTCAAGTCTTCCAAAGCCAATGCACATAATGAAAGCGCTTGGCAGACGCGCTCAGGAAATACTAAATATAAATAAATTATAATAAAATATATATATAAATAATAGCAATAAAAGCAAAACGACCTGTTAAAAGTGCCCTTGACAACGACTGCATGCAGCATGCAACATTTTGGCAGCCAGAAGGCATCTCTGGAGCGCCTCTTGTGGCACTGGAAAAATCAATAGTTGACACATAAACTGGCAGCATGAAAAACAATTGAAAAACAGTTGAAAATGTGGGCAAGGCAAATGCAAATCAAGCCCCTCAAGTGCTCAGCTAAAAGCACAAATCCAAGAAAACATGTAAATGCATCCAGCTGGCGTCCAACACCACCAAAGAGGAGGAGGAACCACCAGTCAGTGGATTAGCCATGTCGTTGTCTGTCGTTGTATTTAACTAGTGGTTGCTAACGTTGTGGATGAATTAAATTGCAAATTAAAATGCAAATGCAAGTGTCAAGTGTTGAATTGGAGCATTAAGCTCATCAATGTGGAGCAGAGTGGATAAATGGACACTGTAATGTGAGCACCACACTTGAACCACTCAACTGAAAGCAACAAATCACTAAATAAGTCTTCCAAAACTTAGCACGTAATTAGTTTTAGTCTTAGTCGCTAAACGGAGTCAAACGTATGCGCTGCAAACGGAGTAATTAATTAACATAACAAATGCTATTTATATAAATTAGAAAATAATATATAAATATATCGCAACGTCTTCCAAATCGTTAAAAATAAAAACAAGTGAATAACAACAAATGTAGTGTTAAACTTTATATAAAAATATAATCCAACGTCTTCCAATTAATGAATAAATAAAGCAAATATTTTTATATGAAACAACCAAAAAGATAACATAAATTTATATAAATTCACAAACGTGTCTAATAATAAATTATAATTTTACATAAAAGTTAAATTATTAAGATATAATTAAATCTATTATAATCCACGGTCTTCCAAAATAAATTGTGGAAAGTAAAACTATAATTGAAATTAATATTTAATATACTATTAAAATCTACAGTCTTTCTGAACAGATTATGGACAATTTTTAAAGTATATATATGGTAAACAAACTACAATTATTATTTTATAACTGACAAATTGTGGGAATGTAAACTTTAAACTAATATAAAATTGTGTGAAAAAGACTTTCATAGTTAAATATATTTTTTTAACACACACACTGTAAAGTAATATATACATTTAAAATTGTTGATAAATTAAAAGATAAAAGTATAATCCGCGCTCTTCCTGAACCAATTTTAAGTAATATAAAAAATATATATTGTGGAAAAGAACTGTAACTGAACAAGAATAAAATAATAGTAAAAACACACACGCTCTTTCAAAACAAATTACATAAAATAATAATAATATATAAAAAATTAAAAGGACAAAAAATATCTCTAAAAAAATAAAGAGTAAATAATAAGGTGGAAAAATAATATAAATTTATTTTATATAATAATTAAAAGCATACAAATCCGCGGTCTTCCTGTTTAAATTGTGGAGCTTAATATTTTATACAAAACTTAAAATAAATAATAAGTAAATAAAATTTTATAATCCATTGAAAACACTCTCTGCATAAGGCGTTAACATCCACTTGCCACATCCACTTTGAAGTTGCAACCCTTATTGAAGAAACTTGAACTCTCCACACGAAATGCTCTCCTCGGAAGTCTACACGAGCACAACAACCACGGCAACGACAATGGCAGCGGCAGCGGCAACATCCACGGCAGCAACAGCAACAACGACAACAACAACAACAAAAGCATCCACCACGTTGCATGTGGTTAGGGCCAAGAAACGACGCAAGCGTCGCAAACGCGCAGGACACGCAACCGGCTGCAACAACAACAGTAACAACAACAACAGCAACCAGAACAGCAACAACAACAACAGTAACAACAACAACAGTCAGGCTGTAATTGGCTGTGTGGCTGCCACTGCAACGACTTTGGGGAGTGGCAGGAAATGCAAGGCACAATACTTTCAACACGACAATCGCGAGTATATAGCCAAGTATGAGAGTTTCCACTTCACAAGCACGGCAACACAGGCAACAACAGCGGCGGCACTTAACTATGCCGCTGTGGCCAAGAAGTTCAAGCCATTGAGGCCACCGGTTTTGGCAAGCGGCGCCAAGAAGAACAGGCGCACAGCTCAGCTGAGAAAGCAATCCAATGACTGCGCCTGCGTCTGTCAGTCCAGTCAGAGTCCAGCCATGACGCAATGCCCGCAGGAGAAGGCGCACAGCCAGCAAACAGCTGATGCCAGTCAACGGAAACGGGAACGGGAACTGAAACACACGGCAAACAACTCAACACAACCATCCAAATACACATCCACCTCCAAAATCAATAATATCAATGGCAACAAAGCGCTGCCGGTGCTGCTCGAATTACTGAAGCATTCATCCAGCACATGGCTGGAGACATTGCTTCTTGGCGCTGGCAGTGCAGCCGTGGCGAGGTAGTCTACTCCACAACTAAACCTTGCCCTTAACCTTCAACCAGAGACCATAACAATAATAGCTTTACAAATGAAAATTATTTCTTTATTTTTACCATAACAATCAATTTCAACTCTTACTTTTTTATTAAAAAAAAAAGAAGTTATATGAAAGTAAATAATACTTCTAAAAATAGGCAGTAATAAAATAAAACTGATTATAATAATAATTTTATGATATTTTATATTGACATTTGATTATACCTTAGATTTCTTCACTTTACATCAAATATTAGAGTTAAAATTAATTTGTATAATAAATATTTATACCTTTCAAGTCATAAAACGTTTATCTGGGATTTTCTATCATTTAAGTAATTTTTGTAGGTTTTAATTAAACTCTTATATAGCCCAAAAACGATAATAGTTTAACAATGTAAAATTATATCTTAATTTTGCCACAACAATCAATATCAACTCTTACGTTTGATTCAAAATAAAATCGTAATTTTAAAGTAAATATTCCTGCCAAATATAGGGAGTAAAATATATAAAGTAATGATGATAAAATTGATTATAAAAAATATTTTGTGATATTTTAAAGTTAAATTAAATATAACTTTTGATTTCTTTACTTTACATCAAATATTAGAGTTAAAATTAAGTTTTATAATACATATTTATACTTTTCCGGCCTGAAAACGTATCTTTGGGATTTTTGATCATTAAAGTAATTTTTGTAGGTTTAAATTAAACTCTTATATAGCCTGAAAACTGGGGTTTTCCATCGTTTTAATTAAGAAAAAAAGTATTTCTGGGATATTCTATTGCTTAAGAAATTTGTGTAGGATTTCATTAAATAATAGTTTATTTGCAAGCCCTGCTGTAAACCTAAACTAATCTTCTATTTTTATTCTATTTGCAGCGTGCGTGAAACACATCAAATAGCTGAGGCACAGCAGCAGAAGAACGCCAAGTTGCGTGAGGCATTCAACATATCCGAGTACTTTGTGGAGGGCAGCAGCTTTGATAGCGATCGCAAGGCCAAAGAGGATTTGGCCAAGAGTGTGGCACTGCAAAAGGAGCTGGACGCACAGCGTGAGAGCCTTGCAGCGGCGGCAGCGGCCGCAGCAGCAGGCAAGGACAAGGAGACGGGCAAACGTTATGCTCTATTGCGTACGCCTTCCCGGGAGCGGGATGAGGCCACAGCTGGCAAGTCGGATGCCGGATTGGCCAACAGTGGCGATGAGCGCGAGCATGTCTCAAAGTCTGACAAAAAGAAGAAAAAGAAGCGCGCCAGGGAAAGGTAATGGATAAATAATTAATAAGCTATAATCTATACAGATAGATACTAATTCGAATTCCAATTAATTTGCAGTTCGGCAAGTCCAGAGCGCAAAAAGGACAAGAAGAAAAAGTCCAAGAAGCACAAGAAAGAAAGGTAAGAAGCGGAAAGGAAGCGCAGCCCACGAGTCCTATCAAAATTGTAGACCTCTGTTAAAAATCTACTTTACATATATAGTTTTTTAACTTTGTTTTCAACCTGTTTGTCAAACTCATAAAATACTTTTTAGTTCCATTGTAAAACTGTTTATAACTTAGTTTTTCATTTAGTCTAATCTATCTTACTATCTGAAAACTATTGTTGTTTGTTGTTGATGTTGTTGTTGTTGAAAACGTGAGAAATGATGAAAAATCGAAAACCTGTAAACTAACAAAACAACTGCTTAATACATTTTGTGTTTTTCCGTCTCTACTCCTTCTTTTACATTGCATTTGAAACTGAAACTGAAACTCAAACTCAAACCACAAAAGGGACTCATATGAGAAAGAAAGTAAAAAGAAGCGAAAAGTTATGTACTAATGAATTTGCATACACACATCTAATACACACTTAGTTATAAAACCAAACTTATAAACAACAAAATGAAATTATATGAAATGTTTCAAATGCGTTTTCATAAAACAGATTAAAGTATTATAATATACTTTGTTAACTGAAATGCAGAGAGAAAAAACTCGTTTTATTTGTTTTAAATAATATGTGTAGGGTTCTATCTATTTATCTATCTTTCTAACTATCTATATTTTAACACACACTCGCACAACCAAAGTAATACACACACACACACACACAACCTACTTACAAATCATTTCATTTTTATAATAACAAAATAAAATGGGTAAGTAGA
Organism: Drosophila innubila; assembly: GCF_004354385.1. Taxonomy (NCBI): domain Eukaryota; kingdom Metazoa; phylum Arthropoda; class Insecta; order Diptera; family Drosophilidae; genus Drosophila; species Drosophila innubila. The sequence goes on from NW_022995376.1 coordinate 4,520,372, forward strand.
AATTCGAATACATTATTTATTTATCATTGAAAACCCGTTAGAAAGCTACACACACACACACACTCACACAACAAATAAACCAAGCATAAAGTTTAAGAAGGAAAACAAAAAATAAATAAATAAAATGAATAGAATTCCAACTGTGTTTGCAACAATTAAAAGCAAATTACTTTCTCATCTTTCTTTCTATTATTATTATTACCTACTACTATTTATTAAGACAATGCAATTTTGAGCAGTATTTCGATTGAAGGTAAAGCACTAAACCACAAGTTAACCAAACCTATAACAAAATAACAAAAAAAATCAAAAAACGTTTCTAATGTTGCTGCCAAAATGGAAGTTAGACAGACCAAAATTACTAGATGAATTAATAGAGTCCCCTCTCTATTTTTTGATATATGTGCAGCGATTAATCTTATAAAATGTATACCATTCTATTTGCAGTAAGTCGAAAAAGAAGAAATCCCGTAAGCGCAAATATAGTGGCAGCGATAGCGCCGATAGCGATAAGGATAAGGATTCGGAGGATGATGAGGGGAACAGTAGCGATGCGGAACGTGAGTTGAAGAGCGCACGCAAGAAAGCCAAAAAGGATAAGGTAATGCAAATGCATAATACTAAATTTATAATGACAAAGTAATGAGTGTTGAAATTCCCCTTAATTCCTACCAAAAAAAAAAAAAAAAAGAGAGAATTCAAATAAAGTTTTGATAAAAAACTCAGTTAAAGTGCATGTCCTGTGCTTAATCAACTCGATCATGTCTTTTTCAACTTTTTATAAACTCTTAACCACTCTCTTACTAATTCTCTATATAATCGCCCATATAATACGATATATATAATAACACCCTCAGCCATATGATGTAACATTCTTTCTCTAACAATTGTATACATTCATCTGAAACCCAATGGAAATCAAATATATTATTGTCTTTCTCTCTATCTCTTTGAAAAAAAAAAATATACATATATATATACTATATGTATGTGTGTATTATATATATATAAAAAAAAATATATAATTATATGATGATAACTCGATTGACTTGATCGTTTTTATGTTGTTTTTCAATTGTTCACCAAATATTAAACATACGCCATTTCTTCTCTTGCTTATTTACTTCTTCTTTTTTCCACCAAAAATATGAAACATTTACTAATAATTAATAACAAATAACCAAAGTACTGAAACTACTTATAAAGTCTACCTGCATATAAAGCATTATCTACCACATAAATCAAATATTATAAAACATAGTAAAAAGATCGAAAAAAAAACAAAACAAAATAACATAAATGTAAAGAAAACAAAATCTATACAAAATTCACCCCACAAAATATTGTAAAAGGTAAAAAACAAGGCTTCAAACGCATTCACAATCTAGTATTATTAAACTGTTTTCATTTCAATTTGGATTCAGTTCTATTCAGTTTATGTAGCTAGTCGAAATTTTGATTTATTTTGGAGGACTATGCATAAATTTAACTTATAGATAGGAATCGAAAATAACAATTATGAAAAGCCGAGAAAAATTTAGAGCTATAATTATTATTTAATATAAATTTTGTAAGCTTTTCCCGAGTTAACTTTGTGCATAGACTCTTTAAATATTCTGTTTTTGTTTTCTGAAATTATTGCGTAAGATTTTGAGTTTTAAATGTAGTTTTTGAAAAAAAAAAAAAAAACAAAATCCAATCCAATCAATTTATAAGTAACTTTTAAGAAACGACAAAAAGAAAATTTATATTTTGTTTATAAAAACCCTTGGCGCTTCATTGATATAGGATAGCTTTCAAAGGCTCTCTTGTAGTTTTGTAAGTACTTTCATTTGTCTGTTTTCTTTAAAAATATTCTAGTCTGTACATACAACAACAATAATAACAATAATCAATTTCCTCAAAGAATTTAAAAATAAAAAGAAAGAAAGAACAACGCTTGAGAAAACACTGCAAAAAAAAAGAATCGCTGTCAAATATTCGAATCATGCCAAAAAGCGAGAATCCATCTGAGATATTCAACATATATACTCGCATCATATGCCACATATCACATATTGAATGACTAATGTTTTATAATATTAATAAATAATTAAGCAAATACAAATATTGCTAATAGTTAGACTTTTAGCAAGTTGCCGTTAGTTCTTGATGCTTCCTTTTTGCTAATAATTTGCCCTCTTTTATTATGCAGAAGAAACGCGATAAGAAACTAAAGAAGAAGAATCGCGCACGTGCCAGCTCCACGGACTCGGCGCGTTCCAAGTGAGTAGCAAGTGATGCCCTTAATTCCAATATACAAATCATATCTTAAACTTTAACGTTTACAGTTCCCCAGCGCGTAAGGAGAAGAAATCGGGCAAATCTCGTGCTCCGGCTGAAGACAATGGCACACCACGGGAGAATCCCTACCGCAGTCGTTCGCCGGAGCGACGCAGGGATGCGAAGGGACGACGCAATGATTCCTCGGTCGACAGTCGCCGTCATAAGTCAAAGGAGCGACAGGTGGCAACACGAACTCCGCCGCGACGAGATGCGGAGCGGAAACGTTCCAAGGAGCGACAACGCTCCAAGGAGAGACGACAACGTTCCAAGGATCGACAGCGCTCCAAGCAGAAGCAGCGACAAAAGTCCAAAGAACGTGAGAGATCCAAGGAACGACAAAAGTCAAAGGAACGCCAAAGATCAAAGGAACCAAGGATCAAGGAAAGACAGCGCTCCAAAGAGCGCAAACGTTCCAAGGACAGAGTGCGCTCCAAGGAGAGACAACAGTCAATAGAGAAGGAGAGACAGCGATCAAAGGAGAGAGTGCGCTCCAAGGAGAGATTGCGCTCTAAAGAGCGAGCACGCTCCAAGGAGAGATTGCGCTCCAAGTCGAAAGAGAGACAACGTTCCAAAGAGAGACTGCGCTCCAAAGACAGACAAAGATCGAAGGACAGACAACGCTCTAAGGACAGACGTCGCTCCAAGGAGAGATTGCGCTCCAAAGAGCGACAACGCTCCAAGGAACGTCCGCGATCCAAGGAGCGACAACGCAAAGAGCTGTCCAAGGAGCGTCCACAGCGACGTGAACGCAGCAAGGAACGTCGCAACGAGCGTCGTTCCGTGTCGCGTGAGAACCGTAAAATGGAACGCTATTCGCGCTCCCGCTCCCGTTCACCAATCCAAAAGAAGCCACGTAGTCGCTCCATTGACGCTGTGCCGCCCAAGAAATCGACGCCCGCTTTTAATCCCTTCAAGGCAGCCGAGGACACTGTTAATGACATACTTGGCACAAAGTCCGTAATGGTGGAGCTGACAAAGCGCAAGCGTGCAGCATCCAGCTCCAGCTCAGCATCGGGCAGCTCCAGCAGCAGCAGTTCCTCCTCCTCCTCCCGCAGCGAGGCGGGCACACCGTCACCCAAAAAGCAGCCGGAGCAGCTGAAGCGGGAAGTGTGCAGTCCGAAAAAGGAACGCGCAACGCCACCAAAGCGCAGCTCCAGAAACAAGGAGAAAGAGAGAGAAAAGGAGAAGGAGAAGGAGAAAGACAGCGCCAAGGATAAGGGCAACACGCCAAGTCCCAGACCCAACAAACGACGCTCCGGCAGCTCCAATTCATCGGAATTGCGCTACTCGCCGGCGGAACGGAATCCCGAGCGTTATCAGGACATTATACAGGACAAGAAGCGGGCGAGCAACACAAAACCAGCGCCTGTAGTGCGTCTGCGTGCCCAAAGCGACGATGGCAGCGATGCCGAGACGAGCGGAGTCGCCGCTCTCGAGGATTATCAGCACACAAAGCGGGAACGCGAGGAATTGCAAGAGTTGCGCATGCTGGAACAGCTGAAATCCGGCATAGCGGCCAAGGCAAAGCAGAAGCACAAAACGCTGGAGAAGAATGGCAGCGATGCCAAGGATGTTGCTGGTGCCGAGGGCAGCGAAGTAAGTGGAGATTCTCTGATGACGATGACGATGACGACGAAACGTAATTCGCTAAATGAGTTTCTTGTTGCTAACAATGTAATCGCTTTAATTAACCCACTGACAACAACAACAACAACGACAGCGACAACAACAAGCTTAATAACACCAACAATAACAACAGCGACGACGACGACGACAACAGCAACAGCAACAACTAGAACAGCAACAACAACACCGCCGCCTTTGGAAGCGTTGACGGAACAAAAGCTGGCGGAGATTAGCCATAAGAGAGACACAAATACGCCGCCAATTTGCAAAGCGCCCCAAGTGGCTGCAAATGGTGGTGTTAAGAGTCCATTGCTAACAACAACAGCAACAACAATTGCTGCCGCCAGCGCAGCAACAATTGCAACTGCTGCAACAGCAACAACAAGCTTTGCAGGCGCAGCAACAGCAACAGCTAAATACAATCATAGACAGCAACAACATGCACAACAACATCCACATCATCAAACGAAACGGATTTTTCATAATCGCACGCTGAATAACAATCCCAACAGTAGACATAATACTAACCATAATCATAACCATAGCAATAACAACAATAATAACAACAACAACAACAATAACAATAACAATCATGCATGTGGTGGTGGTGGTGGTGGTGCTCCTCATACTAATCCCAATGCGCTGCCTTTCTTGGCCGGCACACCGGGCACATACAATCGCACGACGAATCGCTTGAATCATGGTCCATTGCTGACGGCAACACACTACAACATTTGCAAGAATCAGCACAACAACAACATCATCGGCAACATCGGCAGCAATAACAACTTGCCAGCTTTATTAACTCGACGAGATCCGCGCAGTTTGAACATGTTTAATCCCAATCTTTATGGTCAGCATGCGCTGTTGGCAGCTGCTCCTGGTCTGCAACACCATCATCATCATCATCATGCCAGTCGACATCATCATGGTGGTGCTGCTGGTGCCGGTTTGTTGTCTCTTTCTGCTGCTGTTGGTGGTGGTGGTGGCGCCAATGCGGCAGCTGCTGCCGCCGCCGCTGCCGGTCTGGCATTGTTGGGTCATCCAATGCCACATGGTCGCTATAATGCAGCGTCTAACATTAATAATTTAAGCTATCATCATCATCATCATAGTAATCATCATCAGCAGTTGAATAAGCCGAAAATTGTTATAAAACCATTCAAAATTCACGATCCACAGCCTTTGGTTGCGGCACTCGCGGACAGCACGCTGGTGGATGCCATTGTCTCCAAGGTGTCGACCGCCACAGTCGCTGCCGCTGAGAGTGCGGCGCGTCGCAGTCGCAGCCGCTCGAGACGCAGCAGCCGAAGTAAACGACGCACGAGCAGCGGACGGCATCATCATCGTTCCAACAGCCGCTCCAGATCGTAAGTACAGCAGCTCAAGCAACACTATACTAAGCAGTTACTACTTTTCTAATACTATTCCTACTACATTTACTCCTTTGTCACTACTAACAGTATTACTGTTACTGTTGCTACTACTATTTATTAGTTCTACTATTGCGACTACTTTTACTACTATTTTTTAGTTTCACTTTCTCCATTTCTATTACTACTGCTACTATAATACTTTTACTTCAACTATTACTATTACTATTGCCACTTCTATTAATGCTACCATTCCATCCATTTCTACTACCATTCTTCTCGCTACTACTTACAATGTTTTTGGTGCATTTGTCAATTCTAACTCTAATCATTAAAACTAATTTCGAATTTGAGCATTAAAAAAAGGAGTAGAAAAATTATGTTATTAAATTGTTTTTACAAATTTTCCATAAATTCAACTTTTGAATTCACACACATATATACCATAAATATAATAAATAGAATGAATAGAATACTATAATATATATATATTATAAATTGTATGCTATAAACTCCTAAAAATATTGTAAAATGTACAAAAACCAACATATTTTAAAAGAAAAAATAAGAATTACATAATAAAAATTATATTTGGTCCATAAGAATGTTAAAAATTATTTTTGATATATGTATTTGACATACTTTTAAATTTTGCCAAATTAGATTTTTTAAAAAATTACAATTCTATGCTAATTAAATCAAATGAAGTGCAAAAAAATATTTAAAATTCTGTAAAGTATTTAAAATATCACAAAATCCTATAAGATACCCATATTAACATATTAAAAGTTATATTTGGTGCCCTTCATTAGCATTTCATTTTGTATTCATAATTAAAAAATTAGTTAAAAGATTGTATAGTCGCTCTCTGATACTTATTACTTAACTTCCTTGTTTACTTGCAGACGTTACAGCTCGTCGAGCAGTCGTAGTGGTTCGGGCAGCTCCAGATCCCGCTCCGGCTCGCATTCGTCCCGCTCCAGCTGCTCGTCGCGCAGCAGTTCCGGCAGCTCCTCCAGCAGCGGCTCCGGCACATCACAGTCCGGCTCACGCTCGCCATCCATACCCAGACGACGCGGCTCGCCCAGCTTTCTGGACAGACGTCGGATTACAAGGTGAACTACAAGCAGCGAAATTTATCAAGATTAAACTTTCAGCTAATTTAATTTAAACCTTGCAGAGTTTTTTAAATCTCTGCATTGTTTTTTTCATATTTTTTTAAACTTTTATTTATGGATTCTAATATATTTATTTGTTTACTTTAATTTTTAATTAATGCATTTTTGTAGCCGTCGCTCCCCACGAAGCACAAGACGTTAGCAGGTTGACCTCTTCAGTTGCATCCATTTCCAATCTAAACAAATTCATAATTTTTAGCAAACGCCAGATTTTTGTTCAATTAATTTTCTTTTCTTACAGCTGACTCAGGAAATAATTACAATTATATTTTATTATCTCTCATTTTTTATATAAACAAATTGGCTTTTTTTAATGCAATATACATATAATTATTTTCTCTGTATTCTCTGTAGGCTGCTTGTAAAATGTATTGTAATATCTTGATTATGATTATCTAAATACTTGTAATGCTATTTAGTTAATGCAAAAAACACATTTTGTTTGTGTGCACAATAAATTATGTCATCTACGATTTTATTACATTTATCTTTCTTTAAAAAAGGATTTAGTTTCCTTTCATTTCTGTTGATTACAATTTTCAGTTTGGTAAGTTTTCAATTGAGTTTTTATTTTTATTTTTTCATTTATTAAAATGGTTTAACTTTTATCTAATCTGAACTTTAATTGTTGCAGTGCGCGAAAGCGACCTATACCCTATCATCACAAGTCGAACGCGGAGGGGGGTATTGGCAATGGCGATGGCGACGACCATGTGGACAATGACGCCTCCAGCTGCTGCTCCAGTTGCTTCAGTCGCGCCAGCTCACCTGGCTCACCTCCAATTTCCGGCACACCAATGCACCATAGTCGAAGTCCATCGGCGATTGCTTTTTGAGTGTTACACGAATCGCTGCGCAAGATGTGCGGCGAGCTGTGAGGCAAATCATCAAATCATACTAGTCAGATATATATAAGTATATATAAAATTGTCTTAGCTATGTTGTGTGAAAATTTCAGCCTCCTGGGCCTTATGGTCTGGGCTGTGCATTGATCAGTCAGTGAGTCAGGACAAAGAGTTTTATATATATAGTCACCATATGCACAGAGACACTCCTATCCTTTAAGCTAGTTGTTGTGTTTTGTTTTAGACACATTCCATATAACTAAGTTGTATTATTGTTTAAACTAGGCGTTTCTATAACATTACTGTAGCTAATTCATAATCTAGTCACGACCAGAAAAGTATATTATAATTATTATGCCAATGATACTCGAACATGCTCGATTATTTGCTAGTTTTAAGCTGCGTTTTTAAAAATAAATATTAACTATTATTTGTTGCCATTTCAAATGCATATTTTTTTATTATGGATATACAAAAATAGGTTTTTGAGGCGATAAGATGCTAATCTTAAATGAACACAAACATATACACACACACGTACACACTAATATTATTGGCCTCGTTGGAAACCTTTGAATCCCCGGGGCAGATAAAACAGTTAAGAGTCCAGCGTTATCAACAAGCTCATCGTTAAACTAACGCCATATGCATAAGAATATATATATATAAATGTATATATATAGATAAAAGGGAATGTGCTTATTTGGACTTCTCGGCTGCCAGTTTCTCCTGATGACGACGACGTTTCTGGGCAATATAAATCACCCAGATGAAGGCAATAATGCCGGAGCTAATGGAGCGGAACATGGGCGGCACATAGGCAATATTCAGATATACAGCCAGCGACAGGTAACGCCAATTGGCACTCAGCACGGGCCAGTAAAGCTTCTCCACATTCTTGATAGCAACACTGTGAGAGTTGCCCTATAATTTAGAAGTAATCATCATTAATTATGTATGCTCCCATAGAGTGCATCATTAAGAAACTTACCTCGAACAGCGAGAGGAAATAGAGTGACAAAAACTGATAAAGTGGCGCAAAAGCTAAACGCTCCGACAGGAACAAGAAGAACTTTCTGAAGCGCAGATCATGACTAAACAAACGTTCCACAATCTGATAAAAATAATGTGGAATAGTGCCGCCAAAGATTAATCCAAACAAACCATAAGCAAAGACGCTGTGTTGATTCAGTTTCTTGGCGCCCGAAATGCGCTGGGAGGTGACATTCGCTGTGGTGGCCAAAAAGCAACTGCAATGCACATAATAACATTAATACCCTGTAAACAAAATCGGAACAGTTGTAAACACTTACGCCGTTACGCATTTTGTGCGCACAGGATGATTGAAAAGCTGCTCCAAATAGCTGCCAAAGAGCGAGTACAACGGCCTTGAGAGTGACATGCTGATGCTGCTGTAAATTAATTGAATTTTTTAATACTTTCAATATGCAGTTTTACTTTGCAAAGTGCAAAGTTCAAAGTACGCCGCCACACAACTGATAACAACACAAAATCTTACTAACCAAACGGTTGAAGCGGTGATAAAACACTGAACCAAATAATATGCACACCTGCAGACAGCACTGCCAACTTGTTTTAAATGCATATCGCACCAAAAAAATAAGTTGGCAGCTTCACGAATTTAAGCCCATTTTCATCTTGTGATCAATTTCCCATAAACCCATTTAGATCTGAAAGTTGTTAATTTGTTGCTTAATTATTGCTAAAAACTTAAATAATTTAAGTTGAGCGCTGTTTGAATTTTGTGTTTAAATTTGTGTTGGTTCAAATGAACCTATGGCAGACTGTCAGTGCTACCATATACACAGCGAAACAAATAATGCTCAAGTGATGGTGACACTGAATATTTATAAACAACAGTGTAGCAACACTGGAAAGTCATCAAAATACTTTTCGGCTGATCAATAAAACTTCTAGAACGTATCTAGAGAGACGTATTTAAATACAATTCGGCAAAGATGGATTTTCCACCTTGTCCAGCATCGCTGAAATCAATACAGCACTTTCTCAAGTTGGCTCAGGAGCACGATTCTCGCGATGTCGTCATAGCTTATTGGGCCCGACTCTAGTAAGTTCTCTTTGTGTGAAATTCCCCAACAAGAATTAAAAATAAACAATAATATTTGTATTTATTAAATAGTGCACTGCAAGTTGGACTAAAGGCATCTTCGCAGACTGCGGAGGAGACAAAATTGTTGCTGGGTAAGTGAAAAAACAAAGTACGCATTAAAACTATGACTCATGCGTGTTTATGTTTGTGTTTGTTTTTGTTTTGACAGCGATTATGGATTGGTTGGAACAGTTGAAGAAACAGCAGGTGGACAACGAAGCCATTACTAATGATATTGCAGCACAGGCACATATTGAAAACTATGCACTGAAGCTGTTTCTCTACGCCGACAAACAGGATCGCGAGGAGAACTTTGGCAAGTAAGTGTGAGTCTATTTAATCCTCCAGCCAGATGAGTCACAACTATGCTCTACTTACAGAAACGTTGTCAAGGCGTATTATTCCAGCGGTGTGCTGTACGACATATTGCTAACCTTCGGTGAGCTGAGCGAGGAGGCATTGCACAATCGTAAATACGCCAAGTATAAGGCTGCATACATTCACAATTGCCTGAAGAATGGCGAGACTCCCATACCGGGACCATTTCCCGATGATGAAGCTGCTGATTTTGGTGGCGATGAGAACGGTGTTGCCCCAGCAGACAATCCAGCCGGTGATTCCCCGCCAGCAGATGTACAACCCGTAGAGCCGACTCCGCCAGCGACACCAGCTGCACATATAACACCCCCTACAGCCGAGGAGGTGCTCAACAATCCGAACAAATTGCCCAGTCCACCAGTGGAGGAGGAGAAACCAGGTGGCTTTGTGCCATATGTGCCCACAGCACAGCAAAATGCTGGCATGTACAATCCGATTGTACCAGTTGCTGACGTCCAGATAACTCCAGATCAAATGATCCAGGCACAGAAGTATTGCAAATACGCGGGCAGCGCCCTCAACTATGATGACGTTAAATCGGCCATTGAAAATCTGCAAAAGGCATTAAAGTTGCTCAGCACAGGCTCGGAATAATCCTGCACTGATGATATAGACATCACATAATGCACACGGAGCATAGCAAACACTCTTGACCAGAGCACATATTTAATCTCAATTAATATACATATAAACTAAACGCGACTGATGTTAAATAATTGTTGAAACATTCGATTGATTGAGTATGAGTTATTCAAATTTATTAAAATTGTTGCTAAAATGTCGTAATTTAAAGGAGTCGTTTTGTGAATCTAATGATTTAATGGTCTTTGTCTTTATAGCTATACTGTTTACTTTACTCGTCTACTATTATTAATTTTAACCTGAACACTTTCGCAATTATTTATGTATTATTATATATTAATTATATAATACGAGTATGTATTCTGTTATTTTTTTGGCACCAAAGTGAAAATGAAAAACACATCAATTTTGATTTCTCTATAATTTCTAAAATTGTTCAATTAATTTATAACTAGAAACGAGACATTTCTATATGTTTATCGATTTGAGGATTCTTTCTGGGCACCAATTGAGTTCCAAATATTAACTTATTGTGCTAAAACAAAGCTGTTTACAAGTGCGATTAATGAACGACGACTATGTGGTTGAATTTCATTTCTAATTTTCTGCTTTTTCTGTGGTAAATGATCAAGTACTCCTCTCCTCCAGTCCATTATCTACTCCTGTTTGAGGCCATTCGCCTGTGCTTGATTGATCGCCGACAATTCGGCGGCCTCCTTGCGGCTTGTCTGCCACCAGACGACGAGACGACCTCCCAGCATGAAGGTGAACACCAGCGCGGGTCCCGAACGCTCAAAGGGATCACTGACCATCCAATGCTGATAGATGCCCAGCAGCATAAGCAGCAGCAGCGTCACATTGGCCACGTTCTTTACTTTGTCTAAGAATAGAAATTACAATTATTACAAATTTCAATACTACCAATCAATAGATGCCACTTACGATAGGGTATTAAGGCCATGGCCAGCCCGCAAACAATCTCCAATATGCCGACGGTGCGTCTGTACCATTTCGAGGGTATTTTGACGCCAAAGAGTGCGGTCAGTGGGAATACCTTGGCATATTTTACGTACTCTGTGCGCTGTAATGTAGACAAAGACAAGCCAAAATGGAATAAGTTTAGAATTAGGCGTGCTGTTCCGAAATTCACATTCGATTTAGTTTTCTAATATACATAGCATAATTTTGGGAATAAACCATTGCCAAGTACCTTAATTTAACTATTTGCGAATTTAGAATTAGTAAATGGGAACAGAAATTCTTGCTCATATCGATATTTTCAAAAATAATATTCAACTTGATTTAAATGAAAAATATCTTAAAACAAGTTAGATATAAGAACTACAGAGTCAGAAAATCGAGTATTAAAACAAATGCAAACTTCTGAAATAAATTTAAAAATAATTAGAGAATAAATAGTGAGTTTGGGAATGATTACAAAGTAGCATTGATGAATTTGATGAGAAATGGCAAATGGAAACAGAAATGCTTGTGCTTGCTTATATCGGGCCATAGTATTTTCTCAGAACTACAGGCTGACCCCAGAGCAGAAGGCAAAGCATAATGTTTATTTTTAACAAAAAAAAAGAAAACACAACTTGTTTCTCATCACATTCACATTTTGTTTGGCATTCGCCAAGTGTTTCTAATGCGAAGGTAATTAAATATAAATGCTGCGGAATTGCAACAGCACTTGTGATTTAATCTATTTTCAAATGAAAAACGCCAAATGAAAAACGCGAATAAACACGCGAATTGAATTGTTGAATGGCCCTTAACCCAAACCCAATACACCAAATTCATATGAAAGCGAAAACCACAAACTATTGTTTTTCTTTTTGTTCCTTCTTTTTGGGAGATGTAAACAAAATTGGCTCATTTTAACTAAAAATCACATTAATATTTGGCACGTTTCGCTACGTATAAGAGCATTGTTTACATATCTAGCTATTTATATATATATTTTGAATATATTTAAAATAAAAAACAATTTACAAAACAAAATGTTCGCCAACGCATTTTTGTTTCCTTCTACTTCCATGATCAACAATTATACGCATATTGTGGAAGAAGAAGGGAAAGTGGTTGACTAGAAGATGCTCTGTAAACAGCTCTGAGATGCGTCGTCTATAATTATTATTATCTCTGACATATTCCTCTATTTTTGCTTATTTCCAGTTGTATTCTAATAACATAGCATACTACTTTTTGTAGAGGGTATAAATATATTTATAACAAGAAGTCCAGCGAACGCTTTGCATAGTTTCCGACATTAAGCATGTTTATTCTTCTGTTTGAACGGAACTGCAAAGTGTTCAGATAATAAAAACTTATAAATATAAATTTTGCGTGTATGATTTTTTCTTTTTTTGAAGATCATTGCGTTTTCAAAAGTATTCCTGAAGGCCAACGGCTGGCATTGATGGGGTCGAGTTCAATGTGCAACTATTCGCATCAGTCATATTTACATATGAATATGAAAGTATATCTAACTATAAGATTCTTTGAATTTATTTTAGTAGAATTAAAAAAAAATGTACTCGTACACTGTTAAAAAAGAAAAATGCATAACATTCTAAACATGTAACAGTAGACATATTTACATAAAAGAAAGTATATTCAGCTCTAACTATCTATCCATAAGTTTCTTTTCAATTTGATGATCACAGTTAGAAGAAAGTATGCATCTCTAATCTCTTTCTCTTCCTCTCTCACTCTCTATAAATGATAAATATTAAGATATTTGTATATATTTATTTATCTATATCTTATATATGATGAAATATCAAGATCTATCTCATTTTTTTTTTAAATAAATCTCAAATTAGTCAGATTTATAAGAATGTGTCTCTGAATCTCTTTTAATCTCAAATATATCAATAAAAATATTTATTTGTTTGTCACACTTTATAAAGAAAAGTCTCAAACTAGTCTTATTAGTATCAAGAGATTATCTATCTAAATCTATAACAACCTGAAATCCCAATGACCCCATTACATAAGAAGCAGAACTCTAAAATGAACTCGTTTCTGGTGGTTCAGTTTTGTTATTTTTCCATCTCGTTATGGAAAATCGATAAGAGACAAAAGTGCCGCAAGGTAAACAAAGCGTTGCAAAGGAGCTATCGATTTTTCCACTTACCAAATCCTTGTAGAGATCCTTGCTGATGTGTGGCGTCAGTTTGAGGGTGCCCACAAAGATGAAGAATAATCCCAGCAATACGGAGAGACTTTTTAATACAATTGTATTCGAAGCTGGCATTTTTTGGTTAGTCCTTTCGCTATTTTCCACACAATAATAATTGATTTTTCACTTCACTTCACTTCCTTCTCCCGTTGGTGAAAATTGCAATCTATTATTTAGATGATTTTTAATATGCGGGACTTTGTTGCAAGCATGAGCACATCATTTGAACAAATACCGAGTACTATATCAAATATGTATAATTCACAAATGCCAGCAATTGGGGCGCGAGCGCGATTCTCTATTTCTTGCTGGGGGAGTGACGAGGGGTTGGGTGCCCACTGGGACTCATAGAGCATACATCACCCTACAATACACCGGTCGCTAATTTTAGCACTTGTCGCAGCTTTTTCCGTGCCGCAGTCGAAAACAAAAACAAAAAACCAAATTATAGAAATATTTGAATGTTTGGCAAAATCACTTTGTACGTCGAGGTAGTATGTATAATTTTTATGAAAAATTTTCCTTTCGCTGTTTTCGCTTATTTTTCCTTTATTTTTCCCACTTATTTTCTCTGACAATCCGTCGGACTCGCGTTCGAAATGTGACTGAGACGAAAAAGTTGCAAAAGTTTATTTCAACAGCATCCCAATGCCGAATATCGGAAAATCAATATATGTTGCATGTTCTCAGAGATCAAGAGAGACTTTTTTGTAATGCGCCCTCAAAACTGAAATTTCTCACGAAAAAGGCAGAGCGAAACAGTGAGAGATTGAGTGAGTAAGAAAGAGAGGAAAAGTGACAGCTGGGCTGTGTTTTCTTTTTTGGGGTGGCGGCCAGTTGAAGTTGATGTAATTAAGGCCAAAGACCCCGACCAACAACCCTTATGGAACAAAAGCAACAGGGCTACCAAACACCAAACAGTTTACATTCTAAAGACTTTATTTCGAGTAATATTTATATTTATATATTTATTTTCAACTAAATTACATACATTTTTCAACAAAAATTGACTTTCAATATTATAAAGAAAAATTAAATTGATATTAAAATTGCATACAAAATAAAATAAATTATGTTATTTTTTGTTTTAATTTATTTATTAATAATTTTTTTAAAATTAAATTCAAAGCTTACGACTTAATACTTAATTTTTAATAAAAAAAAGTTTATTTAGTTTAAAAAAATAAGACTTAACTAAGATTACTTTTCAGACACCTTAATATTAATTTCACCAGCCCATTGGCGGTCCCGCAGCTGAACCCGTTCCCATTCCCATTCCTGGTCCATGTGCTGGTCCAGTTCGACGCACTGCATCCTGTGGAGGCGTATGCGCATAGATGCGTTTCGATTCGGCCATGCGTTGATTATGGCTCTCAATTTGTTCGCACAACTGGGCATCCTCCAACTGGGCACGTCCCTCATCGTACTCCAAGCAGGCGACGCCATCCAAGCGCTCCAAATCCACCCAACCACGGAAACGCACACAGACGCCATTCAAAATGAAGCTGGAGCGCAAATGAACTTTGCTGCGCTCCTTCTCAAAGTCACACTCCTGCTCCTGGGCATAGGGATTACGATTGGCATTGAAGTACAGATGCAGATTGGTGCCCGAGGCAACAAACGAGAGTTCCGCATAACCTTTGCGACAATCTGTGATAAAAATTCTGCGTCTCTCATCTATAGCCCGTTCTCTGTAGCCGGTGTAGCGCACCTCGCTCTCCCGGCTCAGGCGTCGGAAGAGTTCATCCGTCTCGAACTTGGACTTTTGATCCGGCACAACACGTGGCATTTTAAAGATGAATCGTGGTTTTGGTGGCTCATACATTGCCATCGTTTCGTAGGGCGGCATCATGCCTGCCAAGGCAGCCGCATCTCCAAGATTTTGATGATGATGCATTTTCTTTGATATCTCAACAGTTTGAAGTGCAAAGAGAGAATGATCTTTTGCTTAAAATATTGCTGCTTTATATAGGATTAGCGTATATTACATATAACTACCTGGATTTAATAGTTTTATGATGCGTTGCAGCTGCATTTAGAATATGTAAAATCTACCTGTTGCCAGGTGTTCAACTTTTTAAAATGTAACTGATTGCTTGCTAGTGCTGCCATATTGTTCGAATGCAGGCACACACAAACTCGCACAGGGTGAGTCACACAACGAAACAGCTGTCGTTTAGAAAATTGTACACTGTTGCCAACTTAGCTTTATTATAGCTAGTTCTTGCTAAATTCAGAGTTCGATTGCTATAAAAAATTGAATATTGTAATTAGACTGAAATCTGGTTATTTTCAATATATATAATCAGCTATTCTTTGCTATTTGTATTTGTTCTAAAACTATGCAAGAGTGCAAGATAAAACATATGTAGATGCTTTCCAGCCAGGCCCAGCTATTCCCCCGCTAATGTTGACAACACTGATAAAAATAACAACATTGCAACGTCTGTAAAAAGTTGAATTTACGTATTTCAATTTAAAATTAAATTGTTTTGAAAGAACATTTAAGATGTCTCTTGTTGCATACGCTGCGAGCAGCGACGAGGAGTCCGACAATGAAGAAGAATCCGCCGGCACACAAGTGGAACTGCTAAAACCGACGTCCAAAACAAATGAAAACAAAGTGAATCTGAAAACAGAAGCAACAAATGGACATATAAGCGATGAGGACGACGATTATATACCACGTGAAGTGTCATTGCAGGAGCTGAAGCCATCATCTGGTCGTTTAACACTGTCGCTGCCCAAACCAAAAGTAGCCGCCACTCCAATGTCTGTGGAGGATGAGGAGGAAGCTGTGGAGCAAGCGGATGACCAGGTGACACAAGCGTTTGCCAAGTTGCCCATGCCACGACAGGTAGCAACAGCTAGAGCCTTCATAGAGGAAGTGGACGATGAGTTTCTGCACAAAAAAGCAGGTAGCGAAGCACTGGAAAAACCTCCTCCTCCGCCAGCTGCTGTTAAAACCAAGGTGAAAATTAGCATACCATCGCTAAGGGAATTCGCTGATGTGGATAAGGAGCAGGCAGAGAAACAACAACAAGGCAGGCAAGCGCAGGTCAAGCCCGTTAAGGGTTCCGGACTGTTGAGCATGTTGCCCCAAGCAAAATCAGAACGAGTTTTCACCAAGAGATCCGATCCCGTGCCCGTCAAGTCGGCAGACGTGAGCTTGCCAGCTGCCAGTGGTCCTAAGGTGACTGCCAAGCCAGCCTTTGTGCCGGATACGGTAAAGCTGCGACGAGCAGCGCACAATACAGAAGGAATCGACAGGATCAACGTGCAGCCGGGTAAACAGACTGAAAAGAAGCGCCAAGCGACAGCAACGCTGGTTAGTGTGAGTGACAGCGAGGAGGACGAGGATGAGGACAGTGCCGGTGACTTCTTCTCGCTGAACAGCGAGCAGCAGCTGCCGGAGGTGAGCAGCAACGAGATAAACGCCTTGGTGGCCAAACGTGCTGCCAAAATGGTTGAAGCCAGCAACAAGTTCCTGGCAGAGCAGTCAGAACGTGCAGCAGCCGAGGCGGAGGCAGCTGAACAGCAAACGGAGGAGCTGCGTCAGGCACAGAAGCGCTACCAAGAGCAACAACTGAATGCGGAGGCCATGGATGCACTCGTAGGCAAGAACGCCAAACGACGACGCAAGGAGGCCAAGGAGATGCAAGTTATAGATATATCGGGCACACAAGTAATGCCCGATCGCGATGAATGGATGCGCACGGCGTTGGCATCGGCTACGACCTTCCAGCCCACTGGCGTGCTTACGGATGAGGAGCACGCACCCGGCACAAGAAGGAAACATCAAATCACGTATCTGGCACACAAGGCCAAGGCCAACGAGGCGGAGTTGCAGGCCATGTGGTCGGCAAACCGGCAAACCCGTCGCGACACTCAAAACAAATACGGATTTTGAACAGTTTCCATTAAGATTTATCAATGCATTACTAGTAGACTTAATATTAAATATATAAATATGAGTTGCATTTGTTTATTTCAACCAACCCTCGCGCTGTCTCAGTTTTCCGCCAACATAAACAATGGCCGTGCAGAGGAGCAGCACTAGAGGCGCCATGGTCACATAGATGGGAATCTGTTGTGGATACTCCAGTGTCATGCAGATCATCACTTGGGATGTTATCGTTAGCAGCACACCGCCAATGTTCCACTTGTAAAGAAACAGCAGATCCGTCAGACGATTGAGATTGCGCCACTTTCGTATAAACTTGATGAGCACATAGATGATTAGGATGCAGTCGAAGAACCAAAGCGGCGTGAAGGTGACAAACCAGTTCCAGGTGGTGCGAGGATCCAGCCTCAGGCAGAGTAGTATCAGAAACACCAGCACTATAAACCACGTGAATAGCGCACGATGTGCCAGCGTCATGTTTTAATTCAATTGCATTTTTCACATAAACACAAAAATTGTAAACAAAAGGTATATGAATATCGTATACAATAACGGCTATCGATATCGACAACTCTGCAAGCTGTTGCGAATATCGTATATATGCGATATTTATTCTCATTGGCTATCGTTATCGAACGCTCAGCTGCTGACGTTTTTTTTGCAGCTGGCTGACAACTCTGGAAATTGCTGCGAATGAAAAGAAGATAATTGACGTGTCACTTGAAAATTTTTGTGTAATTGGTGTGTGTTTTATCTTTAAATTGTTAATTAATTCAATTTTAAATTGTTTTATTTAATTGCATGATGTGGCTGAAATATTAACGAGTGTTTTTGTTCAATTTTAAACAGCAAAGTGCACGGCAGTAACTGGATAAGTGCACGTCAAAGAAACGCCGATCGAATTTGAGACACCGCCACGGCAGCAGAAAGAAACAGAAATCAAAACAGAAGCAACAAAATGTTGACCAATTTCGAGTCCAAGTCGGCCCGAGTGAAGGGTCTTTCGTTTCACCCGAAACGTCCCTGGATTCTGACCAGTTTGCACAGTGGAGTGATCCAGTTGTGGGACTACCGCATGCACACGCTGCTGGAGAAGTTCGATGAGCACGATGGTCCAGTGCGTAGTGTCGCTTTTCACCAACAGATGCCGCTGTTTGTGTCCGGCGGTGACGATTACAAGATTAAGGTGTGGAACTATAAACAGAGAAGATGTATTTTCACTTTGCTGGCGCATTTGGATTATGTGCGCACCGTGGCATTCCATCACGAGTATCCCTGGATTCTGAGTGCCTCCGATGATCAGACCATACGCATCTGGAACTGGCAATCGCGTAACTGCATCTGTGTGCTGACGGGACATAATCATTATGTGATGTGTGCCCAGTTCCATCCCACAGAGGATCAGATTGTGTCCGCCTCCTTGGATCAAACGGTGCGCGTTTGGGACATTTCGGGTCTGCGCAAGAAGAATGTTGCGCCTGGACCCGGTGGACTGGATGAGCATCTAAAGGGCCATCCCGGTGCCACGGATCTGTTTGGCCAGGCCGATGCGGTGGTCAAGCATGTGCTCGAGGGTCACGATCGTGGCGTCAACTGGGCCAGCTTCCATCCCACGCTGCCGCTGATTGTCTCCGGCGCGGATGATCGCCTGGTCAAGCTGTGGCGCATGAATGAGTACAAGGCCTGGGAGGTGGACACGTGTCGTGGCCACTACAACAATGTGTCCTGCGTGCTGTTCCATCCACGCCAGGATCTGATCATTTCCAACGGCGAGGATCGCAGCATACGCGTCTGGGACATGACCAAGCGTCAGTGTCTCTTCACCTTCCGGCGGGACAACGAACGCTTCTGGATTATGGCAGCGCATCCCACACTGAATCTGTTTGCAGCCGGTCACGATGGCGGTAAGTATGGAATGGAATGTGTGTTGTATCAATTCTAACTCCTAATCCCTTGCAGGCATGGTGGTCTTCAAGCTGGAGCGCGAGCGTCCGGCGTATGCTGTGCACGGCAACATGCTGTACTATGTGAAGGATCGCTTTCTGCGCAAACTGGACTTTACCACCACCAAGGATACGGTGGTGATGCAGCTGCGTCCGGGCAAGTCGCCCGTCTACAGCATGTCTTATAATCCTGCTCTAAACGCAGTGCTCATCTGCACACGCACCAACAATCTGGAGAACAGCACCTACGATCTCTGCCAGATCCCCAAGGATAGCGAGAGCGAGCGACAAAATGAATCCGATAGCAAACGGAGTTCGGGCATTACGGCCATTTGGGTGGCAAGGAATCGTTTTGCGGTGCTGGACAGGAATCAGCAGCTGGTGGTGAAGAACTTTAAGAACGAGGTGACCAAGAAGATACCCACATTCTGTGAGGAGATCTTCTATGCCGGCACAGGCATGCTGCTCATCCGTGACCCCGAATATGTGACTCTGTACGAGGTGCAGCGTCTGGTTTCCGTGGGCAGCATCAAGTTGGCCAAGTGCCGCTATGTGGTCTGGTCACCGGACATGTCGCTGGTGGCGCTGCTCTGCAAGCACTCGGTGACCATCTGTGACCGGAGATTGCAATACCTGTGCACAGTGCAGGAGAACTGTCGCGTCAAGTCGGGCGCCTGGGATGAGTCCGGAGTGTTCATCTACACCACGAGCAATCACATCAAGTATGCCATTACCAATGGGGATCACGGCATCATACGCACCTTGGATCTGCCCATCTATCTGACCAGGGTCAAGGGCAACCAGGTGTTCTGCCTGGATCGCGAGTGTCGCACCCGTGTCCTGCACATTGATCCCACGGAGTACAAGTTCAAGCTGGCGCTCATTCAACGCAAATACGACGAAGTGCTGCACATGGTGAGGAATGCTCGTCTCGTGGGCCAGAGCATCATTGCGTATCTGCAGCAGAAGGGTTATCCGGAGGTGGCCCTGCACTTTGTCAAGGATGAGAAGACGCGATTTGGCCTCGCCTTGGAGTGCGGCAACATTGAGATTGCTCTGCAGGCAGCCAAGGCGCTGGATGACAAGGATTGCTGGGATCGTCTGGGTCAGGCTGCTTTGCTCCAGGGCAATCATCAGGTTGTGGAAATGTGCTATCAGCGCACCAAGAACTTTGACAAGCTGAGCTTCCTCTATCTGATCACTGGCAATCTGGAGAAGCTCAAGAAGATGAATAAGATTGCCGAGATTCGCAAGGACATCTCGGCACAGTATCAGGGCGCCCTGCTCCTGGGCGATGTCAAGGAACGCGTAAGCATTC
This sequence comes from Drosophila innubila, assembly GCF_004354385.1. NCBI lineage: Eukaryota > Metazoa > Arthropoda > Insecta > Diptera > Drosophilidae > Drosophila > Drosophila innubila. Next base: position 4,541,162 of record NW_022995376.1, read on the forward strand.
TCAAGAATTGTGGACAGCTATCGTTGGCGTATCTCACTGCAGCCACCCATGGTCTGGATGAGCTAACGGAGTCACTGGGCGCCAGCATCACCGCTGAGGGCAGCGCTCTGCCGGAGATCAATCCGCAGGCTCAGCTGCTGCAGCCGCCGGTGCCCATACAGCAGCTGGAGACCAACTGGCCACTCCTCTCCGTGTCCAAGGGCTTCTTCGAGGGCGCCATGGTGACCCGGGCCGGCAGCAGTGCCACAGCTCGCCAGGCACTCAACATTAATGCGGATGCAGCGTTGCTGGACGAGCACAATGGCGGTGGTGATGGCTGGGGAGCTGATGCAGATCTGGGATTGGGCGAGGATGATGATGGCGATGAGGAGATGCATGATGCGCTGAGCAACGATGAGGGGCAGGAGGAGGCGGGCGGCGGTGGTGGCTGGGATGTGGGTGACGATGATCTGGTGGTGCCCATCGAGCTGGCATCCAAGATCAAAGCATCAGCACTGGACAGCAACTACTATGCGGCGCCCAACAAGGGACAATCTCCAGCCCAGCATTGGGCCAACAACTCCCAACTGGTGCTGGATCATGTCAAGGCTGGCGCCTTTGAGAGCGCCTTCCGACTGCTCAGCGATCAGCTGGGCGTGATTAACTTTAAGCCCTTCAAGACACTGTTCCTGCAGAATTACGCCTGTGCCCGCACCAGCTACACGGCCAATCCCAATCTGCAATCCCTCTGCGGTTATCCACTGCGCAACAGCGGCGAGACAAATGCCAAGCTGCAACGTCCAGCGATGGGCATTAAGCTAAACGAACTGGTGTCCCGCCTCCAAGCTGGTTACCAGATGACCACAACGGGCAAATTCAGCGAAGCCATCGAGAAATTCCACTCCATACTGATTAGTATTCCACTGCTCGTGGTGGACACCAAACTGGACACGGCCAGAGGCCGCAGCATGCAAATGCTGCGAATCTGATGGCTGGAGTATCAGATTCTCACGCTGCGCACGGCACTCAACATGTTCTTCAAGCTGGAGACGCTGCGCGGGCATGCGCAAATTCAAGCTGGAGGAAGCCCAGAAGCATCAGCTGCAGATGGCAATCCGTTCAACATCTTCAGCCCATCGTGGCAAACCGGAGGTGACCTGTCCCTTCTGTGGCTCCGCCTACGATCCCCAATACAAGGGACATCTCTGCACCGTGTGCGAGGTCAGTCAGATTGGCAAGGAATCCATTGGACTGCGCATTTCCACACTGCAATTCCGTTAAACGGATCGACGCATCTTTAATCGTATTCTTAGTGTAATGTCTACAAACAAATATATTATTATGAAATATCTACAATATATACTTTGCATCCAATCATTATGAAAGCGTTAATAAACTATTTTTTTATTAGAAATTAGAAATTTCTCAAGATGAATTCCAAGTTGAGATACAGATACAATTGGAGGTGAATAAAATCGGAGCCAAGGTTCAGGGGAAAAATATTTTTTGAATGAAATTAAATAAGTTTGAATGCAGAATGAATAAAGAAGCCAAATAATGATCAAAATGACATTTCGATTGAAAATCGGTTCAGTTTTGACCAAGTTATGAAAGTTCAAAGTTGGTCAGACTTTGGTTCTAACAACTTTACAAGTCCAAATTTTTGTCAGATTTCACATGATTTTTTACAGAATTTTGAAAGGTTTCAGAATCAAATTTAAAGTGTTGTTTTATACTAATTACGATATAGGGAGTCGAATAAAAGTGAAAATTTGAGATTTAAAATTTTGAATTTTCAAAATTTCAAAGGGGGGACCCTTAGCATCGAACCGACGATCTTGAGGAAAATAACTTTTTTCACAAAATTAATTAATTTTGAATCCAGAATGAATTTAGAGGCCAAGCCATAATCAAATTGACCTGTCGAGTGAAAATCGGTCAAGTTTTGGGAAAGTTATGACAGTTTGAAGTTTAAGATAAAGTGTCAAGGGGTAAGTATGGAAAAAATTCACAGTGATGACCAAAAAATTTAATTTTTTAAGCTAGTAAAATTTTGATGCAGAATCAATTTAGGGGCCAAATAATGATCAAACTGATATTCCGCATGAAAATCGGTCAAGTTTTGGCAAAGTTATGACAGTTTGAAGTTTAAGATAAAGTGTCAAGGGGTAGGTATGGAAAAATTCACAGTGATGACCAAAAATGCAATTTTTAAGCTAGTTAAATTTTGATGCAGAATCAATTTAGGGCCAAATAATGATCAAACTGATATTCCGCATGAAAATCGGTCAAGTTTTGGCAAAGTTATGACAGTTTGAAGTTTAAGATAAAGTGTCAAGGGTAGGTATGGAAAAAATTCACAGTGATGACCAAAAATGCAATTTTAAGCTAGTAAAATTTTGATGCAGAATCAATTTAGGGGCCAAATAATGATCAAACTGATATTCCGCATGAAAATCTGTCAAGTTTTGGCAAAGTTATGACAGTTTGAAGTTTAAGATAAAGTGTCAAGGGGTAGGTATGGAAAAAATTCACAGTGATGACCAAAAAATGCAATTTTTTAAGCTAGTAAAATTTTGATGCAGAATCAATTTAGGGGCCAAATAATGATCAAACTGATATTCCGCATGAAAATCGGTCAAGTTTTGGCAAAGTTATGACAGTTTGAAGTTTAAGATAAAGTGTCAAGGGGTAGGTATGGAAAAAATTCACAGTGATGACCAAAAAATGCAATTTTTTAAGCTAGTAAACTTTTGATGCAGAATCAATTTAGGGGCCAAATAATGATCAAACTGATATTCCGCATGAAAATCTGTCAAGTTTTGGAAAAGTTATGACAGTTTGAAGTTTAAGGTAAAGTGTTAAGGGGTAAGTATGGAAAAAATTCACAGTGATGACCAAAAAATTTAATTTTTTAAGTTAGTAATATTTTGATGCAGAATCAATTAAGAGGTCAATCTTTGACCAAAATGACATTCCGCTTAAAAATCGGTTTAGTTTTGACAAAGTAATGAAAGTTTGAAGTTGATCTGACTTTGGATCTAGCGACTTTACAAGCCAAGATTTTTGTCTAACTTGACATGATTTTTTCCAATACAAATTGTGAATTTCTGAAGACGAACTCAGAGTGGAGATACAATCGAAGCTGCTTCAATTTCCCATATAAAATATGTGGTTAGTCATAAAAATCAATAAACATTTTTTAATAATTAGTCGCTTGATTTTGATTTGCTTAAAAACATACATATATATTTTTATTAATGATGTAAACTGCATTTCAGCAGAATTATACTGCGTCATGTGTGCTGGAAATATCTGATATAAATATTTATGCGTAAGTTTATTTTGTATACTGTTTAAATATAAATATATACGTCACTATAATTCACATGAAATAGTAATGTTTAATACAAGTTTACTAAGTGTTAATACTAATTCTAGGAGCATATTCGAGCGTTTTTTAATAACTATATATATCCGTGATCATATTCATTTCGAGTCTGACATGGACATGGATAAGAGCAATCCTAAGTCCTTAGTTATCCATAAAGTATTGAGTATTTGCAAATTGAGTCTCATGCTGCTGTTGTTGTTGCTGTGCTGCTGTTGACGGCGACGCTGCCGTCCAAAAGTCCAACTAACGTCGCCACATACTGGCGCCCACACCAATGCCGCCGGAGGCGACTCCCCGACGCACCGCCTCCATCTCATCCTGGCGATTGTCGCGGTAGGCGCGCTTGGTGTCCTCAAACTCGCGCAGCCGCTGATTATAGCGATCAATCTGATCACGTAGTATCAAATCCTCATGCGTGGCTCGTCGTTCGTCGTATTCCAAGCAACCAACGCCATCCAAACGCTCCAGATCCAACCAGCCACGGAAACGCACACAGACGCCGTTCATAATGAAATAGGACTTGATGTGCACCTTGCCGTGCTCCTTGTCAAAATCACACTCCTTGTCGTGCACATAGGGATTCTGATTGGCATTGAACACCAGCTGCAGATTCGTTCCCGATGCCACAAAACTCGTCTCCGTGTGTCCCTCGCGACATCCGTTCATGAAGCGCACCTGACGCTCCTCAATGCTCCGCTCCCGATAGCCCGTGTAGCGTATCTCACTCTCGCGACTTAGGCGACGGAAGAGCTCGTCACTCTCGAACTTGGACTTCTGATCGGGCACCACTCGAGGCATCTTAAAGATGAAACGGGGCTTCGGTTGCTCGTAGAGTCCAATTGTGTCGTAGGGTATCATGTTGGCCAGTGCTGCTGCCTCGTTCATCATCTTGCTAGGTTTTCTCTTTTCTCTATACGCACAATACAATAAAGTTTTGGTGTTTTTTTAACTTTTGGCGCTTTTTGTGCCTTGATTTATTTATAATTTCAATTTGCTGCAGAAACAACAACGCATACAACAAAAAATACTTGCGGTTTTGTTATACTAACCGATAAGCTGTGGCGGTCGACCGATAGACCGTCGATACATTTGGCGCTGCCACCTAAACGGCGAGCCTGCCATCCCGTTTTTTTTGTTGCGGCATGACTATTAAAACGAGTTGGCAGTTCCGCGCTCCATATGACCTCAGCGTTTGTTTGTTTACAATTGTAATTTTGGGAATTAACCTCTTTGGAGAACTTATTATGAGCGAAACGAGCCAGGCTTTAGATGATGCTGGTGACAATGAGAAGCGCCCTCAGTTCGGCACACGTTTACTCAAGGATGACGCCGACGTTTTTAAGCACAACGCTTGGTAAATATCTGCAACGGAATTTGGCCAGCAAAACTTGGGAACACACTCGCCAGCGCAAGAAACCAAGTGGAGCTGGTGGACGGATACTCAGCGATGCGCGGGAGGTGTTTGAGTTTAATGCATGGTATACAGATTTCCTCAGTTAACCACTCACACACATTCTAAACTTTAATTTACAGGGACCACGTGGAATGGGATACGGAGCAGGAGCAGGCGGCACAAGCAGCTGTTGAAAAGAATTCGACGCTGAAAATGAGCGACGATCAGCGGGAACGTTTCCAAACGGATGCGCCCAAGTTCTGGGATTCGTTTTATGGCATACACGACAACCGATTCTTCAAGGATCGCCACTGGCTGTTCACAGAGTTCCCCGAGCTAGCACCCCTGCAAGCCAACGAACAGTCACAGCCCCGGAGCATATTCGAATTGGGCTGCGGCGTTGGTAATACCATACTGCCCATACTTCAGTACAGCACAGAGACGCAGCTGCGGATCTATGGATGTGACTTCTCAGAGCGAGCAATTGAAATCCTGCGCAATCAGCAACAGTTCGATGCCAAACGCTGTGAGGTGTTTGTAATGGATGCCACACAGGAGCAGTGGCAGGTGCCCTTTGAGGAGAACTCCCAGGACATCATTGTGATGATCTTTGTGCTGTCGGCCATTGAGCCCGCCAAGATGCAGCAGGTGTTGGAGAACTGCTATCGTTATCTGAAGCCAGGTGGTCTTCTGGTCTTTAGGGACTACGGTCGCTATGACCTGGCGCAGTTGCGCTTCAAGAGCGGCAAGTGCCTGGAGGATAATTTCTACGTTCGTGGCGATGGCACCATGGTTTACTTCTTCACCGAGCAGGAGCTGCGGGACATGTTCCAGAAGGCGGGCTTGCAGGAGGAGCAGCTAATTGTGGATCGACGATTACAGGTCAATCGTGGACGATGTCTTAAAATGTACCGTGTATGGATACAGACGAAATTCCGTAAACCTCTTTAAACCCGAAATCTAACCGATTTCTACTCGTTAAATATTAAGTCAACAGTCAAAAAGCTACTCGTTACATTTTAATTTTGAAAGCTTTTCGCTCTCGTCCTTCTTCAATGAGCTTTTTTCCCAAATACACATAACAGTTAAGAAAGCTGCAAGTTTTCGCAGTTGGCTAAAAACGTCGTAAGTGAAAATTTTCCTTGTGCTGCGTAAATTTAATTCATTTAGTATTTAAATATATTATACTCTTGAAATAAGTGTTGCCAATGTTAAATTCTACAGACTATAGCTCAGAAAAAGTTGAAAATTTATTAAACAAAAGCGTTGAAGTTGGCTAATCCAAAAAAAGTTGTTGTGTAAAAATTTCATTGATTTTTCCTTTTGCAATAGCAAAAAATTTGCCACTAGCCAAAGTAGTTTACAACGCATACAAAAGAATTCGGTAGCAATATTTATTGTGGCTTAAAGTGCGCCTGCAAGTATGCAATAAAAAATTGAAAAATTGTGTTTTTTAAGAAAATATTGAGAATTAATTAAAGTGGTGTGTGGGCGGGCGTTAGTCCCTATTTAAATAGTTAACTTAAGCATTTAAAGCGAAATAAACATAATGACTGTTATACTATAAATAGTTGTAACTATTTCTGTTCTCTATCCACAACAGTTTCAACACACACACACCGACCGAGCCAGTGAAGAATTCCTTTGTAGAGCGCTCCGCTGCAAAAGGCTGTCGTGGCAAGTGGAACCCGCACATACACACACACATTTACAAAAAAAAACACACTCATACATCTCTGGCAGTGTCCCCCACTTTGTGTCTGTGTGCGAGAGAGCGTGTGCGTTGAGTTGAGCGCAAATTCATTGACGATTTGTTGAGAAAAGCTTACAAGAAGCAGAGCGAGAGTGTAACGTCCAGCGAGCGAGAAAGCGTGCAAGAGAGCAGAGAGAGCGCGTAGGCATCGATAACAAAAACAACGAACGCTGCACCCAGCACCTGCCCATTCCTTCGCCCCCCCGCAACCATCGCCGACAGCAACCCCCGCAACCAAAACAGCGCTCTCAAGTGAAAGACGTTTGGGCAAGTGCAGTAAAAAGTCCACGGGACACGGACACGGACACAGTGCGAGACGCAGGCGACGTTCAAATTTGTTAATACAACAACAATAGCAGCAACAAACACAACAACAAACAGAAAGCAATGTAAGTGATGGCAAATTATTGATTTCTTTCTTTCTCTCTTTGAGCATTTCAATGGAAATTATTTGTGATACATTTAAAATAATACAAACATATACATATGTATGCATGAATAGTTTGCATTAAAATGTTGATCTTTGTCTCGACCAAAATACTGTGGACAATGTCCATATCCAAGTCCAGGTCCGTGTGGCATCACATGGCATTTTCCCGCACCGCAAAATCGATAAAGTTGTGTTCTTTTGTCGTGCACTGTCATGAGTCAGCCTTTTAATATGCCCATGTATTTTCCAGCTACACTTGTAAAAGAAAAATAAACGAATTGAATGTATAAATAATATTTTTAATACTACTACTTGCTATGCTGCCCACTCAAGAGCCTCTAAAATGGGCAAGAAAGACAAGAATAAGGAACAGTAAGTGCCTTGCTCCAAAGCTCTCTTTGAGTAGCCCGGCTAGAAACTTGAGCACTTTGCATACCCAGCATACAACACACACACACACAAACATACATATATATAAACATATCTACAGCTAGTCAAGTAATTGTTTTGACAAAATTATTTTTTATTTTTTAATTTTAAGGCTTAAAAAAACTGAAGAAAACTGAGATTTTCCATTAAATCTGTTTTCTCCTATCATTATCCAAGCAAAATCCCTTTTTATGAATATTTTTCTAATGAAATTTTCAACAAAAAAAAAACCTTTTATATCATATAATCTGAGCGAAATTCCACATTAAATTCCGACTTCTCTTTACACATTATACTGTTTTTTTGTTTTTATTTTATTATTGTTGCCTGTGAGTTTTCTGCATTTAACTATTTTAAAAACTAAAAAAACAATTGTATGAATACTTTTCTTAGTCAAATAAATTACTTGACTAACTGTTTAGCTCTATACAGACACACACATATGTAGGTATCTTGTATATCATGTGTAATAAAAGAGTCCCCAAGTCCCAGTACTTAATTTGAGATCTCCATGGGGAGTTGATTAGCCTCAGCAATGCCATTATTGATGACTAATGAGCGTATTCCGTACTCCGCATCTCCACAGGGCGGATGCTGCAGCAGCTGGCGATGCACCACCAACCGATGGCCCACCAGCCGGCGAGGGTGGCGATGGTGAGATTGTGGGCGGACCACGCAATCCGCAACAAATTGCGGCACAAAAGCGCTTGCAACAGACGCAGGCCCAAGTCGATGAGGTGAGTACCTATTAAACTCAACTCAATCGGATATACATTAGTATTCAAATCAACTAAATCCCTTTCCAGGTTGTTGACATTATGCGCACGAATGTCGAGAAGGTTCTGGAGCGAGATGCTAAACTCTCCGAGCTGGACGATCGTGCAGATGCCTTGCAACAGGGTGCCTCGCAGTTTGAACAGCAGGCGGGAAAACTAAAACGAAAATTCTGGTTGCAGAACTTGAAGGTTCGATTTCAAATTGTTTATCTAACTTACAAATTTCAACTCCAAAAAATTACTTACAGATGATGATCATAATGGGCGTCATTGGACTGGTCATTGTTGGCATTATAGCAAGTAAGTTATTCGTGCGGAAATCCCTAGATTGTCTTCTGACATCAAAAAAAAACAAAACTACAACTAGACACACCCCTAAAAATAAACTTATAATCACACAGACCCAAAAAAATACTAACACATCCATCAATTCCTTCAAAAAAAATATTGTTTACTGCCTTTGATTTTAAACAAACTTATTTTAGTACAAATTTAGCTTTAATTTGGAATACACAAAAACTAAATTCGTTTGTTTCTTGTTTATTTATTTTATATTCCGTCACTACTTTTTTCTCTAGGTAACTTTATGTAGATTGCTAAACAACTTATCTATAAGCAAATACTAGTAACTTAGTTACAAATGCAATGCTATAAATCAACCCAACAATATCGAATCAAATCAAATTCAAACTCATTTAACAACTGCTACGAGTAGAACGAAAACTCACAGTCCAACTGTCGTACGTACGATCATCGTTCGCTTAAGTACTGAATTTGAAATAGACGCCTTACGAAATTATCCAAAATTGTTGTCAATTACAAAATTTAAAAAATATAACAAAAGAGAAAGAAAGAAAATTCGAGCGATCGATCAAGCAATTGCATCCAATGTACAATCCAACTACCAGTAATATAAAAAAATTAATATCTAAATTTGAAAAAAAAAAAAAAACTTCAACATCATCTGGTTCCATACGATCCCATACGCACCAGGTTCGGTAATTTGATTTAAGGCCGTGTGTTGTTTTTGTTATGTTGTAAATTTAAACACCCTGTAATAAATTAACGTATCTTTGTTTATGTGTGTTGATTTAAATGTTTTGGGTTGTTAGCAACCTCAGAAAACCCTATGTCCGCTTTAAATCAAGTAATACTCGAATACGGCCGAGTTATCTATAGTAAATTTAATTTATACCCGTAATTGTAGGAACCTTAGTTCAATGTACTTAAAATAGTTGAAATAGCTTATCCGTAATCCGTAAACCGTTAAATTTGTGGTTTGTTTAGTGTTTTTGTCTTGTTTTTGTTTCGTATTGGCGTACTAGACTACAGATATACAACAACAACAACAAACAGCCGCAATGTCCTTTGTCACAAACTTGAACTTCCCCTTTAAATGGTAATTGTAGATTAAACATAACCCAAAACTTAACTCAAAGTTAATTGGTCAATAAATAGCAAATGCATAAAGTACTGCAGATTTATTATAAATATATTATTTCTTAATAGTTTATAAATGTTTTCTTTTTGTTATTTTAAAACACTGAATATTTTTAAACATTCACCACAGCCACAATAAACCACGTCCCGCCCACGCCCACGCCCACATTTACTGTACACTCACCAAATGGTTTTTTTTTCCAACAATTACAGAGAAAGACGAAGAATAAAAATTTGTGCAAGCTTTAGCTTTAAACATTATTAACAATAAGCAATTATGATATGAAATTCTTTAACTTTTGATTGATTTTAATTGAGGTAAACCGAAAAACAGAGAAAAATAGAAATACTTTATCGCTAGGTGCACAAATCACATTTACTATTGTTTTCAAGTAGTTATATATGAAATAATTTCGTAATTATGTAGGGAAAAAAAGTCATGTCGGATTTTTTTCGAAAATTTTTGGTTGTTTAAAAAAACAGCTTAAAATCTAACGTTAATATCCAAGCTGACTTTCTTTCCAAAACACAATACAAGTGAAAATTTCCACACACTTTAATGGCTTGTTTCAAAAAATTGCAATTGAACAATTTCTCGTAGAACCTTTCATGTCGGATGATGCTGGTGATACTCCATCTCCTGCTTTGCAGCAGGTTCATGCACCTGCATCCGCACCTGCATCTGCACCAGTATCAGTAACAGCACCAGCATCAGCACCACAACAACAACAACAACAACCACCACCACTACCACCATCACAACACACAAATCAAATCAAATCCGAACCACCAACGACACTCGAGAAAACTCCATTGGCTGAGAAATTGACCGATGACCCACCGAGTCCCAAGGATGACGTGGCGACAGGACAATAAAACGCTCAACACCAACAACAAGAACAACAACCAAAACCAACAGCACAACAGAAAAAATAATAGAACCAACAACAACTAGAAAAAACATTTCACACTTTGTTTTCAAATTCAAAATCAGATTACGATAATTATCGAACACTGTAAGCAAACAGCAACAACAACAATTTACATGGCTTTACACGTGTGCTTATCGATTATTAATCGATATTTATCATTTTAGCTGCATGTATGTGAATCAACTAACCGTTATTTCGTACGCAAAAACTTTTTTCTTTTTTCAAATTTAAGTGTGTGTGTTTTATAATTTTTATTATTATTGATGTTGTTGTTTTTGATGTGAATTTTACTTTTTTTCCCAATTAACTTAAATGAACAACTTTTCTTTAGTTAAATGCACCAACAGTTGAACAGAATGTGAAAAATAAATAAAATTAAAAAAAAACTGTCAGTTGGGTGGAAAACATGAAAACTTCTACGCTTAAAAATAGCTTTTCATGATGTCTTGCATTAATATTATTATGATGATTCATAATGCTTTCAAATACATAATTCACCCTTTCCTCCAAAACTGAGCTATCAAAGTTCATTAAAGTGTAAAATACATATACATATATAAATATAAATATTTGGCGTATATTCGTATATTTGTATCTATGTAATTGTCATTCAATTGATCAAATCGAAATTGATCAAATCATTTTATTATTATTAGAGACTAATAAACTATTTTCTCTCTCAAGATAAACTTGGCTTCATTGGAGGCGAACCGGAACAGCCGCCATATTACCAACAGTATCCCTATCGTCCACCACCCCCGGCCCAAGGGCCACAACCCGCTGCAGAACAACCGGCCCTGGTGGACAACGGACCTGGAGCTGGGGCTGGGGCAGTTTCAGGGGCAGGGGAAGCGGCCAAAGCGGAGCATGGTGGCGTATAAGTAATTATGGATGGCATTTACTTATAAAGCCAAAAGAATGTTTCTACAATGACATCTAAAAGAACAGAAAACAGAAAACAAAAATAAGAAAATGAAACTCAGTTAAACTAGAAAAAATCTCGAGAATTGCAAAACATAATAATTTCTACGTAAAACTTGTACTAACAGAGAGGCATTACAAGAAAAATGCAGCAAAACATTTTAAGTAAAAATTATGACTCATAATATTAATAATAAATAATTATAATACACAAATCTAAAAGACGCTCCGGACAAATTAAAGTTGTTGCTAATTTGTTTATGGTTACATTATTTCATGCATATAACTTATATATATGAATATATATTAAATATATATATAAATAAATGCTAATATACATATATTGTACTTAATACTTACTTAACCCTCTGTGCTGGCAACAAGGAGCGCCAGTTTTAAGGTCAAGGTTCAGGTTGCTTCCCAAATTTTCGCATTCGCAGCTCTTTGAACTCAGTTTCCTTAGCTAACAAACATGAAATTTCGAACAAACTTTAGACAAAATCTAAGCTTTTGTTCCTAACTAAAACAAAAAGTTACAAATATATTTGAAATGTATAATCCAAAAAGTAAAAAATGATAAAAAATGAAGCCACAGAGGAGAATGATAAAAAAATTACTTATCTAGAAATAAATTAAATAAATGTATTACTGTGCAACATATTAAAAAAGCAAATGTAGTCAAATGAAACGAAGATTGAACAACAATAACAAAAAAAAACATTAGCAAAAATATACAAAAAAAATCAATAATAAATTGTTTATTTGCGATTTTCAGTTAAATAAAGGAAAAAGATAAATACCAAACAGTTCAACGATTAAATTAAGCGCTTCTCACACAATTTGTTGATTATTTAATTTGACAAAAAAAAAACAGCAAAGGAATTCTATGTATATTTCAATGTTATGAATAATAATAATAATTATAATAAATTAAACAAGATATGTATTTGGCTATTGATTTCAAAACAAAATGGGAATTACTTAGAGCATATACTATATATAACATCTATACGATACGATATATAGGAATTACACTTCATACTCCACTTGAAAATTGAAAAACCGAAAAAATTCATATAAATTTGTCAAAACAAATACATTCACATAAATACTATAAACAATCAACGTATTAACAATTAAACAAGCGCCTGCCCAAAGTGCCCAAAATAAGGGGCACAAGAGAAACCAAAAAATACTTAAAAAAAAGAAATAAAATAAAAACGAAAAAATGATGATGAAAATTTGGAAAATCTAGAAATCAATGTGCAGGTATTTTAGCAATATTCGTAGCGTGTACAATATGTCGCCAATTGCTTAATATTTATAGAATCTTGTTCAAAACTAACTAAATACGTTACAAATGCAGCCACAAACATTCACACACACATACCTACATACACTTCACATGCATATAAACATTTAACAACTATGACTAAACTTAACTAATAACTAAATAAATAACAATACTCACTTGTATTCTAAATAGCGAAAGTTGTTTGTGTTTTTCTGTTTGTGCAGTACATAGAAAAGCGTTTCTAATTATTATTTTGATTTTATTTCCGTAAAACACAATAGAATACTGAATGATAAATTACTTAATGTATGTACTTACCAGAGAAGCCCACTAAAAAAACAGAAAGAACAACAATTGTATGTGTATATGTTTAAACAAATTTAGCAAGTTGATTTCACAACAAAAAACAAATAAAATGTTAATGAAAACGATGAGTAGAAAAGATGGCTAAAAGGAAAACTAAGAGAAGATGACAACCAAAAAAGTAAAAATTGAAGTCGATATATAATTATACATATATATACGTATAAATATATATGAACCTTATATAAACAATAATAATACTAATTAATTTAATGATTAATTGCACCCAGAAAATACATAATTATTTAAATAAATAAATAAACAAAAAACCAAAAATTAATAAGACTGTTTCACTTCAACTGCAATAGTTTACTTTATTTTTTTCAAAGCTGAAATGTAAGTAAAACTTTGTTAAGCATATAAAATTGTAGCGTAGTTTACACATAGATTTTTGTATTTCCGAAAAAAATTCAATTTTAAATTTCAGTTAGTTCTGAAAGTAGAACAAAATACACTGCTTTATTACAGGATAACTCACATATATATATATCAATATATTTTATGACGAATCACGAGCATGACATGGTCTGGATAGATTATAATCTGGTCCGCATGACCAACAAAGAAGGATCCGGCGTTATCATGAACATGGGCATATTAGCCAAACTCTATCGACAGGCGCGATTGGCCATTATGGAGGTAAGTTATTAACATCTCCATTTAACAATTAAACATTATTGAAGTTTATTAAAGATTGTTTGATTTGAAAACCATAAATACGGTTACAATTTAAACATGCACTGCATTTGACCAGCTACATGACTAAGTTTTAAGTTTATAAGTTAATGCCGTTAAAAAAGGCATGACAAAAGCTATATAATTTATAGAAAGTCGTATATCGTATATCGTAAAGTGCTTATAAAGCTAGAGATCTACAGCTCTTTCTCAATATCCTTGGCAATGTCCATGGGATCTGTGGTGGGTGCATAGCGGTTAATTGGGATGCCTTCCTTGTTAACCAGGAATTTGGTAAAGTTCCATTTGATGCCGCTGCCCAAAGTGCCGGTCTGCTTGGACTTGAGATACTTGTACAAAGGTGCGGCGTCATCTCCATTCACTTTGACCTATCAATATGAGAAATATTAGACAATTTGCATAATTTATATAGAATTATTAAAGTTATACCTTGGCAAACAGTTCTCCAATGTCAGCCTTGGAGTCACGCAGGTGACAAACCATGGCCTCACCATCAGCCTCGGGCATTTGGGAGTTAAACTGATTGCAGGGGAAATTCAAAATGGTCAGGCCACGTTCACCGTACTTCTCCTTCAGATCGGTCAGTTTCTGATAGTTATTCTTGGTCAAACCACACTTTGAGGCGATGTTGACCACCAGGACGACCTTGCCCTTGTACTTTTCCAGCGAGACATCATTGCCGTGTGTGTCCTTTACGGTAAAATCGTAGATGGACGTAGCGCTCTTGTAATCCTCATTCGACATGTCGAGCTGGAAAAGCATAGAAAATTTAATACAACTGATTAATGAGTGAATTATAGTAGCAACTGTCTTAGAGCAAAGGATAAACAAGCAAGCAAGCAACAGTGGGCAATAAACAACGGTTTAGTAAAGCTATTTTGATTAGAATTAGTCCAAACAACTACACAAACTACTCACGGCAGCTGCTGTAGAGTATTGTGACTTCGTTGTTAAATCCGCAGCACAATTGACACTGCTGCAAAGGGCGACCAATGGGAAAAGGACAACGCAATAGCGATGACACCGATTGAACTGAACTGCATTCATCGATATCGATTGCTGCACTGCAAAGCTTCTTGTTGTTGGTGTTGTGAGAGTTGTTGTTGTTGAGATTCTTGCCGTTAACTTCGAGCACTTGAAAGCTTGCTGCGTTATGTTTTGAATGTATCTGATATTCATAATTAATAACAATTCCTGCTTGGCTGCAAATACACATTCATATCTAGGTTATCAGTCGGTCATAAGCGCAACAAAAGCAACAGTCGCAAAGTCTAGAATAGTCGGAAAATGCCGCATCGTATTCACCGACAGTGCACAATACATCAAGGTCAAGGTCAACGGGAAACTACGATTGAGTCGACATAATAGTATGACAAGTAATTATTTTGACAAAGAACTAAATTTACCATTTTTTTTTTTTAAATAGTTCACTATAATAAAATTAGAATAAAACTCGTAGACATTACAGTAAGACAAGTAATTATTTTGACAAACAACTAAATTTAGATATTTATTTATTTTCAGAAAATAATCAACTTATTTAAAGCCACTTTAACAAAATAATAATAATTGTTGTCAAAACAAATACATGACTCACTGTTCCTAATTTCGTATGTACATATTTTACTTGAATGTGTGCGTGCGAGATATGCGTCGATAAGATTACCCTTATACGTTAATTTAGCATGCAAATGAATATCGTATAACGATATAAGTAGACCAGTGATTATAATTACGATAATTATCGTAGCGTTATTATCGTTGATTGAAGTTGTAATTACTTGCATGGTTAAGTAGATGTAAGTGCCCAAGGCAGTGGCCAGTGCACCGAGCAGAAACGATATTATTGAACGACCAGCCATTGTCTTTAAAATGACAACTACACAATTTCACAATATAAGTCCTTTACAATTGAAATCAATATAAATATATGTATGTTGTATGCATGTAATCAGACAGTGACAGCAGCTGTGCCAATAAAAATTCTGCAAGCTCACGCTGATATGCAACACACTCAAGGGCCGCAGGGTACAAAGTACATGAAGTGGTAAATGTCACCTGCTATGCTCTTTGATCAGATAATCTCACAGCAAATAAACCAAAAGTATGCTTATTTACGATTTCACCAATGAGTGTGTAACTTTTTTGCTTACTTTTTTTTTGTAATGGTTTTGTTTTGAAGCTCAAATTGAAACTGACCGGCCGCACTGTTCTATTTTGAGATAAATAGTAGAGAGACAGTGCTGCCAGCTGGCAGAATAACGCTGTCACCCGACCGATAGGCTGCCACCCTACAAAATTACCCGATCTGGCAACTTGTTCTAATTTAATCAAATTAAAAATTTGGTTGCAACCAAGAAAATTCACCTTATTTTTATTTAATTTTTAAAATTTTGCAGAATTTTTGTTTAAATTTTGTCGATATTTTGACATTTTTTTGGAACTAAATTTGAAACTTTTCTTTCATGGGGTTGACGAATTTCAAACCTTCATTAAAATGTTTTTACTTCACATTATCTAATTTCGAATTTTAAATTTTCATCAAATTATTAATTTATTTCAAAGTTACTGCATTTTCAAATTTGCACTCATTTAAATTTAAAAATTTGCAAAGCGCCGTTTTCGAGAGCTAGCTATAAAATAGCTAAGTTGGCAGCGGAGAGATGTATTCTTTTTGTAGAACATCGATGCTTAATTGTTTTTTATCGATACCGCTATCGATACATATGCACTGCCTGACAGCTCGTTTTCTGTTGGGACATGACTATTTAACAAAGTTGGCAGCACTGCTACTACATTTTTTTCTTTTGTGCTTGCATTTTTGTGATAGACTAGCTAAATAATTATGATTGCGAAATTAATAGTGAAATGCAGTGTTTAACACATACATAGTATTATGCGCGCTTTTGTCAAAGTGTAGAGACGAAAAGGCGCGCCCTGAGCAGCCGTACTGCCAACAAGGATACACATTTCCACACATAGACACACACACACGCACATACATATTTACACACATACACATATATAATTTTAGTAGCTTGTCCAGAAGCAACAAAAAAACAGCCTCTAAATGATGCTTTCATCCATAAACAACTCGTTTGAGCAGGACACCCACGATGTGGATGCCAACTGCGATGGGCCCGACTTGGATTTCCTCTATGCGGATGTGGATAGCTATCAAAATGAAATTGCCGAGCTCTACAGCTACACGGAGTTTAGTGAATTCCAAATGAATGTCAAGGCGTTTGAGGATCAAATGGAATTATATGATTTGCCGCCCAACTGGCAGAAACAGGATGCCGCCTCGCAACGCAGCATTGTGATGAAACTGGTGGATCAACTGGAGGTCTCCGATCGAGCATTTCGCATGCAGGCGGCCAGGTGTATTCTGTATCTGGCCCAGGGATGCTGGGCCGAAGTGCAATCCGACGAGGAGCAGCATCAGAATACAAGGGACAATGTCATTGTACTCTATGAACTGGGCGTCTTCTCCTCCTTCATTGATTTGCTCAACATGGAGATTGAAACAGCTTGTTCTCCGGATATTGTGGCTGTTAAGATCACCAATGTCACCCTGGTGGATTCCACAGATATTCGTGTCATTCTCTCGGTGCTGTACATCATAACCGAGACAATCCGTGATGAGCGAGAGAAGGGCAGTGAGGATTACAAGCAGCTGGCCGAATCCTTTGTGCAGGAGATCAACAGTCCACTGCCGGATGGTGAACTGCTCGCCGTCAAGTTGCTGGGCATGATTACGCGTTTCTGCAGCGGAGCTGCTCCACAGTTTCCCATGAAGAAGGTTGTGCTGCTGCTGTGGAAGGTCTCGCTGCTGGGATTGGGCGGCATGGATGTGCTAAAGAACCTCAAGAATGAGTACAGAGTCAAGGTCGGGCTGGATCCCATCACCGAGGACACTCTGGAGGTCACCAAATGCATGCGCGCCAGCTCACCGCCCGCCACAGCAACCGATATACTGGAGAATCAGTATCCCAAGCGGAATTTCAAGTGAGTTCTTTAACTTCCAATTGTTATTTAATATTTTATGGCTTTATTTCATTGTTATTAAATATATTTTTCATTTTCCAGGCGTTCACTAATGAAGCAACGTTTTCTGGACGAGCCCGAGCAGATCGACATGGATCAAATGGGCAACGAGGGCGGTCCAAATGCCAACAATGGCAGCACATCAACGGGCAGTGGCACCAACACCGGCAATGGCGAGGATGAGCTGTCCCAGTACTATAGACCCTTTGACGATCCCTCCGCTTCCACGTCGGGGAACAATAGCAACAGCAACACAGCGACAGCGAATCCAAACAATCAACCAAGTCTCACACAGGCAGCAGCTGCTCCTCCGGCCGTGCAGATCACAGCGCGCTTGCCATGGACACCAAAAGTGCGGCAGAAGGATATTGATCAATTTTTGGATATATCACGTAATAAGTTTATTGGATATTCGTTGATTGGGGACCATGAGAGTCTGGCGGGCTTGCCACAACCGATACACGAGGGATTCAAGACGCTGCAGCGTCACATGTACGTCAGCCTGGCGGACATGCAGATCAAGAAGGAGGAGGACATTGCACGCAATCCAATCTCAACGCACGAGGATGAGATTAAGCTGACGCCCGCGGAGATACTCTATCAGGCCATACTGCCCAATTTGCCGCAGTATATGATAGCATTGTTGAAGGTCTTGCTGGCCGCCTCGCCCACATCCAAATCGAAGACGGAGAGCATCAACATAATGGCCGATGTGCTGCCCAAGAAGATGCCCCTGACGGCGACACAGTCGACGAAGCTAACCGTGGACATGGGACGCCACAAGGAGATCATTGTCAAGGCCGTATCGGCCATTATATTGTTGTATCTGAAGCATTTCAAGATCAATCATGTATATCAGTTTGAGTTCATGTCACAGCATCTGGTCTTTGCCAATTGCATTCCTCTGGTGCTCAAGTTCTTCAACCAAACCATCACGGAGTATGTGAATACCAAGAATTCGATTCCATTGCTCGACTTTCCGTCCTGTGTGATTGGTGAGCAGCCGGATTTGAGTGGCGATAGCTTCGTTTATGGTGGCGAAATGTCGGACAAGCCGTATTCCTGGCGCAATGTCTTCTCCTGCATCAATCTGCTGCGCATTCTCAACAAACTGATCAAGTGGAAGCATTCGCGAGTCATGATGCTCGTCGTCTTCAAGTCGGCGCCTATTTTGAAGAAGACACTGAAGGTGCGCCATGCCATGATGCAGCTGTATGTGCTCAAGCTGCTGAAGATGCAGACCAAGTACTTGGGACGACAGTGGCGCAAATCCAATATGAAGACGCTGAGTGCCATCTACTCCAAGGTGCGGCATCGCCTCAACGATGACTGGGCCTTTGGCAATGATCTCGAGTCGCGTCCCTGGGACTTCCAGGCGGAGGAGTGTACACTGCGCGCCTGCGTCGATCGCTTCAATCTGCGACGCTATCCGGAGGCGACTCAGAAGTGTGGAGCCGGTGGCAACAATGGCACAGCGGCACAGAATGCGGAGAATGCACAGCAATCCAATATGCATGCCACGGGCAACGGGAGCGCCAACAGCGGAGGGGATAGAGACACCAATGGCTATGCCAACGGTGGCAGCAGCGGAGGAGGAACTGCGGGCAGCGGACAACAGCAGCAACAGCTGCATGATTATGGTGTCGAAGGAGGATTTCCCAGCGATGAAATACTCACGCATTCGGACTTTGCATTCTTTGGCCATTCCGGCTGGTGGGATCGCAAGGTGGAGCTAACGGATTACTTTAAGGCCAACTATGCCGTCTGGCTGGAGGAGGAGGTCTACAACAGTCAAACCGACTGGGATGCGCTCTAAGGTGAGTCAACTTAAACTATTGAAGTCGATTCCTTTACTAATCTTCTACTTCTCCTCCTCCCGCAGCTCTCACTAGATTCAAGCGTGTGTCGCATATTTAAGCAGAAAGTTATTAACATAATCTTAAGCATATAGAAAGTTGACATTGATATAATCGAATCCCATGTAAGCTAACGCCGCAGTCAGTTCCACGATTTGGGGCCCAATCTGGCAAATTACTCATTCAACATTAAAACAATTGGCAATAAATAAGCAAAATGCAGAGAGAGCTAATCAATAATCCGATCGATCGACATTTAACTGTATATTTTCTAATCGTAATCCTAAATCTAATCGAACATACTATAATTATTATTACTATATTTAATGTATTTATTTTTTGAATTCTCTTGTGTTCGAGGCACACGCACTCATAAATAACGTTCCCATATTCATTCTCCTGAAAAATGAGAAATTGCAATAAAATTCAAATAAAAAAAGTACATTTTCTTCAGGTGTGTGTATTTTATTACTCTGTGTAGGTGTGTGTTTGTGTGTGTGTGAAAAAAAACTAGTTTTTACAGTTTAGATTTCATAGTCTTAGTTATAATTTAAAACAGTATATAGTTAATACATACAATATTTACAAGTTTCCCGTCTTAAACCAGAGTTTCAACTAATTTTTAATAATTCTTTTTTTTTCAATTCATGCAATTTCAAAAGTTTTTCTTCACTTTTAGCACAGCTAAATGTTTTCCTGAACCATTTACATTTTCAACCTATATGCAATCCAGATTATCGTCTTTATAGACGAGAGAATATGTCATTATTAGACTAGCTTAACTAGCAATAAAACTAACTAATGTTTAAACAATATACTTTTCTTAATAGTACTATAACTATGTCTGAATGAATGTACAGTGACTGCCGGTTGTTTACTGCTCCATGGGACAAGCTGTTGCCATATGATTATTGTTGCTGGCGGCATTCGCCATATAGAGCATGCCGAATCTCTTCTGCTGCGGCGGACAGGAGGCAACAGGGATTGGGGATGCAGTGGGCAGATCACAACGCTCCTCGAAATAATGCACAATTCGTTGCAGGACAAACTTGAAGATCTTTTCCTTGCCAATTTCACCATTCAGAAAAGTGATATCCTTGCATTCCCGATACTCGGCAAAGTTCTTCTCATAATACGGCCAAACACACAGTTCAAAATAGCCCGTAACATCTGGAGGATCGTAGCTGCGTTTAATGCGACGCTCATAGCATTTTTCATAGGGCAAATGAAAGTGATATTTGAGATTACATAATGCCAGCAATTCGGGTTGATTGAAGATCATAAAACCCTCGATTAACAGCACGTTTATTTTCTTATCTCGCAGTTGAGCTGCAATCTGTGCATTGATATTTAAACGCATCAAATGATCCGCATGTTGTTGTTGCTGTTGTTGTGGAAGGTGTTGCTGTGGAACGTGTTGTCTATGTTGTTGCTGCTGCTGCTGCTGATGTGAATGATGTCGTTGCTGCGGCTGATACGATTGATAAGCAGCTGCTGGCATATGCTTGCCATTGCTCTGCAATTGATAATAACTTGAATTATATAGCTGTTGTTGTTGTTGCTGCTGCTGCTGTTGTTGTTGATATTGCAATGCATAATGTTCAAAATTAGCATAAGTTGCAATATGTTCCGTGGGTCCGTTAATAATGCGCGCAATATCAGCGAGCATTTGTTTCATGTCCAGCGAGCTGATCAGCTCGAAATTGATAGCATTCAGCTTTTCGACACGCTTGTGACGTCTATCGTCGACTGGCAGAAAGTAATCGTCCTGCGAGATGAGTTGCACATCTATCAAAAAGAAGAAATCGATTATAAATTCTGTCGAGTCAAGTTAAGTTAAACAACAAAAAATTGTTGTTCATAATAATGAAATGATTTATGATAAATGAAATGAAATTAAACTAATATTTAAATGTTTATAAATACATACCACCAATCGTATACGGTGTGTTCCACAGTGGGGCATTGCGCAGTCCCTTGAAATAATCGCGTAGTCCATGGGCCAGCGTCGTCTTGCCGCCACAGGTGACACCGGAGATGCCAATGACAAGCCACTGAGGCATCTTGTTTCCAACTGACGCCACACAGCCAGTTGAATTGCCTGTTGTTTATGCTTTTTAATCGCTTTGTGTAATCTTTACCAGAGTCGCGACCCTCGATTGACGTTGCTTGTCGCTCAATCTTTCAATTTCGCTTTGACCGCGTGAAGCTCCAAATGTGATAAAAGGAGAACACGGCAATGCCGCCCAAGCAGATGACCCCAAACACAGTGGGCACGATGAATGCGTACTTCAGCGGAGGAAACAGCGAGCGTATGGGATTACCTAAGAGAGAGAGAGAGAGAGAGTGAAATAAGAGAGAGCGGAAGTAAGAGAGAGAAAGTGAGAGGAGCTGTTAGTTAACTGTAAAATGTGACCTTGACATTGACGCTTGTGTCCAACATGTGCAATGAATTTGAGACGTTTATGCGACAGGTAGCAGCAAGTGTTAGAAGGAAAAACAAAAACACAACGCAGCTCGGGTATGCGGTACTCAAAAATACCCTACGAATTTGTATAGCTGGTTTCTTAATTAATTTATATTTTTGTTATTTTATTACTATTCAAGAAAGATTTTTTTGCTTGGTAAGAGTGTGACCACACTTTGTTTTAAATTAATTAATATTAAATGTAACCGATTCAATAAATAAGAATAATTTGGTGTAAATTGTGTTTTGAATTAATGAATATTTTTTATTTTATTAACTAAAGTTTTTGATTGTATTAATTAATATTTAATGCAACCGATGTGACATTTAACAGTTCACATTACTAAAAAGCTTGGTAAAAGTGTGACCACCCCCTGCATAGTATCAAATAAAGAGCATGTCTCCAATTAAGATATCAAACAATGTTGTTGTAACATCATGCCGCCTACACACACGCACACTCCCATAGATAGACGGGAGTGAGTGGTAAAACGAGACCGATACATATGCACATACAGTATGTCAAGTAAATGCTTCAACAAAATATAAAACTTATACAATTTCTCTTGTTTATGGACATTTATTTTATTTTATATTTTTATATTCTTTTTAACAATAAATGGAATTCATTGAAATTTTTAATTTTTAAAAATAAAGAGCAATTATGGGATATTTTGTCTTTTTCAAAACACTCGTTGGACTAACTGTATATGCACATGTGTGTATCGCACAAAACGAATTTAATCGGCGGTTCTTTAATTACTACACAAAAGCCGCATGGCACTGGCAGCAAGTATCTATATATATATATAAAGCTGTTTGTGATCTGGCGCAATTCGAGATTATTTAATAAAGCGAACAATACAAGAATTTGCATATTTACTTTAACATATATAGTTTGTTTTGATACTCACCTTCATCGAGTATCATAAACGGCAGAATTGCAACCCAAAAGAAGTAGTAAAAGAATACAACAATTGCGATTAACAAAATGATTTTACCGAGTTGTGCATTTGAAGCCATAAATATATAGTGATATTAACACAACACGCGACCAGCAGAAAACTTTAAACTGCGCATAGGTTATATACAAGACTTATATGTACATAAGCAGTTGATTATCAACAAATGTGTGACACACACACACACTCTGACACATGCATTCGTAATTCGTTATTTGTTAACAATGTTTTTTGTCAAGTTCTATTCCGTCGGCGCCATAAACAAACAGGTGGTGCCTCCTCACGCTTGCTGCCCAATGTCAATTGTTAGTTGGTTTCGGCTTACATATATCGTATATATATATATATATGTATATATACAAATATATACTTGTTTGTATTTGCTTGGTATGTCTACATTTGTTTGCTTGTGTGCGTTTTGAGTGGTTCTGTTCTGTTCTGGCCAACAACGTTTTGAGTTTTGTCTGCACTGCGCACTTTTTTCTTTTAATTCTTACGTAAATTGCCCGTAACTGCAGTTGGTTTGCTGCGCTTGTCGCACTCAGTTGTTGCTTTAGTCAGTGTTTAGTGTATTTAATTGAATTTCAACTGCAAATTGTCATAAACTCGTGCGAAAGTTGTTTGTGTCCGGCGGTTCCGCGTATTAGTTATAAACAAAATGCCAGGGCTGCTCTATTTGTAATCGCTTATCGATTACTCAAACGATACCGACTACATTTTGCAGGGCTACCAAATAACCGCGCGCAATTTATTTCGGAATTAGACGAAATAAAGGTTAATTTCTTATGAATTTTGGGATGTCATTGTGCCTCAGGGGAAGAAGTTATATAATTGAATTTAATCCGAAAATTCGACAAAGTTCTAGCCCTGAAATTGTAAAAACTTAACTAAATTTGATCCCTATTGGAAATTGATCAAATTTTGAAAATGAGCTTAAGTCTGTCAACCAAGGCTGCCACACAGATTTTGTGTTAATGGCTGCCACTCTGTTTTCGACCGCCACACCAAAACCGTTTAAGAATTATCGAATCGGAGTTGCTTACAAAGTATCGATCACCCTGAGTCAGTAGGTATCGTAACGTCTGGGGTATCGTAAATCTCAACTGCAAATTCAGAAATAATTTCAATCGAGCTTTCAAGTTGCCTTGACTACGGCACATATAAACAAAGCGTCTCTTATATATTTTATATGAATTGCATAACACATAAAACAGTTGTCTTCCAGTCGTGTGTGTAATTTAAGAATGACACGCTCAATTTACGATATTCAACGGGACTTTGCACTGAGCAGCGGACTCGGTTCTGAAATTATTTGGGATGCGTAAGTTAATGGATTATTTCAATTGAAAATTATATTAACTCATGTTTTTAAAGACTAGCACCCGATCAGGCGGAGGTGTTGCAGCAAAAGATTGCGAATCTGATAGGCGATAATGAAACAAAGAAGGTAAAAAAATCTTTGATCAGGCAGCGGCAACAAGTATTTGATAATGTGTGGAGACAAAGGAAATACACAAACGACGTGCTGCTCTCGGCGATTATTTACGTGTTAGTGACGGATGAAACCGATCCCGAGTTGGCCATACGATCCAACAGCTTCAGTTGCCATCCCGTTATACGCACGCGCAAGTGCGTTATCGATAACGCCAGCGATAGCGATAGCTATAACGACAACAGCAACGGTTGCTGCATGATCTTCATCGATGAGCAGGGACGGGTTTATGCCAATTGGCGGCAGTATGTCTACAACAACACACTGCCCAGGGGCACAATGATTGCGCCCAGCCAGGGCATCTATAGATTGACCAATGGCGAGGACAATGGTGTCCATCTTATGGTGCATGCAACTCCTGCGTCGCGTGTCAAATATAAAATACTCAAAGCCAGTGATAAAGTGGCCACAGTGGGTGGCCTGGTTGCCGGTGTGCCCGTGGCTGCCGCTTTGGCGGTTCCGGTGGCTCCTCCGCTGCTTCTGGGCGCCACACTTGTGGGAGTCACTGCCGCTGCCTACAGCACAGTGCGCTCCGCCAGCTGGCTCTATGAGCGGCGTCAATACGGCCAATCCACATCTCTACGGGACAGCGAGGCGCGCAACAGCTGGCTGGGCGTGGCTGGAGGCGTGGTCGGACTGGGAGCAACGGGTGCCGCCAAAGCGTTGAGTGTGGCGGGCACAGAGGTGAATGCGGCTGCTCAATTGGCCGTGAAGGGCATCAATGTGTCATCCATTGTGATATCCGGCACGGGTGTGGCCAACAGTGCCTACGATTTGTATTTGGTTAGTGCAACCAATCATTAAAGCCAAGTTCCATTCATTGGTTATTAATCTATCTATTGCAGAAAATCAGCGACGATCAGCCGCTGAGCAGCCTTGATCTGCTGCAGATCGCCGCCAGTCTGATCATCTTCACGCACTCCATAAACAATCTGCGCTTGGCCCACCAGGCAACAGATGGCGCCAGCTTGCGCTATGCAGTGCGTAATCAAACCAGGTGAGTTTATATTGTTTTGAATATTAATTTTTCCCTTCGGAATTTTGAAAATTTAAAATTCAATTTCTCATGATTTGAACAAGTTCAAACTGCCATAACTTTGTCAAAATTAAACCGATTTTTTAATGGAATGTCATTTTGATCATGGTTTGGCCTCTAAAATCACGCTGCATTCAAATTCTAATTTTGTAAAAGAAAAGTTTTCTGATTTTCAAATGATTGAATTTTTTATGTTTTGCAGCAAAGTCTTTGGACAAATCGCTGAGGAGTCGGCCAAACTGCATAGTGACTCTGCTGTCAAGAAGTTCGACATTGTGCGCACTCTGAATGATATACCCTATAAGGAGGCGTTGCTCAGCGCACTTGCTGCCAACCTGACCGAAGTGGGCACCTCTCTTCTGCCCAACCTGATCAGCTTAAGCGATGACGGACAGATGCGTTTGAATGTGGAGTTACTGGCCAAGCAATTTGGATCCAAATTTGTGCAACACATCAGCAATTGGAGTAATCTGATGGATGTGCTTCTCGCCCTCGCCGAGTACTTCACGGAACAGACAGTACAACTCCTAATGCAACTAACACGCTCTTTTCTGGAGCAAAATGTGGATGGCATTGAGTGCGCTTTGAATACATTTCTATCCACGGAGACGATTCTCTATCGCATATTGATGGAATGTGTGAGGAATTATAAGGACTTTACAGTAGAGTTCCTGGAGCAGCGAAGAGAGGAGATCCTGGCTATTGTGTCCACATATTTTCAGGCATTAGAGCCCAATAACACGAAGTCTTCTCGCAAATTTAAGTGCAAAGATTGTCATGGCTATTATTATTTAAAGAATTGATAATGTTATCTTTATTAATGCTACAATTACAGGGTTATTTAAACTTTAACGCACAATTACTTAAAGTAATCAGTAGTAATAACAAAGAAATGTTAGATATTGTTAGTTTGTAATACAATTACTCTGATAATATCAAGTTATATACAATTATTTATAAAATTCATAAGACATTTTAAAAATTAATTACTAATTTATTTAAACTTGTTAAAACAATTACTCTAATAATTGCAAGTAATTACATATCGATGATATAATTACTATGTACTGTAAAATCAACCAATCTGTTAATTTCAACTTATTATAAAAAATTATTAAGGTCTGATAATGACAAAATTAATATTAAATAATTTATTCTAAATATTAATCAAGCAATTTTATTTGAATGAATTAATTTCCAGCTTGTTTTTAATATAATTTAATGTAATTCTCTAAGGATTACAACACATCTTGTAATTACAACGAAATTCTATATATTAATTTACATTGTAATGCAATTACTCTGATAATTAGAGCTTTTATGCACAATTAACTGTGATAATTGCAAGTAGTTGATTCGTAGTTACAAGTAATTAATCGGTAATTACAAGTAATTAATCGGTAATTACAAGTAATTAATTGGTAATTACAATTATTTATAAATGGAACCTAGACGACTGACATCGCTAACAAAAATATCCTTGGAGCTGGAATTGTAGCGTATGGTGACCTCGTAGACAATGTTCCTGGGCTGTGTGGTAATCTGTAGGCGATGGATGGACACACGAGGATCATCAGCTTTATTAGGGACTGCAACAAGGGATTTCGAGATGCCTGCGAGAGACGCTGGCTTAAAACCGTAGAGATTTCGGATTAATCGGCTCTCAGCAATTAGATTTGAAATGTAATTGAAAGCGAGCTGCGCCATCTGCTGATCGACGGAGGAGGAGGAGGAGTTTGAGGTGTATTCCCGGTAGGACCAACAGGTGCACCAGTGATCCGCAATGGCGACATCCGCACAGCTTCTGTTGAGAGACAGCGGAAGCAGGAGACTCTGGCAATTGGGACAATCCTTGGCACCGTCCAATGATGTCGAGTTGTGACGACCGGACAGCACCAGGATGTGTTTGAGCGTGGCATGCAGATCATAGGGATTGCTCAGACGATGTCCATTGAGTTGCAGTGCCTGGACAAATTCAGGATGCGATTGCCTTAAATACTCTGGCAGCCAGATAAAGAGGAATGGCAGACGCTCCTCCAGCCAGCCGAGGCTGCCCAGTCGTGTGGAGCCCAGACGCATGCCATGATCACTCAGCAGCACCACAATCGTGTGCTCCATGGTGTCCTGCTGCACCAGACGCTCCAGATAGCTGGTCATATAGTTATCCATGGCGCTGGTCCGTGAGATGTGGGAACCATGACTATGGGTGTTTGTCCAGAAGAAGCCAAAGAAGCTATCGTTGCGATAGCGTCTTGTAAATTCCAGTGCATAGTTATAGACATGCTCCGAGGCGTGTTCGTAGCCCAGACATATCTGCTGCTCCTGATCCTGCTGCTCGCTCATGTCCAGCCACTGCTCGGCGGCCATCAAATAAGGACGCATATAGTAATCCACAGGAGATTTGTGGAATCCTTTTAGCTGGTAGTTAAACGTATTGATGGGCACATCATCCTCACCAAAGGCGGTCACATAGCCCAGATTCCGATACAGCTGCCAGAGGAACTCGCATCTGTCCAAGGCGGCGACTTTATGAGGATCACACTGCTCCGTAATGCTGCTTAGATTGAGACCCGTCAACAAGGCCAGCAGATTGGGCAATGTGTTGTCACCAATCTAGAGGAAGAATATTATTTACCAAGCACTAATCCTCTTCAGCTTCCTACCTTATTGTAGCCGGACAACTCGAACCAATCCTTGGCACGCAGATATGTATAAGTCTTGGGCATGGCGCGTTTTAGATTCAACCGGGAAACGGTATCAATGCCAATCATAAGCACACTTGGAGCACGTTCATCCGTCTGCTTCCAACGATTCAGACGCTGCCGCAGCTCACTACGCTCTGGAACTGTGGCATGGCCATTGGTATAGATCAGTTTCCCCCTTGCATAGCACTCCACGATGAAGCTATCGGTGTCATTGGGCAATTGGACACTGCGCTGAAAGTCCCTACAGCTGCCCAGCTCCACTTCCTGTTCGTTGACACGTTGTACATCCATGTAGCAACACTTGAGTGTAGCCGGAGCTGGCACGCTCAGCTCCAGATCCAACTTCAGATACCACTGATAGGCACTCTCATTGATGCTCAGCACGTAACGCTGAGAGGATTCATTGTACTCCACCCAAGTCAGCGGTTGCAGCTTGGTGCAAGGTTCGTACTTGCCACGGCGGAATTCCTTCAAGACATCGGCGCTGTAGGGATCGGGATCCGGAATCCGACAGTAATCCGTGTTCACTACGTAACGTGGTTCCAGACACTGCAGCAGTGGAATAACCATTAATGCCCAGAAAACTCTAGTAAACAGCATTCCAAATTTTCTTTTTAAAACACTTTCTACAATTGATAGAGTAAATTGAAATATTTCTAATAATGAAAGAAAAAGCTGAAAAAAACTTTTCTGTTCTGGAAATTTTTCAAATATTGAGTGTTTTTTAGCTTAATAATTTTTCATGTTTTGCCAACATTTATTATAAATCCAGAAATCCCTAAAAAATTTAAATTACAACAAAATATACTTGAAAGATTGATTAATATTTATTACTGTATTTTTAAATTTTGCTAAAGCATTTCCAGAATTAAAAGATTCCAAATGTTAAGTGTTTTTTAAAGATTAACAGTTCTAGATAATTTGCATGTTATACAAACATTTATGAAAGATCTAGAAATTCCCAATTAATTTCAAAAAACAACAAAGTTCAAAGTTTGATATTTGAACTTGAATTGCTAAAAAAAATATTAAAAAACAAACAATGTTTAAAGATAATAAATCCGTATATATTTTTTTTATATATATATATGACACATAGATAGATAGATTTTAGTTAGTCTAAGGCACTAAACTTAATACTTGATTCATTTGTCTACGATTGTAATACTGTGGCAAGATTTGCTGTTCCCAATATTTTTAGTAATGGGACAACAAATAAGGTACCTACTCTATAAGAGTGAGCGCGTCTTAAATATATAGTTTGATATATATATAGATAGATAGATAGTTTTAGATAGTTAAAGTTAATGGACGGAATCAGTTCCAAATCTTGTGGAAGAATCAACAGAAGAATTCCTCATCGCAATCATTGTAGCAACAGTAGGAGATGTTTTTGTAGATCTTATTGGAGTTGTCGCGCTTGAAACGGTACTTCATGTCCTGGGAGAGCTTGCGGGGCTTGTAACGGGGTCGCACATCCAGACTCATCAGCTGATGATAGTGCGTCTTACTGACCTTGAGATAGCCTCCTTTCGGGAAGCTGCTACGCCCAATAAAGTGATGATTTTTATGCGATTTACCATCTGTAAATGAGCCGAAATAAAGATGTGGAAAATAATGTTTAATTTAATTAATAACTTGAACTTGCGCCTTGGCAACGGTTATGAAGTGAACAATCGGAACTGCCAACATTTGTTGACTTTATTTAAACGTGTTTTTTGTTATTGTTTATTTGGTTTTTTTTTTTTTTGCAGTTCCGATTCCGTTTTTTTGTTGGGTTGACTGACTCTGTGACCTTATTTAAAAGGAATTGACTTTAACAAATATTGGATTATTTAGTAATTTATTAAAATTTCTTATTTTTTTATTTTAAGTTTGATAAATTGCTATTTTTTAGCTTAAAAATTTTTTTCGTAATTTAAGTTTGTGTTTCTTTCAATATTTAATTTCTTTTTTTATCTATTCAGTTTGTATTTCAAATTTTATTATTAATTTTAATTAAAGTTTTTTAGTTTTCCTCTAAGCTGTAATTTTTTTTTTAAATATTTAACATTATTTTAATTACTAGAGATTTTCAAATTTTTGAATACTTAGTTTTTCTTTTATCTATTCCGTTATCATTTAAAATTTCTATAAAATTTATTTTAATTGTGATTTTAATGCCAATTTTTGCTGAATTTTATTTTATTTATAAATTTCAATTTACACTTACGTGACAATTCATTCGCATGATGATGATGATGATGATGATGATTGTAGTCCAAGGAGCGTCTTTCTCTGCCCTCATCCTGCTGGAACAGTCGCTCACAGGCCTCTCTCGCAAACGTCTTCATCTTCTCCAGAGAACAGTAGCCATGTGTCTCGCTCAGCAGACAGCAGCCAAGGATCAGGGAGAGAAGCGTCAAGCGGCACACATTGAACTGCAAAAGGTACAAAAAGGGGCACATACTAAAGTTAAAATATATTCTAAATTTAAAACAAACCCCCAAAAAATACGTGTATACTAAAAAAGAAAAGGCGCAACTCTGAACAAGGTATTTTGATTTTATATCTGTATCTGTATCTCAGACTGTAAATGTATCTGTATCTGTATGTGGTATGTGGATTAACAGCTTTGGATGACGCCAGCTGGCATTGTGACGCTTGTCCTCGTCTTATGGCTTATGGTTGGGGCCAACAAACTGGGTCACAAGCTGGCGAGGCACGAGAGACTGGAGAGGCGTCAGCAGCAACATAAACTGGAGCGCATTTGCAAGTCGTCGCAGCCAAATGGCATTTTTGATTGCCCCTTTTTAATGTGCGAAACTTCCCCGATTACAAAGAGTCGAGGTAAATATAATGTGTTATGTAATATTAAGGCCGCATTTCCGCAATTTGATTAGCAAGAAAACATTGAGCGCAATATGCTGTTTTTTTTTTTTTGCTTGTATGCAGCAGTTTCTTACAGAGAACAAAAGCGCATTTGTTATTGTTTTTTTTCTCTCTTTTTTTTTAAATTTATTTTTAACTCCTTACAGGTGAGTCGCTGTATAATGGACAGGTTTATATGGTACACACCCCTCTTTGAAATCAACAACAACCACACTCAATGCAATTGCTAATTAAAATATCTATGCTGGAAATATTCCAAAATTAAAAATAGCAGACTGCATTTTCAAACGAAATAAAAAGGGCACATTTTTATTTTATATGTTTTTTAATAATTAATCTCAGTTGTTCCCAATTATTGTTATTTTTTAAATTTGTTCTAAAAGAAATAGTATCTTTATTTATTTTTCATACTGAAATATGTTGTTTTTTTTTCAATTGATCTCAATTTATCTGTTTATTAACATTTTCTTAACTAAGTGCAAAATAAACAATCCAATAAATAAGTTATTCTATTATTTTCAAACTAAAACATGTGAATTTTCAAACTGCATAATAAATAATTTATTTATTTTAATTAATATTCTATTAAAACTCACCTTTACTCGCATTTTGTAGTATTTTTTTTTGGTTTAATCAAACTTCAATTGTTATAATATTAATTTAGTTTACACTTGCACCTGCCCCACTGGCAACGCGACGTATACGTGTTATTTTGTATTTGTATTTTTGCTTTTGGCGGTTAAACGAACGCACCACCGTACCACACCGACCGTTACCTGATAAACACCGAACCTCAAATGAATGCTTCAACCAACGTTGTTAGGTTTAAATACGCGCACATATGCAAATCGTCACTCAGCTGAAGCCAGAGCGCAGGAGCAGCGCGACGTTGAGCGTGCGCCCCTTTTCGGGCTGGAGTTAAACGCAGCAGCGAGAGCGGGAGAGGGAGTGAGTTGGAGAGCGAGCAGAGCAGCGCAGCAGGCAGCAAGCAGCATGCGTAAGCTTAAAGGTAAAGGCGCGCCGGCGCCGCAGCTTTCGTGCTTAGGAATTGAGACGACGCCGACGCAGACGTCAGACATGAAAAGAAGGATGCGCAAAGGATGCCAGATAATTAAATATTTTTATGTTATATTTTTTGTGGGTGTTGCCGTTGTTTTTTTTCTGAAGGCAATTTCATTATAATTGCCGCCAATTGCCGTGTTATGCTTGTTATGGCTGATTAAATAACAACAACAACTTACCAATATTTACCGGCATCTAATCTAACACCTTGAAAACTGTAATTGTCATGTAATGAGGAAGCCAGCCAAGGCGGTCAACCTGCGGGAGAAAGTGAGTGAGTAAGTAAGTGAGTGAGTGAGTGAGCGCGTGGTTGGCAACCATAGACACACTCACAAACTAAACTGAGTTACCATGTTGCTAGGGGAATTCCGTTAACCAAGCCTCACGCACGTTGTATCTCGTTGTGAAATTATGAGTATTTCATTCATAACATTTATTTTTAGTGTTTTTTCGCATATTCGTCGTCACGAGTTTGCTTACGTACAAACATAAAAATTTACTATGTAAACATAGCACATAATAAACTCGGTAATAAAAGACTACTGTTAATTAACACGATCATAGCATAGACTGTAAACTGTTTCTGCATGTGCATTAGGTCAAAGAGCTTACACATGTTTATATGCAAGTGTGTGTGTGTATGTTGTATGGCAACCCCAATGCAAGGCCAAACCGCTCTCGCTGTATAATTTCACTCTCATTTTGAATGCACTCTCACTTTTGTTTGTTGTTGTTTTGGCTCAGCTGCTCGTGCATGCTGCTACGTGAGAGAGTGAGAGCGCAGCAGGTGCTGCTGCTGCTGCAACAGAGACAGCAGCAGAAACAGCATTGACGTTTTACTGACATTGAGCACTTAACGGTTTTTCTTAATGGCCGACGTCAGATTTTTATGCATATATACATACATATGTATATGAATTTGATGCAATTGTCGCTCTAATTATATCTTTAAAATATGCGCATGCGTGTTAATATATTTTTGGCGCCAGTTATTTTTTGATGATGCCGGTCAATGCACACTTTCGGCCGACTTTTGTCGCTTTTGCATTTCATATTCTCTCATGCGGAAACGGGTCGTATGCGCGATGCGTGCGTGCATTTAATAAGACGCAATTTTATTTTACATACCTTGGTGTGTTGGTATGTGTGTGAGTGTGTGCGTGTGTGTGTTGGTATGTGCAGCTACGTGTGTTTGTTGTGCTCCTGCTGTGGTATTTGCAAATTGTTAAAATCTAACGGTATCGGCGGCACGTTTGAATGAAAACAATACTCAAGTTTAATCATATACAGTATGTTAAGTAATTGTTTTGACAAAGACCAAAATTTTCGTGCTATGCATTGTAAAAAAATACAAAAATTCTATTCTGTAGTTCTTTATTAATTATTTGGTTTTTATTTTCTTAGAGTTGGTAAAAGCTAAAAAATAA
This sequence comes from Drosophila innubila, assembly GCF_004354385.1. Taxonomy (NCBI): domain Eukaryota; kingdom Metazoa; phylum Arthropoda; class Insecta; order Diptera; family Drosophilidae; genus Drosophila; species Drosophila innubila. The sequence continues at coordinate 4,574,887 of NW_022995376.1, forward strand.
TAATCAAATACATTGAGCTCAATTGTTTTTAAAAATACAAAACATATAAATTTTAAAAAAATAAACAAGATTGATCGTCTTTAACAGTTTTTATTAAAAATAAAAATCGTACACTATGGTTTTTTGTAAAAAAAAAAATTACTAGATTAACTGTGGAACAGTTTTGTATATTCTGAAAATAATTCCTTGACCAACTGTGTACATTCATATGAATACTTATCTAATTCTGAACGAGCAAGAATGCGAATTTAAAAAGTTGCCTTGGCATTTGCTAAAATATGCATTTTTGTTGTTGCTGTTGTTATGGTTGTTGTGATCTATAACACGCGAATTGTCCAGTTTCAGCTCCAATTCGGACTCGAGCCTGGCTCATTCATAAATAAATACATACAAAAATTATATGCTACGTATTTCACAACCTGATTTAAGAAAGAACTTGCTTGCTTCGCTCGCGGTGCTACAGTCGAGCATACTCGACTGTCGGAGACTTCGTACTTACTATGGAAAAAACTAAGACTACTAAAAATTCAAAAATAGCGTGCAATATAGAGGAATCTACATACAAAATTTGGTATCGATTTTTAGGTGGTAAAGGGAGCGTGGACAAATTCTGAAACAAACTTGATCTGCTTGCAATATAGAGGAACCTACATACCACGTTTGGTGTCTCTAGCTCTCATAGTCTCTGAGATCTAGGTGATCATACAGACGGACGGACAGGCAGACGGACATTGCAATATCGACTTGGCTATTGATGCTGATCACGCCTCCTTCTGCCTGTTACGCACATATTCGTTAAAGCAAACCCAATAGGCCCCTGTAATTTTTTTAAGTACGGGGTCTGAAAAGAGAGAACACGCCACTTGCGCCATGTCAACGATCTTTCATATTTTGATGTCTCATTATCTCATTCTTATTCGCACTGCTACCTATAAACTTACCTGGGCATCACCGCATATTTTGGCTGCCCAAAAACCGAAACTGGTTCTCATTCTAATAGATAGCATCATAATGATCATTATCATCGTCATCATCGTCATCATCACTCTCCTTGGCACTCTGTGGTGTCTAGACGAGCTTGGTCCTTGGCAACAAGAACAAGAACAAGGTCCAATGTCTGCTCTGGGTTCGTTGAGCGTGTGATCGTGTGGGTTCCTCTCTTCTTCTTTATTATTGTTATTATTGTTGTATTCTTTTTTTGGGAAGGCGTGTTCCTTGAACTGAAGGCGAAAGTGGTACGTCACGTCCGTGTGTCTGACTTTGGCCCTTTTTGACGTTCCTCTGCTTTAGCGGTCTATCAAAGAATTTTTATTTTTATTTTTTTCTTTCTGTTCAAGCTAAAGCTTAGAGTTCAAGAAACTCTGCAAATGCTCAAGGAATTTCGCTCGAATTTCTAACGAGACAAACCGACATTCCTATGCTCTTTCATATTTTACCGACAAATGTGTTTCAAATTCACAGACGCATGCCTAATCTAAAATCATTGCCAAATGAATGGGTAATAAATAACATTATAAAATTGGCCATAAAAATGTGTCTTAGTCATTTTAACGAAAACGAAAGTATTTCAAAAGCAACGGTTAGTGAAGTTAGTAAGTAACATGCATGATAGAGGGCGCTTAATGCTGGCGCCATCTGATGCAAGCTATAAAAAGTAGACACCATCTAGTGTCAGCTAATGTTACCATTAAGAGCTGTTGTGCAATGTAATGCAGACGCCATCTTGTGTTAGCTAATGTTACTATTAACAGCTGTTTAGCATTTAAATGTATACGCCATCTTGTGTTAGTTAGTGCAATCACCAACAGCTGTTATGCATTACATTGCAGGCCGCGTTTTTTATATAAAATATATAAACTATGTTTGCCGCGAAAACACGTAATTTAGTGCGTAAAACGCATCTGCCTGGCAACTGGAGCTGGTGCCGCTGGAGCAGCAGCAGCAGCGCGGCAAACACAACAGCAGAAACAGAAGCAAATGCAAATAAAAGGCAACAATTGATCAATGAGCTGGCGGAACCTCTGGAAACTGGCCACAATCGAGCCACAATTGATCCCAAGGAGACGAGTATAGTGCTGTTTCCCGGCCAGGGCACACAGTATGTGGGCATGGCCAAGGAACTGCTGCGTTTTCCCGGCGCCCGTCGCATCTTTGAGCTGGCCAACGATGTGCTCAAATACGACCTGCTGAAGATCTGTCTGGAAGGACCACGGGATAAACTCAATCGCACGGAGTATGCGCAACTGGCCGTGATGGTCTCCTCGCTGGCGGCACTGGAGCAACTGCGTGAGGAGCGACCCAAGGCCATTGAGAATTGTGTGGCTGCCGCCGGCTTCAGTCTGGGCGAGATCACAGCATTGGTCTATGCTGGGGCGCTGCCTTTTGATAAGGCACTGAAGCTGGTGCAGGTGCGTGCCAATGCCATGCAGGTGGCCTGTGACCAGAGACCCGGCGCCATGGCCATGACCATCTATGGACCGGATACCAATCTGGGTGAAGCGTGCGCCAAGGCGCAACAATGGTGCCTAGATCGTGGCGTGGAGTCACCATACTGTGGCATTGCCAACTACATGTATCCGCATTGCAAGGTCATCGCTGGCAACGTGGAGGCCATTGAGTTTCTGGAGCACAATGCCAAATCTCTAAAGATACGCCGGATAAAACGCTTGCCTGTGAGCGGCGCCTTTCATACGCCTTTAATGGCCAGTGCCGTGGAACCCTTCAGCAAGGCGTTGAGTGCCATACGTCTGCAGGATCCCATCATCAGAGTCTACTCCAATGTGGATGGCAAGCCATACAAGCATGCCACGCACATTCTACGGCAATTGCCCAAACAGATTGTCCGTCCAGTCAAATGGGAGCAGACACTGCACACGGTCTACGAGCGGCAACAAGGCGTCCAGTTCCCACGCACCTTCGAGTGCGGTCCCGGCAAGGGATTGCTCCAGGTGCTGGAGAAGGTCAACGCCAAGGCGGCACAAAGCGCTCACAATGTTTTAGCTTAATCAAATAACATTACAAATAAAAAACAAACTGTTGCTTTATAAAAATTGTATTCTCTTTGCTAAAAGAAGGAAAAAAAAAAACAGTTGAAATGCGACAACATCAATTACGGAAGCAGGAACGGAAGCGTAAACAGGATCTTAAGTTTTGTAATCTCTTGTGCTCATGCGATGTGCAAAGGCGGCGCCTTTATTCTTGCGAAATCTCTCGAAGGGATCGTTCAGATTGTTGCCCACGCCCTGCAAGAAATAAATATAAATAGATTAGCTTATACTTTGTCTCAACTATATTGTGTGAAAATTTCAGCCTTCTAGTTCTTATGGTTTGGTCTGTGCAATGATCAGTCAGTCAGTGGGTGAGTCAGGACAAAGAGTTTTAGATATATTGATGTTACCTCAAACGAATTCGGATTTTTTTTAAGTAAATACAAAATGAATGAAATTTTAGGAATTCGAAATAAGGAAGAATACATTTGGAATATTTAGCATACAAAAGTTAGGAAAAAAAAATTAGGAAATTCAACAAAGAAAAGTAACTTTGATTTTTTCTGTTTTTGGTTGAATTCTCTTTCGAATAGTAACATAATTTTATAATATTTATTAAATTTTTTTTTAATAATATATTTTTTTTAATTTTGGCTACTCCTAATTTTTAATTTTTTTTCTTAATTTTTGATATCTTAAATTATTTTTTTCCTAATTTTTAATTCTAATTTTGGTTTTCTGATTACTTTCGATATTCGTATAGGGAATCGATCCTTTCTCTGATTCCTCTCCATTCTCTACTTACCTTATACATATCCTTACGATCGCGCACCTCGCCCCCCGAGATAGGCGTGTCAATGCCCTGATTCTTCGAGCCCAGACCGGTGCCTGTGCCCGCCCAGCCCATTTTCATGAGCATCTGGTGTCCCTTGTTGGTCTCCTCTATAAATTCCTGCGGCTTGGCAAAGCTGCTGCCACTAGAAATGATATGAATACAGGGAAAAGTTAACGGCAGCTCTCTAGAAGATTAGAGGTAGGTATCACATACAAGAAACTGGGTGGCGTGGGCGATCTGTCGCGTTCCACGCGTCTGGAATTGTTCACGTTGTTGCCGTTGTTGCTATTGCTGCTACTGTTGTTGTTGTTGCTGTTATTGCGATCCACACGATTCTCTCCTCGACTGTTGTTCATGTCACGTTCGTGACGCGGCGAACGATTGCGAATTTTACGATTGCTGCCACCTGGTGTTCCTCCTCCACCTCCTCCTAATCCTAGTCCCACTCCTGCTCCTGCTCCTACTGCGCCTCCTCCTCGACTACGTTGTGGCGGCGGCGTGAGAACGCGTTCCACCGAGCGCGACTTGGAACGTGAGCGGGATCTCTGGCGATTGACGGGCGTGCGGGAACGTGAACGAGAACGACTGCGACTCTTGGAACTGCAATGGAAATCGATTGATTATAAATTCACTTCATTATATATATTATATTATTTATTATATTATATATTAATTCAAATATTTGTAATTTCCTGAATTTTGACTTAATCACAATTCCCAGCTTAGTTTTGAGAACCTACCGATAACAGCGCTTGTTGCTCTTCTTGATCTTCTCCAGCACAATGGGACTGGGTGATCTGGATTTCTGGCGTGTGCCATTCTTGATCTCCTCCTCCTTTTGCTTGCGCGCCGCATTCTTCACCTTGTAGTACTCATAGAGTCCTAATTTTTCCCAGCCCTCACTGCAATTGGAATGGCACAACATTAATCAATCTATATCTAAAGACTCTGTTCATCTCGGCACACTCACTTATCCCTGGGACGATCGTGTGAAGGCGCCGCATAGAAGGCATTCAATGCATTTGTCAAGCGATCACTTTGCGGCGCCGGCGCTGGCAATCGTATATCCGAGGAATCCAGCGCTTTATAGTTGTAATCCTCCAATCGGATGAGCGGCACAATGAGACCAGCGGGCAAATCATAATATGGCGCTGTCGGCACTTGCGGTTCCTGGGACGGCATCGACATGGACATCGATTCATTAGCATCAAAATCATTACGATTATAGGCGGACAGCTCGGCAGCATCCAAATCTCGACGTTTATTATCCTCCAGCTGTTGTGACTGCTCACCCGGATGCACTTCATCCGGTCGCTGTTGCAGCACAACATTTATAGCCGCATTCAAGGCGCCCAAATCGACATTTTCAACACTTCCTGGCACCAAATTATTGAGTGGCAGTTGAGCAAATGGAGGCGGTTGTTGTAGCTGTTGCTGTTGTGGATGTTGTGGATGCTGTTGATGTTGCAGTTGCAATTGCTGCTGCTGTTGGTGTTGTTGTTGTGGCATTGCCTGCTGCTGTTCGTCGGGATGTCGCTGCTGCTGATGTTGCTGCTGATGCTGCAGATGCATCACAGCCTGAATTGCCGCATTCAACACGCCCATATCCACAATTGCATCCGCACCAGGCACCTGACCAGGCATCTGTGGATACTGCGTTGTCGGTGGTTGTTGTTGCTGCTGCTGTGGCGCCACCTGACCATGTATGGGTGGTGCGGGAAAACCTGGCGGTGGCTTCGACATGTCCGGAATGAAGAAGTTTGGTCCACGCGGATCAACAAAATGATTTCCCGGCTGCGGCAATTGTTGCTGCTGCTGTTGTTGTTGCTGTTGCTGCTGGTAACCGGCATACATATTATTTACTGCCGGCGCATGTGGATCGTGCGCTGACGGCGGCGGCGGATTCTGATCTGCACGGTGATCGGGCATCGCAATCCTCTGGGACATGAGTGCCGGTATGGACTTGGACTGCGGTGTGCCAGGCGCCACCTGTTGCGCCTTTTGAGCGACTAACAGTTGCTTCTCCAGCTGCAGCTTCTGCTGCTCCAATTGGGCAATTTGTTGCGTGGCATGTTGCATAAAGATCTGATGTTGCTTCTGGTAGCTGCAAAGAAATTAAATGGATTAATTAAACTATAAAACAGAGCAACAGAAACAGAAAATATTGAATTTTTCCAATTTTTATGTAGAATTAAAATATACGCCAAATAATATTTAAATACATCTTCCGAAGGCAAATTGGTTCAGATTTGACAAAATTATGACAGTTTGAAGTTGGAGATAAGGTGTCAGGGTCAGGACCAGGATCAGGTTCGGAAAAAATTGACAGTGATGGCAAAAAAATTTAATTTTCCAATTTTGATGCAGTATTAAAATAGACGCCAAAATATGATAAAATTGACATTCCGCACGGAAATCGGTTGAGATTTGACAAAGTTATGACCGTTTGAAGTTGGAGATAAGGTGTCAAGGGTCAGGGTCAGCATCAAGTACGGAAAAAATTGACAGCGATGGCAAAAAAATTTAATTTTCCAATTTTGATGCAGTATTAAAATAGACGCCAAAATATGATAAAATTGACATTCCGCACGGAAATCGGTTAAGATTTGACAAGGTTATGACCGTTTGAAGTTGGAGATAAGGTGTCAAGGGTCAGGGTCAGGATCAAGTACGGAAAAAATTGACAGTGATGGCAAAAAATTCAATTTTCCAATTTTGATGCAGAATCAAAATAGAGGTCAAAAAATGATATAATTGACATTCCGCAAGGAAATCGGTTAAGATTTGACAAAGTTATGCCAGTTTGAAGTTGAAGATAAGGTGTCAATGGTCAGGGTCAGGATCAAGTACGGAAAAAATTGACAGTGATGGCAAAAAAATTCAATTTTCCAATCTTGATGCAGAATCAAAATAGACGCCAAGATATGATAAACTAGACATTCCACAAGCAAATAGGTTAAGATTTGACAAAGTTATGACCGATTGAAGTTGAAGATAAGGTGTCAAGGGTCAGGGTCAGGATCAGGTACGGAAAAAATTGACAGTGACTGCAAAAAATTACATTTTCCAATTATGATGCAGAAAGAAAATAGAAGAAAAATAATGATAAAATGTATATTTCACATTGAAATCGATAAAGATTTGGCAAAGTTATGACAGTTTGAAGTTTTCGAAAAAGGGGAAGTACAGGAAAGGACAGTGGAAAAAATGGACAGTGATGAAAAAAAAAACATATTTTCCAATTTTGATGCAGAATCAAAATAGAGGCCAAATTATGATAAAATTGATAGTCCGCATGAAAATCGGTTGAGTTTGGACAAAGTTACTCCAGTTTGAAGTTTATGAAAAAGTATCAAGGCGAAAGTAAGAAAAAAAAAAAAACAGTGCCAAAAAATGTATTGAATTTTCTCAAAAGAAAAAAACTAAGCTTATAATTTAAAGAAAACAAAATAAGGTTACAAAACAAGAAAACAAATTAAGAGTTTCCTCATTAGAAATTCCCAAGAACTATGATCCTAATTCTTTGCGCTCAATTCAGTTAGACTAAGGGAAACATTCTTATAGGGTATCACTGAGGATTCATCACTCACTTGTCCAGCGTGGCTTTGGTGCTCTGCGAGTATTTGGCCACAATCTCGTGATGCGTATTCTGCACATTTGTTTTATACTCTTGCATTGAGGAGTCCGGCGACTGCAGCTTCGAAATGACGCAGGCATCAAAGAACTTTGCCTTGGACTCCCACAGGGATAATAGCTTCGCTAGCTTCTGTCGCTGATCATTGTTGGCAACTAGAGAATAATTATGAATTAGTTGGAGATATATATTAATTTTAAAGTAATACTTACTCAAATCGGCGCTGCAGAACATCGGTATAACGACGTTCTCGAGATTGTTCTTCAAATCGCTGATATTTTTTCGCATACTGTAAATAGATTATTGGGCTTAAACAAAAGTGCCTGGAGACCCTTTTCTTTTTATTCTACTTTTGACAGCAGTCAGTGGTCAGTTTGTCGTTCTGTCGACTAAGCAACAAAGTTTTCTCTTATTACAATTATTATACCCGTTACTTATAGAGTATAAATAAATTATACAAAAAATCCACTAAATTTTTCTGATGGACCGCTTTTATGCTGATGAAAATTCCCATTAAACATCATAAATCATTCCACTAAATCTTATTAGGATCCGTTAAATATAATGCTAGTAATGGCTGTTTTTAGTTTATAAGATACTCATTATGTAAGCGCCTAAGTGTATGCAATATTTTATTTAATTCAGAGAATTTATCGTCGACGATAAATATTTTGACTGTAAGTGTGTAGAAATTTGTGTAATATAGAAGCTTTAGGTTTATATTTAAATATGTTCCTTAATTGAGTAACGGGTATCTTATAGTCGTTCCTACGTGATTTCTTCACTCTGTTACTTAGTTAGTTAGTTAGTTTAGCTATTTAGTTGATTGTGCGAACTTACCAATGATGGAGTATATCATTAACTAAATATATAAGATGCAATTTTTGCTGAAACGTTGAACCATTGACCAAAGCCCTAAAAATAAATTAACAAACGAAAAACATATTTTTGTCCATTTGTTCTCTCTGTATGCACAACAACATTTGCCAAAAGTGTTTGTTGTGCTGCATTAGGTGAACTCTGTTTCTTTTTTTTTTTTCAGTGTATCTATGTTGTGTGTATGTCTTTGTAAATGTATGTGTGTGTATTTGTGTGTTGTGAGTTATCTAAAGCCTAATTAAGCTTAATATGATTATTAAGCTCTCTTCAATATGTCTCTCTTTTTTTCAAAACGAATCAACGAATTGAACGAGTCTCTCTCTCTCTCTCTCTCTCATTCTCTCTTAATTCGATCGTCAACACACACGCTCTCGATTTCGATTTCGATCTCGCTCTTGCTTCGATTCATTTGATTTTGTTTTAGTTTTCGTTTCGATTTCGTTTTGTTTCACACGTTTACCACTCGTTGAAAGAAAGAAACACAATGTTAATTAATAAATGTTGAAAGATCATTAATTAGATATAAACTGAGGCATACTTCTTTAAAAGATATTGTAAAACGACATTGATTTTTGCGCTGTCGGTTGAATGCTGTAAAATCCAGTTCTTGCCTAAAATTGCAATATCAAACGGGTTACTTATATTGTCATTTTCTCAGGGCAAAATTAAGATTTATATATTTTTAAAATGATTTTTATATTTATTTAGATAATTAAATGCATAATTTGGAATTTGTTTTTGCTGTTTTTTTGTTTAGCTCAAAACGTTAACTGGACACATTAAGGACTTAAACTAAAGTTAAAAACCAGTTTCAGCTTGGAAGAAGCTGTTTATATTTATCATATAATTACCTGCTGAGATGCTATCCTTGGTGCAGGACTCGATGATCGGCTGGAGTACAGCATCAAATTCCCGCAACACGATACCCTGTTCATTTGCCAGCTGCTCCAGTTGGGTCGTCTGTGCCGCCGCCATCGCATCGTCGATTTGCTTTGTCTTTTGTGTCATCAGCGCCTAAAGGTTCAGTTTCGGATTCATTTGCAGATCAGATTTCGGTTTTCGATTTCAGTTTCGTCGATTGTCGATTGGTTTTTTATTTGATTTTTTGGTTGGATTATTGAAGAGATTTTGTGATACGTTTTCATTTATCGAATGCGACAATAAACGAGAATTTTCGATTTTAACAATTTGTTTTTGTTTTGTTTTCGTTTAACACATTTTTATCAGTTGGTATGAAGAGTGGTTTCGTATTTATAATTTTATTTTTTTTTTTTTTTGGGTTTTATGTTTCAAAAAATATACAATAAAGCAAAAATTTAATGTAGCATTGTAAAATTGTTAATTCGATAGTAATAAACAAAATAAAATACGAATATTGTAGTTGTGAATAATAAATAGAAAATGCATTTGAATAAAGCTGTAACAATATTTCATATAAAAATGGGACCCAGTAGGAAAAATCACAATACCGATGCAAAGCAGGGGGAAAAGGGCAAAGAGTTGGCAACTTGGACAAAGACAATTGAAATGTAATTATATTTTGAGTTTATTAAATAGAATTTCAATTTAAATTCAGAGTAGAATGGATAGAAATTATTGCCCCGCCTAATTTAATATTTGCAAGGCCAAAATAATGATATTTGAATTCCTATTAAATGCTAATTACACTTCTTAATTCACATTATGCAAGTTATTAAAATTGGAACAGAAGACTGAATTTATTGGATTTAATAGAATTGGATTTAATAATTTGAATACTGAAGTATGCATTTTATAACCACTTTTTACTACAAAGTTAACATGCATTCTTTAAATTCATCTATTTATTATTTAGAAATACCCAACAAATTTACATTTTGTGGTATAAAAACTTGGAATATTGTACATTAACTTTGTAGGTAAAAGATGTACTTCACATATTACTTAAAAAGAAATACAAATGGAAAGATAACAAGGATTATAAGATCCTAAACGGGAATACTGAAGTAATTGCATATAATGGAAATGGAAGTAGAAATAGAAAGTACAACTCAAGAGTTAAGCTGCTTTCCACAACAAGTATTTTTTAAGGGGGCACTCTCAGAATAACATATAGATATATATATATATATATGTATGCATGTTTTATAGAGAGAAGGCAACACCTGAAAAAAGACCAAAAATTCTAGATTTATTTACCGTATGTTGTGCGGAAAGATTTGCATCCGATTGTTTAATTTGTTCCCTTAAAGTATTCTGTTGCATTTTGATGGCATCCAGTTGATTGTTCAGATTGATGGTTAATGCTGTTCCATTAGCTGCTGCTGCTGCTCCTGGGATACCGGGCGACAGGCCGGGTGAAGGTGCGGGTGGATTGGCATTTGGTGGCCACAAATGCTGAGATTGTTGTTGTTGTTCCGTTGCATTGTCATGCTGTTGTTGTTGTTGTTGCTGCTGCTGCGACGCGTAGTGCACGTGACTTGGCGGCGGTTGTTGCATATAAAGGGGATTCCCCGTAGGCATGCCTGCTTGCTGCTTCAACACTTGAAAATAGAACAATTGTTCAGTCATAATTTCTAATAATTTAAGACTTTAGTTGACTGCTTACTTTGTTGCTCCGCTGCCACACGAAATTGATAATAAGTGGCAAACTCGCCGCCATAGAGAAACTCAAACTTTGGATTGTTTTGTTGCTTTTGTTTGGTGATTGCTTCAAACTCGGGTCCATTGCGTGCCACAAATTCGGCCAATTTATCTATTATATTGCGTAAACTTGCATCTAAACATAAAAAAACGTATGTATTTTAGTTTGCAATACTTTCCCAGCATGTGTGCGTGTGTGTGTTTGTGTTGTGTGCATGTGTGCGTGTGCAAAGAACTTTTGCACAATTTGTTTAGCACTTATTGTAGCCTCACCTCTTGGCGGTTGTACGTCCATTTTGTTATTGGTTTTACAAACTAGTTATTTTGTAAGGTAAGGCATAAATAAACATAACTTTTAACAATTAATTCAACACTTTTGCGGCGACCGCAAAGAATTTCTTTTTTTTATCAATCACTCTTCTTCTTATTTTTTATCTTGACGCCATGTTTAGAGCTGATACTTGCGCGTAGTGATGACAAAACAAATTTCAGTAATCGAATATTGATTCATATGATTAATTGTGCCATCACTACTTTAGGGATGTTTTGGCATATCGATAGTACACAAAGAGCAGAAATCGAGCATCTTGCTATTTTATAAAACCTGCCAGTCATTGATTAGCATTTTCTTGAATTAAAAGTAAATATGTCAGTACGTGTTATTAACGACGAATCGCATTTTCAAGCCGAGCTGACGCAAGCGGGCGTACGTCTGGTTGTTGTCGACTTTACGGCAACATGGTGTGGACCCTGTCAACGGATTGCGCCAGTTTTCGACACCTTCCCCACCAAGTATCCAAAAGCGATATTTCTGAAGGTGGATGTGGACAAGTGCCAGGACACAGCAGCCGGACAGGGAGTGTCGGCAATGCCAACGTTCATATTCTATCGCAACAGGAGCAAAATCGATCGCATTCAAGGTGCGGACATAATGGGACTGGAGGCCAAAATACAGGAACATATTGGAACAGGTGGCTCCGAGGAGGCAGGCGAGGACTATGGACAGGGTTTGGTCAGTAAAAGCTGGGAAAGCAATCAGCAACTGTATTTTAATTATTACTTTGTTTATAGATGGAGTTGAACACATTCATATCGAAGCAGGAGTGCGAGTGTCTAAATGAATCCGATGATCACAATTTGAAACATGCTCTGGCTTCGGCAGGAGGTTACTTGCAGTCCGACTGCGATGAGCAGCTCATCTTGTCCATAACATTCAATCAGGCTGTCAAAATCCACTCGCTCAAGTTCAAGGCTCCTCCCCAGCTGGGACCCAAGCAGGTCAAGCTGTTCATCAATCAGCCACGCACCATTGACTTTGACATGGCCGAGTCCATGAGCAGTGTGCAGGAATTGACGTAAGTTTGACCAAATAATCTCAATATATCAATTAATCTTTGATAATAATTTGCAGTTTGGCGGAAAAGGAGTTGGAGAATGGGCAGCCCGTGAATCTGCGCTATGTGAAATTCCAGAATGTACAAAACATTCAGATCTATGTGAAGAACAATCAGTCGGGCGGTGACATCACACAAATTGATTACATTGGCTTCATTGGCTCCCCAATTATCACCACCAAAATGACCGATTTTAAGCGTGTGTCAGGCAAAAAGGGTGAAAGCCATTAATGCATCCCAATCGCCAAACCGGGTAATTGGTATTGGTATTAAATTGCAGTTCTAGTGTTTTACACCATGTTATTACCCAGGCTTTTGCTCCATGTACTTTCGACTTAAAATTAAGTGACAACAAACAAAGAAATAAAAAGAAATCAGCTGGCAATTATAAAGATTTCCAATCTTCAGAGGCTGCTGTGCTGCTTGCGCTCCAGCTCCTTGTGTAGCATCTGCCAGGCACGTTCCGCCTGACGCTGGGTAAACTCGTAATCCCACTGCGAGCTGAAGATCACCTGGGATTTGGCCACAATATCAGCATTGTTCACTTGATTGGCCAGACGATTGCGTGCCTCATTTTCGCTGAGATTGTTGCGCTCCATGACACGTTTGACTGCCTCCTCGGGCGGCACAATCATGGACCAGACCTCATGACAGTTGGACTCCCAGCCGGCTTTCAATAACACAGCTGCCTCTAGGACTACAACTTTGGGCATCTCTGCAGCTGCTCTTAACTTGGCCAGACGCTTGTTGACCTCCACCATCAGCTCGGGCCAAACAATGGAGTTCAGCAGCTGCAACTCCTGCGGATTACCAAAGACCCTAGGGCCAAGTTTAGTGCGATCAATGCGTCCATCTTCTGATAGTATGCCATTGCCAAAATGCTTGACAATCTTCTCATAACAATCCTGACCTGGCTCGTAGACATCGTGAGCAACCTTGTCACAGTCAATGACATGGGCGCCCATTTGTCCCAGACGTGCAGCCATTTTGCTCTTGCCGGAGGCAATGCCACCAGTTAAGCCAATGATATAGGGTCGATTGGGCAGATGTGGACGTGCCTAGTGAATGTACATCATTTAAAAATATATATAAAGCTGTATAGGATAAGGAATCCCACCTCTGGCTGACGCCAACGTGTGCCCAGCAGATCAATCCTTGTGTTGCTGGAGCTAACCTTTGACTCGTGTATGGCATCGTTCACCTTGCTCTCCACAATATCAATGGTATAAATATCCAGTTGGCAGAGCTGTTTAGTTGCCCTCAACTCGTTCACCTTGTGAGCACCACGAAGCGTTTCCCCACTGACCACAATCAACTGCAAATCCGGATCACTTGCCGTAGGACCAAATGGATCATCAATGGGCACTATATCATAGTGCAGCGTATTATCAATATCCAGTAGGAACTCTCGCAATAGTCTAATCCTCTCCTCGTAAGACAATATCAATTCTGGCAGCACTTTGTCTATAAACATAAACAAAATATCAATTAATAGAAATCGAGTAATTAAATCTATATAATTATTTTATACTCTTTGTCATTGCAGGCGTGGTTACGCCCACCACGAGACGCTTATGGGCGCGGAGCACGGCTTGGGTGAGGAATATCTTGTGGCCAATGTGAATGCGATCAAAGGTGCCGCCAATAACCACGTTCGGATAGACCTGCTGACTGCTCCCCTCCGCTGCCTCCGTTGGCAGCTGTAACTGCCAATCCATGCTGCTGGGATCTTCCAAAAAAATGGTAGGTTTACTTATGTTAAGCGCTGTGCGCAATCTATCGCAGAGTTCCGGCTGATGTGCGTCCGAGAATATGATGTCTACGGGCTTGCGAAGTTTCAAAACTCGCGTGTCATGTTGTTGCAGCTTTAGCGGTGTCAGGAGCACTCGCAGATCCACCTTCGTGCCCACATAGCTGCCACTGTCGGCGTACAACTGTGAGATGAGGCGACTCCAGGCTGGTGGCGGTGACGCCGTAGACGCATTCACATTGAGATGAATGTACAGCGAGTGTACGTATTTCTCTATGCTGCGCAGGGATTTTCCCAGCTGCTTGATGTTGGACACCACCAGCAATCCTGTTGAGGCCATGTTATCGCGCGATATCCAAAATTCCGGTAGTATTTCTTGTACTTTGGACTACGGATGCGTATCGATAGTGTATCGACACGAAAATAATGACGTGCGATGCATCGATGCTGTTACGATATATCGGTATGTACTCTCATCTCATGTGTGTTAATAAATAACCTTTGCAAACAGTGCACGAGTATTGCTAAAAATTTACAATTCTATAAAAATAAATTGTCGTGTCTATTTTAATTTCAAATTTAGTTCGAACTTTTTGATATTCATCGTTTTATCGATACATTTTTGCCGGTTCCCATCCCTTTTTGAGCTAGGAATGTGGATGTATATCGATAATATCAACGTAATCGAAAAGCAACACTTATTGTGCACAAATTTATAGCGTCTTTTTGAGTAATTTTGTGCAGCATACGCTTGCTTGTGCTTAAACGAAATAAGATCAATTTTAACATCGAATTTATATGTTAAAGTAGCCTAACACAAGATGGGAGATCATAAAACGCTGTTCAAATCGCAATCGATTGCACTAAGTCCTGTCAATCACAATAAGATCAACCGGGAACGTCAGCGCGTCGCACGAACAAAAAAGCGCGAAGAATGCTTTCAAAATAATCGCGTCATTGATGTGAGTCCAACGCCAATGAAAAAGTTTCCAGCAATGCCAGCGCAGTCTCAATCGATTGCCGGCCAAGAAAATGTCAATCCGCAGACATTTGCGTCACGCAAAGAGCTTTATATGCAGCGTTTTATGAAATGGAAGGCGGAAAATCGGGAGAAGCGGGAGAAGCAGCTGGCAAAAGCACAAAAGCTGCATCAGCCACAGGATGCAGCGGCAGCAGCAGCAGCACCAGCTGTATTTCCGCCACAAAAACGACGCTCATTATACATTGTTATAGATCCGAAAACAAGCAAGTCGACGGATATAAAAAGATTGCCTGTGGCGCCATCTGTTGGTAAAGCCATAACATTGCAACAAGCGCCAGCAGCGAAGCAAGCAACTGGAGGAGCAGTGAAACCGAAGGCGACTACGACTGCTGTGAAGCAGCCAGCTCCAGCTGCAGCGAAACAACCTCCTCCAGCTGTAGTGAAGCAACCTCCTTCAGCTACAGTGAAACAGCCTCCTCCAGCTGAAGCTAAGTCCACTTCTGGAGCTGTACTAAAGCCAAAGACTCCAACGACTGCAGTAACGCCGGCAGCTCCTCCAAAGAAGCCCCCCTCGCAGCCTACATCCTTCAAACGTGTGGCAGCAACTGCAGCTGCAGCTCTGGCCATTCAAAAACCCACAACGAGTGCCAAAAAACCAGAAACCAAACAACCAGCGACTGCTACAAAATCTGTGCCTGTCAAGCCTACAACAGCTTCTTCTGCCGTCAAGCCGCATTCAAGCACAGCAGCAAAAACAACTCGGCCTAGGAATTTAATGACACAACCTTTTGATAGACCGGCAAACGCTGCCAAGATTGTCAAACCTATACGAGCAGGCGGCGCTCCAGGAAAATTCAAGTCGACAGCGCCACAAAAATCCACAAAAGCTTTAGGAATGTCGGATCATTCAAGGGTCATAAAGCTCAAGAAAGCAGCTCCAACGCACAGCAAACAAAAGTTAATGGATAAAATGCCAAATCTGAAGAAGGAGCTGCTGCAAATCGCCACGGATGAACCGCTGCCTGAAACGCCTATCGATGCGGAGAGCAACGAGAATCCCTTCCAGGCCCAGGCCACATCCACACATTGCAAGGGCAACAGTTGCAGCGAGGATCTGCTGGAGGCTTACCGGGATTTGACCAAGCTTAGTCCAGTCATGTGCACTGCAACTCCTAAAACTGTTGGTTCAACCGTCAAAAGGCAATTGATTCCTCCCCCCGCAGAGGCAGAGGCGGAATCCAAGCAGAAACCTAAATTCAATTTTGTGCGCTACTCGGAGGGATTTGCGATGTTGGACTCACCAACATCTCCGGCGGAAGAAACCGTGATTCCGGCAGCAACAGCAGCAGCAGGTGAGCATAAAAGAAACAAGTGAGCACGCTCGACAGTAGGATACCCTGTGCTAAAAGTTGATTTTCGACCGATTGTTCCTATGCCAGCTATATGATATAGTGGACGGATTTTAACCAAATTTGGTCAGGATGTATAATACCAGCCCAGATGCATATTGTGTCAGTTTGGTTTTGATATCTCAACAAACCAAATAGTTTTTCATACTTAATCTTAAACTTCGACCTATCGTTCCTATGGCAGGTATATGATATAGAGGTCCAATTCAAAAATAAAAACAAACTTGATCTGCGTACGGTATCCAGTCTCAAACTCTTATACTCTCTAAGATCGACGTGTTTAAACAGACGACTCAGCCCAAGACTTCTATCTTTAATATTATATATGGGCATTTCGACCGAATTTCGTGGCAAAATAAAGACAAACTTTAATTCATTTATTTTTACATTTGAACAACAAAACAATATTAATATATATATGCAAAGTATTCGAAATATGATGACATCAAGTTACAAAAAGAGGTAGAATACAAAAATGCTTTAAAAAAATCAGTATAAATTCCATCAAAAATATTTTCAAAATATTAAAATTTGGTTTAGGCTAACTTAGATTGGGTTTAATGGCAGGTTTCTTTCGACTCCCCTGCGATAATTCAACGAGTTGTCAAAATTGATACGTTGTTGCGGAGTCATGTTGAGATTGCCACGAAGCATCTTGTCATAACACCAGATCACACAACTGGCAATCAGGGTATAGCTTAAACAGCCAAATAAGATTACAATTAACCAATTGTAATCGTCAATATTTTCCAAAACTATCAGTATGAATAACTTGCCGAGATTCACTACGAACAGACAGAAGCCGTAGGCGGTGCCCAGCTGATGTTCGGGAATGATGAGTGACACCATGGGCAATACACTTGAAGCCATTATGGAGTAGAATAATGCCTTTGTAACCATGCCCATGTACGGACTCAATTCCGTAAAAAACAGCAACCAAAAGGCGACAATTGTTGTGGCTGTTGCACTAAAAATCCAGCTAAGATTTCTTCCCAGCTTGTCGATGATGAAGCCAAATATGGGCGGAAACATTGTCATTATTGAAAACGCCAGCCAGATCAATTTTTGGGCCTCAGTGCTTGTATATTTAAAGCGACCGGCTAAAAAATTGTATTCCTTCTTAATAAATAGAAATGTGGCCGTCTCGTAGAACACTGAAATGATGGAGACCATCCAGAAAGGCGGCTTGAAGCTAAACACATCCGTCAGCTTGGGAATCTGTCCAGATCTATTGTTGTTCCGCTTCAGAATCCTCTCTGCACGCTTGTCCATGTAGCCCAGAATGAGAGCACACAGCAAGGAGCCTACACAGGTGAGCGAGACCAGCAACTGGACGATTCCCATAGTGCGATTTGACTGACAGAACTTGTCCACATATTTATAGATGGGCGACATCACCCATCTGCTCATATTACTTGCATAAAGGGCGACGAGCATCAGCAAACCAAAGACCATGTTGAGTTCCTTGCCCTTGAACCAGAGCACGGCATATTTGTATTGGGCCACCGTCAAGCATTCAGCGCCAATGCCAAAGATGGCGAGTCCCAGATGCATCACCCAAATCTCCTTCAGTTTAGCGCCGCTGGCGACGATTAGCTGACCCATCAGCAGTATTATCGTATAGATAATCGTTCCACGTCGTATGCCAAACACACGATCAATGAGGAATCCGCCAAAGAAGCAGAACACTGCTCTTGACCCCATATAGATATAATTGGCGAGCGAAATGTGATTGTAAGTCCAGTGCATTTCCTTTTTTAAATATGCATGCACTACGACGATATTGGCGTAGCAAAAGTACGATCCAAATCCCAGAAGGCACAAAGGGATCAGGGCCAGAAAGCGATTGTCTTCTCGAATGCTCGATGGCACTGTCAACTCATTGTCCTGCCGGACATTTGACTCCATCAACTTGAACACCTCTCTGTTGTCCTCACTCCTACAATCCTCATGTGATCGAGCCATGACTTAAAGGCTCCCAGTTTAAAATTGCACAAAAGGTCGTTTTTTTAAATGGATTCGTTTAGATTTCTGCAAAAACAGAAGAAAAAGCAGGGATCGTTGAGTTTTAAAAAAATATTGTCTAAAAATAATCACATTAATCACTAAAATAATCACATTTAACTTTTAATTTTCGTTTACAAAAATTATGAAATGGTGATTACATTTTCATTTTTATTCAAAAGTTATTATGACAGAGGGGCTCCACCAAATTTGATTTAAATCGGTGCACTATATCATATAGCTGAACATATTTTATATTTTTTGAACAAAACATTACTGAAATGCGAATAAAATATATGAAAATACGTGTACCCTGTTATACCCAGCGTAATCATATGGCAACAAGAATAAGAAAAGCTTAAATTTATCGAGAAGTGTTTTTTGTTATGAATTTGTTTTTCATAATTAAAAAGGGCACTCTTTTACCTTTTTGATGATGTGTGCATTGCATATAGTACACTACTAAAATTAGTTAAACGATTTAAATTCACTTGCGACGAATGGCTGCAGAATATAGTGAGCAACTAAAAGCACACTTTTCGATCAGCTATCTTCGAGAGATTTTTTTCAATCAACTTTTGATCGGTTAGAGACAACAATTTAGTCTTATATAAGTTCAACTAATGTTAATATGTTGTCTAAAAATAAAGTTTTAGAAACTGTTCATTGCGTGTTGCCATGTAATAACGCTGAAAATATTCGGATTAAGAAAGACCTGCACTTTGTTAGCGTACAATTAAAACTAAAATTCACTTTTAATTTCTGTCACTACAATACTCGAGATAAGCCAACCTTTTAGATTCTAAAATGTAGACGGCTCACCATACGTGTTTCCCGAGAAGTACTAATAGATCACGTCGTCCGATGTGGTGTCTCTTATAAACTAATTTCCTCTCGATCTTTCGGCAACAAGACTTTAGTAAATTAATCTCGCTTTATTTTATATTTGTATGTTCATGTTTTAATCGACGCTGTCGACGCAGTTGTTGCTGCCTTCCGATAGCTGGCGCCAGCAACAGCTAGATGGTATTTAAAATATAAAAGAATAAAATATATAGACCACTTTTATTCGTGAATACATTTATCTTTCAATATATATTTAAATCGCTTCGAATTAAGAATATGTTAACCTATTTTCGAGATCCCCATAATCATATGAAATTATTTCATTAAATCTGCATTATTAAATTTAGAAATATAAAATATTTGTATCCCTTAGTAGAATGAATTAATTAATAAGTATGACATTAATATGGGCTAATGGTTTCCGTAAATAACGCACTTGAACTCCCTTTAAATACAATGTCTTGATCCCATTATATGCAATATTTTCCATGTCTTCACAAATAAGTTCTTCATATTCTAAAGTTCATTTAATTATTCATTTATCACATTTATTTTTAATTAATAAATATTAATCTTATTGATCATTTTAGTTGAGGACAAGACAATGCTGCCACAGACGCCGCCACAGAGTTCCTCCAACAGCAAGACGACCAACTATCTGAGTCCATTTGTGAGCGTTTCGCGTGGCAAGGTGAACTCGCAGACGGAGCGCAGGAAGCGGGACAGCATGTACCTGCAGGATGAGGGAGCCAAGGAAGCAGAGACGCCTGTTGCCCTGCGTCGCACTCTGGATGCCGTGAATTACTTCCGGTTGCAGCTGCAGAATGAAATACAGCGACTTCATTCACTCTGCGATGAGTGGAATTTGTATTCCAAGGAGAATGAAGCGATGCTCGTGGAGACTGGGGGCAAGGATATGATTGATGCGGCCATTGGACAGACCAAGCTGTTGACTAGCAAGAAACTAATGCAGTTCAGCAGTCTCATTGATCGCTGTGAGTCGGGAGCCACTGGCGTGGGATTACGTCCAAACGATGGCAGTGAGGAGACCAAACCAGTGTTGGCCGAGGATCTGCAGGGCTGGTGGGATATGATCAATTTGCAGAGTGATAATGTGGACAAGCGCTTTGCTAACCTGGGTCGCTGGAGAGCCAATGAGTGGCAGGATCCAGATGCGTTGGAGAAACCAAAACCCAAAGTCAAAGTGACAGCGAAGGGATCAAAGGCGCCCAAGACAAAGCCAGCCGCCAAGGCGAGCAGCAATTTAAGAAGCTTTCTACGCAAGGCAAAGGCAGAGCAGCGAAAGAATCAGGAGGAGCAAGATAAGCAACTGACTGACTCACCCACACGTCGTATTATTGTGGTACGCGATCGCAAGTCTTTCTCACCCGCACGGACTGTGCTTCGTCTGTCTATTGGCAGCGGCAGTCGTCCGTCTATGGCAGGAAATGGCTTATTGAAATCCGCAATTATGGGTGCAGCTGAGCAGAAGTCACGACAGCAGACGCCTCCAGCTTCCTCGTCCGTCACTGAGACTCCCAGGCGCATGTCCATTTTGAAGACGCCAGGAACCAAGAAACGCGAACCCAGCACAACTCGTGGTGTTATGTTTAGTGCCAAGAAAAGTGTGCGTCGTTTTCAGTTTGCCGTCGAGGAAGGCAATATAAGCGGAGATGATGATGTGCTTGGCATTGACAAGCTGGAGGACTGTGAGGAGGACATGTCATTGGAGAAGAACTCATCCCAAACTAATAAAACAGTTCAAGCAGCTATTGATAATGAGAAAACACCGGAGCATATGTTACGCACATGTCAATTGCGAAGTCGTAAAGTGAGAATTAGGCCGTCACATGAGTTTATGTAGTTTTAAATAATTTACAATTAATATTAATTGATTACTTAATTGTCATTTGTATCTTTCTTAATGTAGAAAAGTTTGCTGTTTTATTCTGTTACTTAAATTTATTTTGGAAAATTATCTGAAGTAGTATCTAATTTCTATGTTTGTAAGCTTAAATTGTTTCATAATAAAGTATAAAATTAAAAGGCGTCAAGTTCAAATAATTTTTGAATGTTGGTTTGAGCTGTTGACTGTTGAACGATCGATATAATAGCTGTTTGCCTATCGATAGTTAAACTATGCGATACTGAATAATCGGAACTAGTTCGTTCACATGGTTCATTAAATCGCTTAATATCGACGGGCTTCCCCTCTAGTGTGCGACGGTACAACCACCACTCAGTGCACTGAAGAAAAAAAAGATTTCCGATTAAAACCAAATTTAGTCAGGATGTATAATACCAGCCCAGATGCATATTCTTTGAGTATGGTTCTGATATCTCAAAAAACCAAATAGTTTTTTATACTTAAACTTAATTTTCGACCTATCGTTTCTATGGCAGGTATATGATATAGAGGTCCAATCCAAAAATAAAAACAAACTTGATCTGCTTACGGTATCCAGGAACCTACTTACCAATTTTAAAGTCTCAAACTCTTATACTCTCTAAGATCGACGCGTTTAAACAGACGACTCAGCCCAAGACTCCTATCTTTAATATTATATATGGGCATTTCGACCGAATTTCGTTGCAAAATAAAGACAAACTTTAATTCATTTATTTTTACATTTAAACAACAAAACAATATTAAAAGAATATATATATATATATATATGCAAAGTATTCGAAATATGATGACATCAAGTTACAAAAAGAGGTAGAATACAAAAATGCTTTAAAAAAAATCAGTATAAACTCCATCAAAAAATATTTTCAAAACATTAAAATTTGGTTTAGGCTAACTTAGATTAGAGCGGGAATTGGGTTTAATGGCAGGTTTCTCTCTCTCTCGACTCGTTGAATTATCGCAGGATTCAACGAGTTGTCAAAATTGATTCGTTGTTGCGGAGTCATGTTGAGATTGCCACGAAGCATCTTGTCATAAACCAAGATCACACAACTGGCAATCAGGGCAAAGGTTAAACAGCCAAATAAGATTACAATAAACCAAATGTAATTGTCAATATTTTCCAAAATTATCAGTATGAATAACACGCCGAGATTCTCTACGAACTGACAGAAGCCGTAGGCGGTGCCCAGCTGATGTTCGGGAATGATGAGTGACACCATGGGCAATACACTTGAAGCCATTACGGAGTAGAATAATGCCATTTTAAGTATGGTCTTGTACGGACTCAATTCGGTAAAAAACAGCAACAAAAAGGCGACAATTGTTGTGGCTGTTGCACTAAAAATCCAGATAAGATTTCTTCCCAGCTTGTCGATGATGAAGCCAAATATGGGCGGAAACATTGTCATTATTGAAAACGCCAGCCAGACCAATGTTTCGGCCTCAGTGCTTGTATAATTAAAGCGACCGGTTAAAAAATTGTTTTCCTTCGAAACAAATAGAAATATGGCCGCATCGTAGAACACTAAAATGATGGAGACCATCCAGAAAGGCGGCTTGAAGCTAAACACATCCGTCAGCCTGGGAATCTGTCCAGATCTATTGTTGTTCCGCTTCAGAATCCTCTCTGCACGCTTGTCCATGTAGCCCAGAATGAGAGCACACAGCAAGGAGCCTACACAGGTGAGCGTGACCAGCAACTGGACGATTCCCACAGTGCGATTTGACTGACATAACTTGTCCACATATTCATAGATGGGCGGCCATCTGTTGAGAGAACTTGCAACACGGGCCACGAGCATCAGCAAACCAAAGACCATGTTGAGTTCCTTACCCTTGAACCAGAGCACGGCATATTTGTATTGGGCCACCGTCAAGGATTCAGCGCCAATGCCAAAGATGGCGAGTCCCAGATGCATCACCCAAATCTCGTTCAGTTTGGCGCCGCTGGCGACGATAAGCTGACCCATCAGCAGTATTATCGTATAGATAATCGTTCCACGTCGTATGCCAAACACACGATCAATGAGGAATCCGCCAAAGAAGCAGAACACTGCTCTTGACCCCATATTGATATAATTGGCGAGCGAAATGTGTTCGTTAGTCCAGTATGCATACACTACGGCGATATTAGCGTAGCAAAAGTACGATCCAAATCCCAGAAGGCATAAAGGGATCAGGGCCAGAAAGCGATTGCCTTCTCGAATGCTCGATGGCACTGTCAACTCATTGTCCAGCCGTACATTTGACTCCATCAACTTGAACACCTCCCTGTTGTCCTCACTCCTACAATCCTCATGTGGTCGAGCCATGACTTAACGGCTCCCAGTTTAAAATTGCACTGATCGATCAGCCACCAAAAGGTCGTTTTTTTAAATGGATTTGTTTAGATTTCTGCAAATACAGAAGAAAAAGCAGGGATCGTTGAGTTTTAAAAAATATTGTCTAAAAATAATCACATTTAATCACATTTTCGTTTACAAAAATTATTAAATGGTGATTACATTTTCATTTTTTTTTCAAAAATTATTATAACAGGGGCGCTACACCAAATTTGATTCAAATCGGTGCACTATATCATATAGCTGCCATAGGAACAATTCGGTTCAAATTCACCTTTAGTATGGAAAACTTTTCTTCTTCTGAGCAACTAAAAGCACATTTTTCGATCAGCTAACTTCGAGAGATTTTTTCAATCAACTTTTGATCGGTTAGAGACAACAATTTAGTCTTAGAATATCATATATAAGTTCAACTAATGTTAATATGTTGTCTAAAAATGAAGTTTTAGTAACTTTTCATTGAGTGTTGCCATATGGAAGACCTGCACTTTTATTTCTTTTAATTTGCACTTTAGCAGATTTTTCTGTATGTATATTTTGGCGGCTCACCACACGTGTTTCCCGAGAAGTACTAATAGGTCACGTCGTCCGATGTGGTGTCTCTTATAAACTAATTTCCTCTCGCTCTTTCGGCAATAAGCCTTTAGTAAATTAATCTCGCTTTATTTTATAGTTGTATGTTCATGTTTTAATCGATGCTGTCGACGCAGCTGTTGCTGCCTTCCGATAGCTGGCGCCAGCAACAGCTGACATTCGATAGCTGGCGCCAGCAACAGCTAGATGGTATTTAAAATATAAAAGAATGAAATATATCGACCACTTTTATTCGTGAATACATTTTTCTCTCAATATATATATTTAAATCGCTTCGAATGAAGAATATGTTAGCCTATTTTCGAGATCCCCATAATCATATGAAATTATTTCATTAAATCTGCATTATTAAATTTAGAAATATAAAATATTTTTATCCCTTAGTAGAATGAATTAATTAATAAGTATGACATTAATATGGGTTAATGGTTTACGTAAATAACGCACTTGAACTCCCTTTAGACACAATATCTTTATCCCTTTAGATGCAATATCTTTCATGCCTTCACAAATAGGTTCTTCATATTCTTAAGTTCATTTAATTATTCATTTGTCACATTTATTTTTAATTAATAAATATTAATCTTATTGATCATTTTAGTTGAGGACAAGACAATGGTGCCACAGACGCCGCCACAGAGTTCCTCCAACAGCAAGACGACCAACTATCTGAGTCCATTTGTGAGCGTTTCGCGTGGCAAGGTGAACTCGCAGACGGAGCGCAGGAAGCGGGACAGCATGTACCTGCAGGATGAGGGAGCCAAGGAAGCAGAGACGCCTGTTGCCCTGCGTCGCACTCTGGATGCCGTGAATTACTTCCGGTTGCAGCTGCAGAATGAAATACAGCGACTTCATTCACTCTGCGATGAGTGGAATTTGTATTCCAAGGAGAATGAAGCGATGCTCGTGGAGACTGGGGGCAAGGATATGATTGATGCGGCCATTGGACAGACCAAGCTGTTGACTAGCAAGAAACTAATGCAGTTCAGCAGTCTCATTGATCGCTGTGAGTCGGGAGCCACTGGCGTGGGATTACGTCCAAACGATGGCAGTGAGGAGACCAAACCAGTGTTGGCCGAGGATCTGCAGGGCTGGTGGGATATGATCAATTGGCAGAGTGATAATGTGGACAAGCGCTTTGCTAATCTAGGCCGCTGGAGAGCCAATGAGTGGCAGGATCCAGATGCGTTGGAGAAACCAAAACCCAAAGTCAAAGTGACAGCGAAGGGATCAAAGGCCGCGAGCCAAGCAAGGCAAAGGCAGAGCAGCGAAAGAATCAGGAGGAGGAGCAAGATAAGCAACTGACTGCAGTCGTATTATTGTGGTGCGCGATCGCAAGTCTTTCTCACCCGCACGGACTGTGCTTCGTCTGTCTATTGGCAGCGGCAGTCGTCCGTCTATGGCAGGAAATGGCTTATTGAAATCCGCAATTATGGGTGCAGCTGAGCAGAAGTCACGACAGCAGACGCCTCCAGCTTCCTCGTCCGTCACTGAGACTCCCAGGCGCATGTCCATTTTGAAGACGCCAGGAACCAAGAAACGCGAACCCAGCACAACTCGTGGTGTTATGTTTAGTGCCAAGAAAAGTGTGCGTCGTTTTCAGTTTGCCGTCGAGGAAGGCAATATAAGCGGAGATGATGATGTGCTTGGCATTGACAAGCTGGAGGACTGTGAGGAGGACATGTCATTGGAGAAGAACTCATCCCAAACTAATAAAACAGTTCAAGCAGCTATTGATAATGAGAAAACACCGGAGCATATGTTACGCACATGTCAATTGCGAAGTCGTAAAGTAAGAATTAGGCCGTCACATGAGTTTATGTAGTTTTAAATAATTTACAATTAATATTAATTAATTACTTAATTGTCATTTGTATCCTTCTTAATGTAGAAAAGTTTGCTGTTTTATTCTGTTATTCAAATTTGTTTTGGAAAATTATCTGAAGTAGTATCTAATTTCTATGTTTGTAAACGTAAATTGTTTCATAATAAAGTATAAAATTAAAAGGCGCCAAGTTCAAATAATTTTTGAATGTTTGTTTGAGCTGTTGACTGTTGAAAGATCGATATATTAGCTGATTGCTTATCGATAGTTAAACTATGCGATACTGAATAATCGGAACTAGTTCGTTCACATGTTTCATTAAATCGCTTGATATCGACGGTGTTCCACCTCTAGTGTGCGACGGTACACCCACCACTGAAGAAAAAAAAAAGATTTCCGACAAATTTTTAATAAGCAGCAAAATGTCACGACAAGCCACCAGATTAGACGCAAAGAAAGTGGTAAGTTGTTAATAACTGAAAGCAGGGGCTCGATTTCGACTCTGACTCTCGGTTTATGTTGTAAGTTGAGTTTTTGGCCTAGTCTAAATACGAAACATTGAAGTGCCAATATCCAATCCACCCTCAAAATCGGCTTCACATTCGCTTTTCCAGTAAGTGTGTATGGAGGGCGTGAGAGTGAGAGGGACACGAAACACAACAAAAATAGCGCAGCCTGCGCGCTATGGATAACCATTTTAGCAGTAACAACCGCACAACAACAACTGCAGCAAGAATGAGCAACACTAACAACAACAACAACAACAACAGCGGCAACAACAACAACACGGCCAACACTGCAAATGTAAACAACACAACGGCAACAGTTGGTGTTGGCGTTGGAAATGCTGGACAACCAATACAAGTGATACCAATGCCAATGCTGCAAGCGGGCGCGGCACAGATCATAATTGGCCAACAGGCGCAGCAGGCGGCACAAGGGGGCGGGGCAGCGGGGGGCGGTCTGCAACCGCAGTTGATACCGCTGCAAGCGAACCAAATCATGTTGCAGGCACAACAGCAGCCACAGATGCAGGTGATGCAGCTGCCGGATGGACAGACCATATTCTATCAGACGCCCAGCATTACCTCACTGGATCCCAGTACAATGGGCGCAACAACAACGCCGCATTACGTCAATATCAATGGACAATTGGTGCAGATAACGACAGCACCAAGTCATCAAGCCAACCAGGCGACAACAGCAACTGGACAACAGATCATAATGGTGCCACAAATGGCAGCGGTAAATGCGGCAGCTGTGGCCGCCAATGCGGCCAACAACAGCAACCAGAGCGTCAACGTCAGCGTCAACAATGTGCAACAGCAGCAACAGATGCAGGTTCAGATGCAGACAACAACAGTTGGAGCAACAGCTGCCACCACTGCGGGAGGCGGTAGCAACTCCAGTGCCGATGTCAGCACCAGCACCACAGGCACGAATACAAACAGCGAGGACGAGAACTCCAAGGGGGAGGCGGACGAGGAGCCGCTCTATGTGAATGCCAAGCAGTACAAGCGCATCTTGATACGGCGTCAGGCACGCGCCAAACTGGAATCCCGCATACCCAAGGAGCGTTGTAAATACCTGCACGAATCTCGTCATCGGCATGCCATGAATCGAGCACGCGGCGAAGGCGGTCGCTTTCATTCCGCCCAAGAGAAGGGCGATCCATCCGGACTCGATGGCATCAGTCTGCCACTGGCGGCCAGCGGTGGTGCCACACTCAGTCGGGGCACAGCACGTGCACCGCCCAAACTGATAGCACCACACCAAACGCCGAGCATTACCATAACCGCCATCAAATCGGAATAATCGGAATAAGCTGCAGTTCCCCAAAAATGTTGTAGATAGCAAGCGGATCTTAGACCATATATATATCATATATCATAGTTAACAGAGCTGGAAATAGTTGCTTAGAATTTGTTTTGATAAGAATTATAATTTTAAATACTTAAGGCAGATAAAAGTTCAGATATAACAAAATATTGGAGTTAAAAATTCCAGTTACAAATTATAGAGGCAGCAAAAATCAAAAAAAAAAATGGCAGGAAATTATTTAATTTAAAATTCTAACAGTTGGGAAATTTCAAAATAAATATTTTGTGCCAGTAACAGTTTACTGAAAGCTTGATTTATCAAGAGAAAATAACTTAAAAATTAAAAAATTACAGATTTTCAAAAATATTTATCAAACTGTAACAAATGTTAATTTTTTGCAAGATAAAAAAATCAGATATAACAAAATAGTGGAGTTAAGAATTCCAAATTTAAATATAGTGACAGGAAAAATCCCAATAAATAGCTGGAAAATATTTTATTCAAAATTTTAGTAGCAAAGAAAATGCTAAATAAATATTAATTGTCATTCACAATTTACAGAAAGCTAGATTTATCTTTCTCTTAATAATGCAAATGTGAATCTTAACAAATTGTAATATTTTTAAAAATACTTATCAAACTGTAACAATAATTTTAGCCAAGATTTAACCATGTAAAATATTTTAAACAAAACAAATTTTAATAACCATGCCCAGCTCTGTTTAAGTTTTGATTTAAGATAATTGTTTAAGTCTTAGGATTAGGAAATAATTCGTTTTTTGGATTGTACACAATTGAAAATAAATTTGTATTTATTGAAATGTGTGCGCAATTTGTACAATTGGGAGAGAAAAGACCTTAGATATATCACTTAGAATTGGATCTATCTCGTAGTCTCTGCTCAATCTGCATTTTCTTTTCATACACATTTCTCACACACAGAACTCGGAGTTCCTAACTCTCACCTATGGCGCTCTGGTCACACAGATGCTGCGCGATTTCGAGAACGTGGACGATGTGAACAAGCAGCTGGAGAGGATTGGCTACAACATGGGCATGCGTCTGATCGAGGACTTCCTGGCACGCACCTCGGCGCCACGTTGTCTGGAGATGCGTGAGACGGCGGATCGCATCCAGCAGGCATTCCGCATCTATTTGAATGTACAGCCCACCATATCCAACTGGTCGGCGGCATCCGATGAGTTCTCGCTGCTGTTCGATGCCAATCCGCTGACGGAGTTTGTCGAGCTGCCCACAGATCTGTCCAATTTACGCTATAGCGCCATACTCAGCGGTTGTATTCGTGGTGCTCTCGAGATGGTCCAGTTGGAGGTGCAATGCTGGTTTGTTCAGGTACATACAATATAAATATACATATACACATATATACGATGCCATATAAGAATTGCGAAACAAATAGTACTAAGAATACCAAAAATTGGAAACAAAAAGTAGAAAAACAACACTAGAAATCATTTAATTTGAAAATATCAATTAAAAAAATTAGAAATAATAATTTTCAGGAATTGAAATAAGCAGAATAAAAAATGAATGGCAAAAATAAGGAAAATCCAATTCATAAAATTTTTAATTTTTTTAATTAATTTTGGTTATATACTGTTTAATATTTAGTTTAACTTCTGAAATACTCTTAAAAAGGAACCAACAAAAAAAAAAGAATTTAGTTGTACTATTTACTTAAAATCTTTTTGAATCAAGGAGCGTCTATATATAAATATTTGAATTCATTTAAGAATTTGTACTTAGCAATATAGTTTCAAAATCTTTTTTCTAATCGAATTTTTTAATTTAGGCTTCCTTTTTTCAAGCTTTTTTTAACTTTCTTATACTTTATTACCAGTTTCTTTCCCCTTATTCTTGTAATTCCAACTAAGATATTCGAAATTCTTATAGGGTACCACATATATATATATATTTATTATACAAATTGCAGTCATATATCTCTGTGTGTGTGCGTGTGAGTGTGTGGAATACTTTATTGGTTGTTTTTTTTTTTTGGCGGTGTTGTATTTGTTTTTTTAAATTATTTATATATTTTTTGCAGGATCAACTGAAGGGCGACAATGTGACGGAGTTGCGTGTTAAGTTCGTGCGACGTCTAGAGGAAGCCATACCAGCTGGCGAGGATTAGACAATGAAACAGAAGGAGAGATGGAAAAAAAAAACAAGAGATATATTTATATATATATGGTTAGGGAGCTTTTCATTTTAGAATTTTAGCAAGATTCTATACAAAAGCTGCATTCCGAAGCGAACGCGCAACAATTAAACAAAAAACAAAAAATAAACAAATAACAAAACAACAAATTAACAGCAATAATTATAAAACAACATTTTCAGTTTTATTTTTATTCGACTTTATACAAATTCAGATATAAAGGTGTATATTTATACATAAAAATATATAAAGCATTTTAATTGTTTCAAACTTAACGCAGTTTTTGCTTGTTTAGTTGGTTTTTTAAGCATTTTCAACAATTCTCATACAAAATGTTAAACAAATAATTGCTTTACAATTTAAGCATTAGATTAAAGCATGTTTGTATATTATAAAATATATATAAAGTATTATTCTTAAGTTAAGGCGGCTTTTTAAGTGGGTTAAGTTAACTTCGTGTGGAATTTGCGTTTGGTTTTATTGCACAATTAGTATTTGCATTTAACAACAGCAACAATACTTGAATTTCCTTTTAAATTTCATGTTTTCTTTTTATACAACATGGAATACTTCTAACAGGCACAATACAATACTTAATTACAATAGTTTTGGCTTTGGTTTTTTGAATGTTTTACAAGCTGCGGTTTTTTTTTAGTCTATTTCCACTGCAAAACTGTTTGTTTTTATAAATGTGTTTCCTCTGTTTTCTGGATGCTTTAAGCCTAGTGGAAAGAGTCTATTTAGTATATTTGGTATTTTTGGTATTGTTTGTTGTCGGTTATCGATTATGATTATTATTGTCGCTTATCGATTGCTGGCGGCTGTTTTTAACTCTGCTGCGGGCAAAGCATTAAATTGAGGTTGCGGCGTGTCAGAACTTTGCGCAAGGCTTGCAATGTTTTCATGCAGATGACGACGCAGCAGCCGTTGGCCACGCCCTCCGCCGGACTCTTGCAGGTGCAGGAGTTGCCCTTGATTGCGCTAGTGTTGTTGCTGCTGCTGATGACGGCAGGCGGCGGCGGTTTGTTGTTGGAGCAGCAGCCAGAGGAAGCCACAACAGGTGGCGCTGATGGCGGTGCACAGCAGCCAGCGCTGGCAACAGGTGGCGCTGTCGGTGCGCAGCAGCCAAGACTGGCAACAGGTGGCGCTGCAGCTGAACCACAGCAACCACCTGTCGCCGCCGGCTTTGGTGCACTGGAGGAGCAACCACAACCATTAGTGGCTGTGGGAGACGGAGCTGGCTTGGCAGCACCACCACCACAGCAACCACCACCGCCTCCACTGCTGCTGCCGCCACTCATAGAAGCCAGATTTTGCAAGAGCAGAGCAACATCCTCGATGTTTTGGTTCATTTCCGCTTCGCGTTTACTCACTTTTTTGGTGACAGTGCTGCCACAGATGCGTTTGCCACCTGACGCGCCATTGGAGCTGTTTGTCACCGTTGTTGTTGTGGTTGGCTTCGAGGATTTCACTGATGTGGATCCTCCACAGTCACCGCTGTGACAGCTCTTGGTTTGATCACACTTGCAGTTGGTGCAATTGCAGATGCCCGCATCTGCTGTGATCTGCTTGAGCGTCGGCTTATTGTCCCTGATGTCCAGTTCCACCAGACCGGAGGCATCCCGAGGCACCTGTGATGCCTGTTGCAATGTGGCCTGCAACAAGGCGCTGTTGTTGTCAATGGTCATGAGTATATCGTTGAGCAGCGACTCCGTCTCCATGTCCTCGTCATTATCAAAGCTATCATCCTTGAGCAGCTCTTCAATGTTCTGCGGATTTAGCTCCAGCGTGGGCAAAGTGGCTACAGTTGGATTACTATTAGTGCTATTCAACATTTCCACGTCCAGTGTTGGTGTCATGTTTAACTCCTCCATGTTGCCGCTGATGGCATTGCCAAAGCTCTGCTTCAGATCCACAAAACTGGGCATTTCCGTGGGCAGTGCAACGCAGGTGTCGGTTAACGGCGCCATGGCCATAATGGGCTTGGAGACGAGCACACCCGCATCAATCCAGGGACTGGGTATCTCCTCCTCGGCGGCATAGGACAAGGGATACGCCTGCGATGTCTCTGGCAGCATGTAGAGATTGGACACTTGCTGCAGCACAACGCCGCTGTCATTGCTGGTTGCCTCCGAGCTGTGACTGCCCGGATTAAGCAGCACCATGTCGGTAACTTCAATTTCCTGTTTGATTTTCAAGTGTTGCTGCTCCTCTTGCTGCTCCAGTTGCTCCTCTATATCCTCCTGCTCCTGTTGTTGTTGTTGCTTCTGTTTCTTCAATTTCTTTTTGCTTTTCTGGAGCAGCTGTCGCTGATGCGTCTTCTTGTGCGACTTGAGACTGTGCGAAGTACTAAACGATTTCTGGCAACTGTCCTCCTGGCACGGATACGGCTTCTCGCCGGTGTGCGTGCGTTTGTGTGTCTTCAAATGATGCGAGGCGGTAAACGCTTTGCCGCAATCGTCCTCGGGACACTTGTAGGGACGCTCCTGGGTGTGTGTGCGCATATGCTTCTTCAGATCACTCAGCGTGGTGAAGCACTTCTGGCACATTTCGCAATTGAATGTCTCACCATTGTGCAGCCGATGATGGGCATGCAATCTGATAATGATAAGTATACTTCCGATTAGACAACGTACTATTCTGGGCTATCTTACTATCTCACTCACCTGTAGCGTGTGTTGAACGCCTTATCACAGCCACTCACCTCACACTCATAGGGCTTCACCTTGGTGTGGACTCTGACATGGATCTTCAGGCTGTAGGATGTAAGGAACGCCTTGTTGCAGCCTTCCTCCGTGCACTTGAAGCTGTAGTCACCTGCAAAGCATATTTATTAATTCACTTATGAACAACATGCAATTTTAAAACACGTAAATACTATTTACAATACTTTTACAAACATAATTATCAAGAGACGCCTTTTTTCTGTTTTATTGTCGCAAGAAATAACTGTTTTTTTTGCAAGACGCTGCCACCTGTCAGCAAAAAGCTGTTATTTATATTAACGCTGCCAGACCTAGAAAACTGATCTAGATCACATTTTTGATATCTTTACTTTTCCTAAATGATCTTTCTCCATCATAAAATCATTCATCTTTATGTTATCAAATGTCGAATTTTATTGTATTTGCCCTAGGTGTGTGTAATTTTTAAATTGCGCGCAATTTGCGAGATTTTCCAGTGCATAACAGCCCTGTTTTCAGTGCATGAGTAGTGTTGGTAAGTGCAGTATCGATAGTGCTCAGTGCCACCTGCATCTCTATTCCGCAGCGCGCGCTCGCGTCGGAATTTTTTTAAAAGAACATTTAAAAAGAAAACAATGAACGAAACTGATTTAATTATAATTCGAAGAGTTCAGCAGCATCCGTGCTTGTACAATAAGTTGGACATTGGTTTTCGTATTCCCCAGGAAAGAGACAAAGCGTGGGCAAGCGTGGCTGCCGCCTGCGGTTTAACAGGCAAGTAATCAGTGCACGCACACGTACACATACATAGGCATTTGTAAATTTGCGAATATTGCAGTTCAAAAAACGAAAATTCGTTGGAAAGTTTTGCGAAATCATTTTGTGCGTGAACAGCATAAATCTGAAGATGAACGAACTTGGGAATTCAATAATGATATAATATATCTAAAAGATCACATTCAGCTGCGCGGTTGGCAGAACATTCAAAATGAATCTCAGATGGAACTGGACAATAATCAGCCTGTAGAAGCTATCGACGTTACCAATGAAAAAGATAATAACAATATAGATGAATACGAGGATAATTCCATGACCAACTTTGTCAACGAGACGCCAGTTAAAACACTACAGCAAGCTGAATCAGAGTTTGTCAAGGTGATGGGTCTTCTAGAGGACGTTTTGAAGGAGAAGCTCAGCGAGCAAAAGACTACACCAAGTGAAACACACTGCGGATCTCTGTGTCAAAGGAATGACGAGCAGGATCCTTACTACAAGTTCCTAGAAAGCATACTAAATCGCGTGAATGAAACAAAACGCGTCGATATACAATTTAAATTATTGAATTTGGCAAACGAGCTAATAAAAAAGGCAAACGACATATGAAACTCCAAATTAAAAATTAATTAAGCTTTTTCCTTATATTAGTAGTGTATAATATACATAGGGCTATCGATAAAAATAACAAAATATTGAGATACATATTTTAATATCGAAATGTTATCAATATATCCGAAACTCACCAGTGTGGGTTTTTAAATGCGTTCGCAGATTTCCGATAGTGCTGTAGCTGCGATAACAGTTCTCATAGTTGCATTTATAACGGCTAAGAGCTTCGTCAGAGCTCTGCGTATGTTTTTGAAGACAAATTTCAATTTAATTAGTTATTATATGAGCTGTACAATTTGTAAATAAACCTGAGAAAATATGTACAAAGTCGTGGGTTTTCGAACTAAGTCATTAGGTCGTTAGGTATGTATTATGTTTATGTACTCGTAAGTCGGCCAATAAAAATAAATATATATAAAAGTGCATGCAGTGTGAATAGAATTTGTTTGCATATTATGTTGTGTGAGAAATTGGTGTTTAGAGGAGGTCAAAGGTTAACTAAAACTACGCACCAAGTTGACTGTTTGATATGCGAAAAGTGATTAACTAAATTTGAGAGCAGCGAGCATCAAACACTTTGTTGACTAGAGTTGGGATTTCTAGTTCAATTTGCTGAATAAGTTCACTCGTTCATTTCAATGACCCGTTCATTTGAACTTTTTCAGAACGAATCGACCCAACTCTATTGTTGACTAGTTCTATGGTTATCGATTAGATTTGCTATCGATTAATTGCTACAAGCATTACAAACGTTAGTTACGGCACACATTTGAAGTGCGTATATTGTGGGCGTTGTTTCTTGTTGTTTATGGAATGGGAACTCAGTACCTCGTACGCCATCGACATCGCCATCAGCTGATCCTCGTCAGTGTCCTTATGCAAGGCGCCCGGATGAATGCAGTGAGCCAGCTCATCGTCATCGTTATCTGGCTCAGTCTGCTCTTCGATATAGCTAGAAGATCGTTGGGTTATTCTATCGGAATCGCAAACGAAATCGAATGATCGAACAATAACAACAACAAATTAAAAATGCTGTCTTTCAATTTGTGTCAGTGGGCCGTAAAATGTTAATGTTGTATATACACAGCAATTGCACATATATACAGTTAGTCAAGTAATTGTGTTGACAAAGCAATAAAATTGCATATTTGTTTACTATTATAATAAATGTGCAGTTAAATCCAATAAAACTTATTTTTTCTATTTTTAACTTGAAGAACCAGAATATAAGAAAAATTAATAAATCAAACAAATGTTTTTTGCTCATTAAAATATGGCAATTTTATTCTTCGTCGGAAAAATTACTTGACTAATTGTATATGCACACACATATATACATATATATGTCTGGTGCACAGATTAGTGAGGTTAGAGAGCGCATAGAAAAAAAAAAGAACAACAAATAAATAGTTGACAGCCAGCAAAGCAGAAACAGCTGTCAAAAAGGAGAGCAACAAAAACAAAAACAAAACGCAAGCTAACGGATTTGCTTGCAGTGGAAGCCCCTTTAAGCTTTAATAACCAGATTAATTAATATTTAATATTGTCATGGTCAAACACGACGTTGAAATAACTATAAAAGAAAACCGAGAAAACAGAATTTCCAATTTGGATAAACAACAAGTGCGTGGGCGAGTGGACGACTGACTAGCGGGACTGGGATGGAAGGGGCTGAAGGAGAGAGGAATGCCAGACATACCCTCCGCCCTGCGTCATCACTATAACCCCCCCTCTCTCCCTCCCACCATTCACTGTCCCTGTCACGGACACAGCTGGCAGCATCCCCCCTTCCCCTGCAGCAACCTGCCCTATGCTCATTCTCACATATCTCGCAAACGTTGAAAAATGAGAAATATGATTGAGGTGAACACTCATGGTGATAAAAATAGAGTGGCGTAGACGAAGACAAAGAGGGAGAAGGAGCTACAGGACGGGCAGAGCAACACAAAGTCGACAAGAAAATTGAAATATGATTGTGTACTGAAAATGAAAACAACTACAAAGTTGGGACTAACCACATCGTCAGAGATCATTTAAAATTCAAAATAGTCATTTAATAGATGAGCCACTAAATTTAAAGATTAAATCTTAATGATTCAATATAATGACTTAAAAATTACAAAAACAATATTCTCAAAAATTTGAATAGCAAATTAGATAAGAAAGCAAGACAAACGGAAATAAGAGCACGGATAAGAAGTCATACAAACGGATAAAGGGCAAGAAAGAGTAATGGAAATCAAAACATTAGTTTTCCAATCAGAACAACCGAGTCTGACTCAATCTCCAATTGTCATAGATAAGACAAACAAAGCAAAGGGCAAAAGATTTAGTAAGCAGATAATAAAACTAAACACGTTGCCAATTTTAAAAAATAAATTTAAATAAAAACAAAAAAAAATTACAATGATGGTGCGAATTATAACATATTGACAGTTTCCATTTCAGAATATTCTCGAATAGAATTTCACAATGCCGAAATGAAAGCCGGCTAATTTACAGCAAGTGTGAATGAATTTGGGGAAAAATACAAAACTTGTGCTTCTTACACATCAAGTATGTTTGTGTATACATATTAATATATGTTTGTATGTATTCATGTGTTTTTGTATTTTGTAGTGGGGGGAAATCTAAATGCGTTCATCGGCGTAATTATTTTTAGACCAAACAAACGATTCGGATACAATCATCGCACAAACGAGAAGAAGCAGAAGAATAAAGAAGGCGGCGGCTGCAGTCGACGCAGCAATAGCAACAAAAACCGTTACATTCTCATTGCCATCCAAAATCGAATACACATAGACACTCACACATACATATGTATACATAGTACATATAGATATTTGTGGGTGAACCCGGCGAACACATACATACATACATACATATACACATATCGGGCAATTAGCAACAACATGCAAACATTTCGGACACTTAACGGACGCGCGTTGTAATAAGTGGACATTGGAATTGTTGAAATTTGCCAAATTTTTGCTATGGGTGAGAGCAAAAAAATAAATCTTTAGACTTTTTGCATACGATATTTGCATCTAATTAGTTTGCTGAAGCATAAACAGCAACAAAAGGAGAACGGTCGGAAGGAGAAGAAAGCATGCAACAAACAGATAGATATTTGTGTGGGCAGTGGAAAATTTAGACATGCGAATTCGAATTGGAAACACCTGCCAACTTTTTATAATTTATTTTGAATAACACCAAAAATAGCAACAATTACAATATGGTTAGTAATTAAATGACAAAAATGATCGACGAGCAAGAACAATAACAATAGGGGGATTCCTAAAACGAGTTAAGATTTCGATCAGCTGTTTGCAGCTGTCAACGAAACAGAAATACCCGCAATATGAGTACAACTTCAATAACAATAACAATAGCAAAATCCAAAAGCAGTGTTGGAAAGCATGCAATGAGGCTGCCAGTGCTTACTACCTCGTCCCAAGTGTAAAATATGCAGTAGTAGTAGGAGAAGTTGTTGATGTGCATGTTGTTGTTGACTTGTTGTTGTTCTGCTGCATAATATCACTGCTTATCTCTGTTTTTGTTATTGTTGTCTCTTCGATAGACGGCACCATGCTGAAGGACACCACTGTAGGTGGCTGCACCTGGACGAGCTTTTGATTTTGAAACTGATATTCCAGCGTAAAACAAATGTCATCCAGATTATACGTGCCCAGAGTTGTTATTATTGGTGTCGTTGTTGTGGTTGTTGATGCCATAGACGTTGTGTGATGTGATGAAATGGGTGTGGATGTGTGGGTGGGCGAGGATGATGTGTTTGTGTGTGTGGTGGTGGTGCTGGTTAGCAACAGGGGTGCAGTAGTAGTTGTTGTCAGCGGTCTCAGTGTGAACACCTCGTCGTCATCTAAGTCATCGTATGTCTGTGTCTGTGCCTGCACATTCTGCGCACCGTACAACGTGTATGTTGTTGTTGTTGTTGTTCTCGTCGCTAGCTCATCGTCGTCGTTGTCGTCGTCCGCCTCAAGTGTTAAACTTAAGCCTAATGGTTGCAGCACCTGTTGCTCCCCAGTCGTGTGACTGTGTCCGCTATATATGCTGCTACTGCTTCCACTCCCATCGAGCTCCAGTTTGGGCGCCATCAGTGATGACAACAATGCTTTGTCCTCAAAGTCAAGCTGCAGCGATGACGCAGTTATCGGTGGCGAACCAGTTAGCGATGTACGCGTCGAGTTTGTATCATAATCCCTGCTGTCTGATAACGAATTTCCATGATTGGCCGACTTCCAACTGTGTTCATAGTACTCTTGTTGTTGTTGCTGTAGTTGTTGTTGTTGAGCGCTGAGCGTCTCATCGTTGCTTGCATCCATTTTGTACTTATTCTAGTATTTCACACACTCACACACACACTTGGATTAATTTCACGCATGCAGTTGTTTTTTTTTTCTTATATCAATGTGCAATGCCGATACATATAGAAATATATGTATTACAAAAGAATTAGAAAATTATAAAGAGCAACAGCGGCAAACCGACCGAAAAAATCACGTCCGCGTAGCACAACAACAAAGATAAGACTAGTGATGGAATTTGAAGTGAAAGAACTATATCGATATTCCGATATACACTAAATAAGTAAGTTCTTCGGGTACTTTACCGTTTAGAGCCGGGAAAGTCACTTAAGTGATTTAATTTAATCAATTAAAAATAAATGATCAAACTATAATGGAATCAACTGAAAATGAAATAAGATAAAATAAATACAAACTTTTTAATGAATTCTAAATACTACTTTATGAATTTGATAAAATTCTAACAATAATTCTGCAAAAGTTTTAAAATTTCTAGTTTTAATATAAGCAATAAAATAAGAAGCTTTTGAAAATAGGCTGCCGCCTGATTTTTGTTGCGAGCTGACTATTAAAACAAGATGGCAGCACTGCTACTACTTTTGTAAATCAGCTGTGCCGTTTCATCTCAGCTCAAAAGTTGCCAGCACAAATAAAATTGCAAATTTCAAAATGTAATAAGCTCAATAAAAAGTGAATAAATTTGATGAAAATTTAAAATTAGAAATAAGATTAGATTAAGGTAAAACATCTTAATGAAGGTTTGAAGTTCGTGAGCTCTCAGGGAGAGAAGTTAGAAACTTTAACTATAAAAAAAATTTATATATTAAGAAAATTCTAACAAAAATCCTTCAAAAATTTAAAAAACTCTAGCTGAAAAGTAAAAATAAATTTTAAGAGGTACAAAAATTTGGAATAACTTTTCTGAAATTATTTTTGGGTAAGAAATCAAACCAGATCGGAAGTTTTCGCTGTATGGGCAACCCTCGACAACCATACAGTGCTACAACAAAATTCATTGATTTTGTCAACGTAAAAAACACACACAGCGCATAGCTGCACAGGCGAAACATATAAAGTGGAAGTTAGTTAAATAAATTAGGAAAAGAACAAATATGCCAGACGAATTCCAACTGTGAAGCTACGCAAAACGCCAGCAACGAAGTTCCAACAAGAGTTTTTGTTGCCTCTGCTCCCAATTTCCAATAAGAAAGAAGTGCGAGAAAAAGAAGAGCATACGGTGTAAAAGGAATACAAAAAAAGAAAAAGAAAAACAACAACGCAAGCAAAAAAAAAAAAACAAAACATAGAAGAAAATAAATAAAATACAATAAACAAAAAAATGACAATCGTTGTAGAAGAATAATATTGAAGCAATTGGAGCTGCGGCGTCCGGCCGTAAAATGCCAAGGAACACTTGCAGGCCAAGTGAATGTGTAGCTAACGGTAACGGTAACGTTAACGGCAGCGATGCAGCTAACGGTAAACAGGATGACACTGCCACAACAACAACAACAGCTGCTGCTGCTGCAGTTAAGCAGGAATTCGAGGCAGCGCCTCCGGTTTGCCACAGAAAATCGGAGCGACGAAAAATCGCACGCGATATTTTCTTGGTATTCGAGGAGCAGCCCACAAGACGCCGCCGGGGGCGTGGCGGGGCAAGGGGCAAATGCACGCGAGCCAAACAGAAATTTGGACATTTGAAAGTGGCCAATACGCCGCGTATTAACAAGAATATATTGCGTGAAATCAAAACGGAACCAAAGTGCAGCACAGCAGCAACATGCCTAGTAACAGCAGCAACAGCAACTGCAGCAACAGCCACAGCAATAGCAGCAACAGCGGCAGCTGTAGCGCCAATTGTTGCTGCGGTGCCAGCAACAGTTGCTGCGGCAATGCCAGCAGCAATGCAGGCGGAGCTGGAGAGCGTGGAGAGAGAGCCAGAGAAGCCCAAGGTCAAAATGGCCACAGTGAAACTTGAAACCAAAACAGCATCAAATGCAACAGCAGCAACAGTTGCTGCGACAGCGACAGCAGCAACAGCAATAGCAATAGCAACACCAGCAGCAGCAGCAATAAAGCCACAACTTTGTGACTACTCAGAGCAATTGCTGCCACAAGCAACAGCAACTGCAAGCGAGGCAGCAACAGCGACAGCAACTTGCACCGCAGCAACAACTGCAACAGCTGCAACAACAACATGCCCTGCAGCAACAGCGTCGCCCACAATGCCCAGCGTGAATCCCATCTTCCTGTGGGTGAAACAGGATGACACCCGGATTGTGGAGGTGCGCTGCGAGGATTACGATAAGCGTAATCGCATCCGTTTGACCAAGACAACAAATGGTTGGCGCTCCATGCCACGCACAGATGCCTCATCCACGCGAATTGTCAAGTTCTTCCACAGTGCGGCGGCGCCCTTGATGAAGGTCAAGCGGGAGCAGCTGCAGCAGCAGCAATCCCTGGAGCAAGAGGAGCAGCAGGAGCAGTTAGAGGAGGAGACGTTGCAGCAGGAGGAGCAGCAACAGGAGCAGGAGCAAAAGCAACAGCTGCATAACTGGACAGCAGTGCAGCCGGAGCAGGAGGAGGAGGAGCAGCAGCAGCTGGAAGAGGAGCAGCAGCAACATATGGAGGAGCAGCAACAACAGCTGGAGGAGCAGCAACAGCAATTGCCCGCTGTCATTGAGAATGTTGTTGTCGTTGTGCCCGCTCAGCAACAACAGCAGCAGCAGCAGCAGCAATTGGAAGCGGATGTGTGCTTTGATGCGCTGCTGGACAGCGAGACGAATGCATCGACCAAGGCGACCAAGACCAACAGCAACAGCAGCAATAATAGCAACAGCAATCTCCCCACGCCAACATATCAGAGTTCACCCACGATAACCAGGACAGCAACGCCATCTCCAGCGCCCTTGGAACTGCAGCTGTGTCCCAAAACGGGTCTCTTTGTGCCCCAGGGAGTGGCCGCCGTCGTGGACAATGTGGAGCCGGCGGAGGAGGAGCAGCGGGAGCTGGAGGAAGCGAGCAAACCTTTGACGGATCACGTCAGTTTGGATGCCAACACAAAGAATCTAAAGGATCTGCTGGATGATGCGGATGAGCTGCTCCAGAACTGCAGCAGTGACAATGGCAGCAACGGGGATGACTTGTTGGATTCGCTGGTGAAGCGCAGCTGCGAGGATAACCTGACAGCAACGGGAGCAACAAGTGTTGCTGCTCCCACGGCATTGGGATTAAGCGCGTTTTGTGTGCCCGATGTGGCGGGCAAAGAGTTGCCCAGCATTCTGGGCATGGACAGCAGCGATGCACCCAAGTGCCTGTCCTTCAACGAGGCCGGTGAGATCGAGGGACTCAATGGTGATCTCTTCCTGGGCATCGATGCCTTTGACAAGCAACCCGAGCCGGTGGATACGGAGACGGAGCTGGAGACGGAAGCGGAAGCGCATCCAGCGAACACGGAGACCGTTGTGCTCATGTCCAAGACGCCGCCCAGTCTGGAAAAGCAGCTGGAGCCCGAGCCGCTGCTGGTGCCGGATGAAACGCCCAAGGATTTGAGCTACAAGAAGCGGGAGGAAGTGTGTCCGCCCTCCGAGTCGCGTAGCCAGTGTGCCGTCACCTCCAGTTCGGATATCCTCAAGTCCAAGTCACCAGAGCCGGAGCTGCTCCAGCTGCCAGCCACCAGCATACCAGCCGAGGTGGAGACCACGTCGGAGACCATCAAACATCTGATATTGGAGCAGTTCCTCAAACTCAATGGCAATCCACAGCAGCAGGCGGAACCCATGGATCTGGGCAAGGCGACGGGACGTGGTGGTGACAAGCTGCACACAGTGGTCATAGATGATGAGGACGATGAGGATGGAGCGGATGCGGAGCCGGCGGAGCCGTTAAAGAAACGCCCCAAGGCCATTAAAATGGACAAAGATCCGGATGCACT
This sequence comes from Drosophila innubila, assembly GCF_004354385.1. NCBI lineage: Eukaryota > Metazoa > Arthropoda > Insecta > Diptera > Drosophilidae > Drosophila > Drosophila innubila. The sequence continues at coordinate 4,617,231 of NW_022995376.1, forward strand.
GACTCAGCTGAAGATGCTGATAAGCAATCCACAGTGGAAGGTACCCGATCCCATACTCGTGCCAAAGGATCGACTGGGCGCGGTCTTGGCCTCTCCAGCCCGTGAGATTCCATTGCTGTTGACCACACGGCCGGAGTTGCGTCTTCCGGAGGCATTTGCCTATCCGGAGATCATACAGAATCCCAACATACTGGTCGTCACCATGGAGCAACTGGAGGCCATACTCAAGAACGATGCGGATCAGGCCAAGACCGGTAAACCCAGCGATGCCACGCCTCCCGCCCAGCCTACACCCGTATCCGTGTCCGTTTCCGTGCCCGCCTGCCTGCCCAAGGTGGCGGCCAGTCCAAGTGCACAGAAGCCACCTCATCCTCAGGGACTGCACAAATCCATGACCCAAGCGTGTCCCGCTAAATCCACAGCTGCCACGCCCATTTCGGTGGCAGCACCGCCGCCCACATCCTCGCCAGCAGCGGACTCGAGCATGTCGACGGAACTGAATGCCACCACATTGGCGCTGCTCCAGCAAATGCTCTGGTTGCCCTATTTCGGGCAATTGTCGCAGGAGTTCTTTAAAACCCTCAAGGATCCGTTGGGATTGCAGCGGAAATTCATGAGCAATCTGTTGCCGCTGTACAACAGTCAGTTTGGACTGCAGCATCTGGATGAGCTCTACAAGCATTGCCTGAAACAGAAGCCAACGGCGGAGGAGCAATCGGCTGGAGCTGTTCCTTCTCCAGTTCCTGCTCCTGCGCCAGCTCCCGCTCCCGCTCCCGCTCCTGCCAAGCAATCTACCAATGCCTTCAATGGCTTTGGCAATCCCATGGAGCTGGCATTCATGCAGAAGCTACTCCAGCAACAGCAACAGCAGCAACAGGTCAAGGAATCCTCCCAGCAGCAACATCCTCATCATCATCATCATCATCTGGAGCACAAGCGTGCCAGACGAGATACAGATGCCAGCTCCTTGCACATACCCGACTTCAATAAGCCGCCAGCAAAGGCAACAACACCAACAGCAACAACAGCAACTGTTGCTGCTGCTGCTGCTCCGCCTGCAACTGCTGTTGCTGCTGCTGCAACAGAGCACAAGCCGCGTCTTACCTGCAAATCTCTATCGAATCTCTTGGAGCCGGAGAGCAATGTGGTGCCCCTGCTGAATGTTCCCTTTGATGGACTGCGTCGCGTTAACTCCATGCACAAGGCGTCCCATGATCTGGCCAAGGAACCAAGCAGCGGACGCACCTTGCGCTCCAGCAAGGCATGTGTCACCTATAATCCTCTAGAGCATGCCAAGCAAACGCAGCAGCAACAGTTGCAACAGCAGCAGCAACAGTTGCAGCGCAAACGTGGCAACATGTTGTCGCTTGAGGTGCAACAGCAGCAACAACAGCAGCAGCAACACTTGGCGGAGGCAGCAGCAGCAGCTGCAGCAGGAGCAGGAGCAGCAGGATCAGCAATGGATGCCAATTCAGCGCTGTGGCATCCGCTATTCGGCAGGTAAGAATTACTGAACTTAATAGCCCAATTCCACTGAGAATGTTACATTTTTTAAATATCTTACATATTTTTTTTTATAAAACATATTTAAAATTACATAGTGTAAATGCTGAATCAATCTAGAGGCCAAATCATAAACAAAATTATATTCCGCTTGAAAATCGGTTGAGTTTTGATAAAGTTATGACTGTTTGAAGTTTCGAAAAAAAAATTATGACTGTAGTGACCAAAAAATTGCATTTCTTAAGTAAACAAAATTTTGATGCAGAAATAATAATAATTACGACTTAAGGAGTCCGTTAAAAGTGAAAACTTGAGATTTAAAATATTCAATTTTCTAAATTTTAAAGGCGGGACCCTTATATTCGAAACAATGAATTTAGAGGAAAATTATTTTTTTACAAAATTAATTAAATTTGAATGCAAAATGATTTTAGAGGTCAAACCATGAGAAAAATGACCTTTCATTTAAAAATCGGTTCAGTTTTAACAAAGTTATGAAAGTTTGAAATTTATCAGACTTTGGTTCTAGCAACTTTACAAGTCAAAATTTTAGTCAAATTTAGCCTGATTTTTTACAAGAAAATGAAACCCCTCAGAATCAAATTTAAAGTATTGTTTTATACTAATTATGATATAAGGAGTTGTTTAAAAGTGAAATGTTGAGTTTTAAAATTTTCAATTTTCAAAATATCAAAGGGGGGACCCTTAGCATCGAAACCATGATCTAGAGGAAAAATAATTTTTTTTTACAAAATGAATTAAATTTGAATACAGAATCAATTCACAAGCCAAATTATAATTGAAATGATGTTCCATTGGTTGATCGGTTGAGTTTTAATAAAGTTATGGCAGTTTGAAGTGTTAAAATATGTGTTTTCAGTAGAATATTGATACAAGGACTCTGCTTAAAAGATATTTAATGAGTTTTTTTTTGACATTTTCGTTGACAGCAATCCCAAGCAGGGCTACAACAGTCCCTGGCAATGGACAACGGTGACGGCAACTGGCGAATGACAGTCAAGTCGGGCTCCCAAGGAGCCAACGACGGCAACAAACACAGCCAGCAATAGCTACGAGGAGCAACAACAGCAGCAACAGCAGCAGCAGCAGCAACATGACTACAACAACAGCAACTATCATGCCAAGCAACAACAACTCAACACCTCAACAGCAACAGCAGCAGCCAACAATCAAAATAATCACAACAGCAACAGCAACAAGTTCAGTTATCCAACAACAACAGCAACTGCTGCTGCCATGGAGAATATGTTCCAGAGCAATCAGTTGCTGAACTCGTATCTGTATCAAAAGAACGATGTTGCTGATGTTGCTGCGGGTTATATGACAGAGCAGGGTTACTGGCAACAGCAACAGCAGCAGCAACAACATCAACAACAGCAGCAGCAGCAACATCAACAACAACAGCAGCAGCAACATCAAAAGCAGCAACAGCAATGGAGCAATCACAGCAATAGCAATCAACGCAACAGCAACAACAACAGCAGCAACAACAACAACTATGCCAACAACTATGCCGCAGCAGCAGCTGCCTCCATGTACATGCAACACTTTAATCCCTACATGCAACAAAAGGCGGCATTGCTGGCGGAAAAGGCGGCACAAGCAGCTGCTGCTGCGGCCAACAAACATGGCCGATATGCCGGCGATTATGGCTAAGAGCAAGAGGAAGAGACAGAGTTAGAGATGTATAACTTCATTCATATAACCAACAACAGCAACAGCAACAACAACAACAACAACACTTGCATATTAACATTAAACATATAGGAGATAATAACTTAAATACAAGCATATAGAACTATACAACAGCCGATATGCCCAATACACATACATATATATATTCATATAGAATATATAGCATAATGTGCTTAACTGCACATGCAACATTTGTCACTCCAATTGTTGTGCATTTTATTGCATATTATACAACTAGAACTTTTTTGTAAATTTATGCCAAAATTTTTGGTGCAATTATCGTGAATGTGCAATTAAGCGAATTATGCTGTATATAAGAGTCAAAGGTCACGTATAGTTCATTTTTATTGAAAGGAATTGCTAAGGAACATTTTCCGTTAATATTTAAAGCAACAACAACAAGGTAACCGGAAAACAACAATAATTAAAAAACAAAACAAAAAACACATAATTATAAACAATTAGTAAAAATTTGTTATTGGTAGTTTGTTAACAAAAAAAAAAAAAGAAAAGGAAAGAAAAGAGAAATCTAAAAACAAAAGATAAAAGTAGTTGAGAAAGCGAAGAAGCAAAAAAGAAAAACGAAAAAAGATTAAGGCAAAAGTAATCCTAATTATTGTATTATTGTTAACCCAAGCTGCGTTATATTATTATTATTATTATGATTATTATTATTATTAACTCGTGTGTGTGTATATAGCGTTTTTATCTAGATGTATTACACTTAGTAAGTCCCCATTAGACCAACCCGTAATCTTTATCCGACTTTATCCTTATCCCTATCCTCGTGCACCTCTCCAACAAACCAGGCTAAAACCAGATCCTTCCAATGGAATCGCAGCGCTAAAAGGCAATTCAACAATTTTATTTGTATTCATTCCGCAAAAGCAAAGCTACAAATTGAAGGTTTTCTGTTTTTCACTAGTTATTCCTTTATATTATTATATTATCATTATCATTATGCTTATTATTTATGTGAAAAAACAAAACAAATATCGAATCCCCCTTAAAAAAAATGTGCAATCTTCATACATAAATAATTTATGTTTTAGCAAACAAAAAACAACACAAACACAAGAATCACAAAAAACAATCTTATAACTGAGACATGGCAAAAGCAAAATGAAAAATAAAGAAAAACCTTTTAGAGAATTTCGCTGATAAAGGCAAGAGAATAGCAAAAAAATATACAACACAAATATTCTTTCATTGGTATTGGGATTGATCGCAAAACTGTTTAATGTAACTTTATTGCGGCTCAATTGAATATTTTTTAATTAAAAAGGAAAAATGCAATCTTCTGCCGGGTTGGAAAAATATTTTAAAGCCTACTTTTGGCCAACACTGGATTTAATGGATCATAAGAGCAAAAAAACTTCTAAATCGATTTAAAGTTCAAGTTTTCACTCAATGATCAATTTCACTCAGTCCCGCAACTCACTCAATTTTACTATTGGCGCGCTCCAATGGAGCCCACATTCCACTGGCTTCCAGGCTAAGTTTGAGTGAGTGTGTGTGTGTAGTCAATTGAGCGCCCTTAACGAGAGAGTCCTGAGTGAGAGCGCCCTGAGAGTTCACAAGGTATAAAAGGAGCATAGGACGGGAAGCAGACATCAGTAGCAGTGATGTGCAGACCTGGAGTGGTCCAATCCCATTCTGAATTTAAGTTGATTGTCAAACAAGTTTTACATATAGAAATATATTTTAATTTCGGTGTATATAGATAGATATATATATATATAATATGTATAAACATATAAATGTTAATTTCTGTATAAATACGCAACTTTTCACTTACAAACAATATTATTGAATAAGTTTATCGTTTAGTTAAAACCACAATCTAATTTTAAGAAGTTTTTTTCATATTTTCTTATCTTTTTTTGTTTAGTTTTTTTTTTTAGTTTTAGTTTTTGTTTTGTTTAAACTTTAAAGCATTTCAAATGCGCGCGTGCGAATGTTTTCAGCTATTTGTAGTGTGTGTGTTTGTTTGTGTGTGTGTTTGTGCTCCCAGCCGATCATCTATAATTCACATTTTGGATATTAGACTACTCAATCTGACGATGGGCCTCCTGGAGGCGTGCCACAACGCCCTGATAGAACTTGATCTGTTCGCCAATGAACATCTTGAGTGTCTGCTTCAGATGCGTGTCCCGTTCGCTCTTGAAGTGGGTGAGTTCCGCTAGCACCGTATAGGAGACGACATCGGTGCGTCTGTTCACATCCTGCAGCTGGGCTTGACTCATCTTATTCTCGGCAGTAATACGCTCGCAATCCTTGCGCTTCTGTACGGCGCCCTTGTGCCTGGAGAAGACATCCGGGAAGCAGCTCAAGACGCCTCTGCAAGCGGACAAAAAAAATAAATCAATTATAGAAAAAAGTTCATCAACCAGTGTTGTAAATCGTTAGCAAAGTATTGCTATCGATATTAACGATAGCATCGCAAGGACACAGCGATACATATTTTTAATATCAATGCTGCAGCCCTAAACGATATTTAACGAGAATATCGATATTTTTCTATCTATCGACTATCACAGCAACTCACCTGTAGATGTGCAATCGATCGGATAGCGGTATCCAGTCGTTCTTTGGCTGATCCCCAAACATTTGGCCAACGCCAATGAAAATGCCGCCAATGCGACCGACGCTATCGCTTAACGGCACTCCATTGCGTGTGGGAGCACGGCGTTCATCGATAGACAGCGCTTTGGCCAATTCGGAGAGACCATCGCCAATGCGCTGGAATTCCTTTTTGCTCTGGGCCAACGACCGTTTGGCCATATCATTGGAAATGTTATTCAAATTGCGTATGGCCGAATCCATGTTGTGAATGAACTGTGTCCCGCTCTCCAGCTGAGCATCGACCTTAGAGTGCAGCAGATGATTGGTGGGCGGCGAAATTGCCATGCAGTAGTTGATGTACATATAGGGATCACATTCCGCTTTCCGTTTGCCCGACTTCCACATCTTTTCGTCGCGGCAGGTGAGAAAGTGATACCACACCTCGCATTTTGACATGACCGGATGTCGGCACATCCAATCGACAAACTCCTGCAGCTGCACCCGACGATGCTCCACAAACTGCTCCTCATAACGACCGGAGATCTGTTTATCCGGCAACGGTGGCACCGGAATCAAACAGAACTTGGCCGTCAAACGTTCGTGCAGCCAATCGAAGTGTTTATAACGACGCGACACCTGTGACCCAAAATAAACAATAAAAAAAAGACAGAGATTAGATATAAATTCAATTTCGAAATGTGACACACACAAATACACTCAGTGGAAGTCTGAGTTCTCAAGTCTGAGTCATGTGCATTGGCAATAACAACAACAACAACAGCTACAACTACAAAAGAAAACACTTGCCACACACACACATAAAATGGGGGTGGGGGACAATAATTGAGTTGCAACTGAGTTGGAAATGCAGCAAAAGTCGATTGCCTTTTTGCCCAATTAAACCCAAAACTTTAACTTATACCATATTCTTACACTATGCAACACAATTTATAATTCAAGTTTAATAATAATGTCATTAATTAGTTATATTATTTATGATTCATTCTTTAAATTGTTTACTTTGTTAATAAATAACTGGAATATTCGAATTTCGAAATTGTGTTGCATAGTGTACACTCATACACATAAGCAGCGTCGATTGCCCTTTTGGATTGCCCCCAATTGAACTCACAACTTCAACTTCAACTTACATCATGCTTACACTAAGCAACATAATTATTTTAACACTTTAACTTGAAGGGGAATTTCCTGGTTTATAAATATATATAAGGGGAATATTCTAAAAGAATCATTATAATTTTGACCAGAAATCGTGGCAGACACCATAAGTTATATATATTCCTGATCAGTACAATGAACTGTGTCGATATAGCCATGTTTGTATATTTCTATATAATTGATATTATCTTGTATATTGTAACGAAATTTTATCGAAATCGAACTCCTATAACATATAGCTGTCATAGAAATAAAGTTGTTATTATTTGAAGATATCTTAACCAATCTCTCAGATGTTTTAGACATACTGAAAAAATTTGGTTCAAATCAGAGAACTATATCATATGTCTACCCTAGGAACGATCAGTCGCAAACTGAACAAAAGATTATCAAACCTTTCCTTGTTGTCAAGTAATTCGTTGTTAGTTCTATAAATAAATCCGAAATATACGAAATTGTGTTGCATAGTGTAACTCATAAATAGAAGGGCTTATCAACGTATACAAAGACGCTATATATAATGGATATACTCACGGAGATATTATTAAAACTAGGCGTCAGCTGGTAGGCAATGAATGTTTTCATTCCCTTGAACTTGGATTCCTTTTTGGGACTGGCCACCACCACCGAGTAGGGTGAATGATTCTGTGTCCACTGATATATGGAGTCCTCCACTTGCGTTATGTAGGCCTTTTCGCATTCGGGTATAGTCTCCTTGCTGCTGAATAGGCCAAGTATATAGGAATCGGAACTCTTGGCAAACATGCCCTTCTTCATGGTGGCAGCACTGGCACTGCCCGCTGCAGTGGAGTTCAACGATATGGCATCCTCGTTGGGCGCCACAGGTAGATGCCTGTTGTCATAGTCGCTAGTGGAGTGCGAGATGCCGCCAGTGCGGGCTCCTGCTGATGACTTGCCACCAGTTGGTGCAATCTCCGAATATGTCTCGTTATCATCGCTGTCCGACCAACTGTCGTCGTCATTGTCAGGTGTCGGGTCATATCGAGGCGCTGGTGGCATTCCAAAGGGATCCAAAGCCTGAGCCGCCGACGGCGTTGCACTTATCTCCGGTGTCGTAAACTGACGCGCCTCCGCTGCGGACATCACCTCCACGTAGGCCGCTGGAAACAGACCAATTTGGCCCCGACTGTTTTTGCCCTCCCACCAACCTTCGCCTACGTCGCTCCTTGTCACGGTTAGAACGTCGCCAGCGATTATCGATAGTTCCGATGAGCCTGGCTCACCAGAAAAATCGTACATAGCACGTACGTAAGATGTCATTTTGATTATTGCACGATTTTAACGCGTTTTTTATCTAAATCCGCTCCCATAAAACAAATGAAAAAGCCAGTGTCTGAGTCAGTGTGTGTGACTATTGTGACCGACTTACGTACGTAAGGGCTGCCACCGGGCCCAAATTTTCAATCTGGCAACTCGTACCATATTAGTCAAATTGCAAAAACAGTTGAAACTAAAAACATTAAATTTTTTTAGTTTTTCTTAATATTGAAGACAGATTTTTTTTTAATTTTTTGCAGAATTTATGTTAGAATTTTGTCGATGTTTTGATATTTTTATTGAAATTAAATTTTTAACTTCTCTCCCATTGGTTTTACGAACTTTAAACCTTCATTTTATATCTTTATATTATATAATTTCGTATTTTAAGTTTTCATTAAATTGTAAATTTATTGCAAAGTTATTGCAATTTTTAATTTAACTTAAATTTAAATCAGTAATGGGCAGAGATGCGACGGCACAGCTGATTTACAAATGTGCTGCCAACTTGTCATGTCATGTCGCAAATGGAACTAAAAATCGCAGCTCTACTGATTTCGCAATGGGAAACCGATGACGAATCGATAATATCTTAATCGCAGTGCAAGCGACTCTGTGCGGTGGGGAAAAAAAAATCATTTCGTGATTCGTTCGATTGGATTTTATTAATCATTCTCTAATTGCGCGTTGCCGATTTTGTTGGTAAGTGGAGCAAACAGATTTAATAATATTTCACATAGATCTGCAACAGAAAATTTGCCAATTTGAGAAGGCAAATATATACATTTTGTTATACTTGCGGTTGTACTTGCTAATTTTTGTTTTTCACCGACTTTTTCACTCTCTATTTTTGTAATGCATCAACACAGTGACAACAGCAATAAGCGAACACGTCAAAAGAAAGAAAGAAACGACAGAGTTCTCGAATAAACCCAAGAAGTAAACAAGCTAATCGGCACTCGTGCAATTTACCATTAAAAACGATAGCAACAAAATGCAGCTGCAGGCCAAATATTTGCTATTATGTCTGTTCGTCGGACTGTTTGCCTCATATCGTTGTCAAGGTGGAGCAGAAGGAGTCGCTAAAGGGGAAGGTAAGAAAGATTGCCACAACGAAATCCATTCAACTGCGTATGCGAGTGTGTGTGTTCTGTCGTGTGTATGTATGCACATGAACATTTAATTTGTAAGTGTATTTGTACAAGTATGAATGTATTGGAATTTTAAATGCCACACTCGTTCATACAGAGGCGCACAGCTTATTTGACCCCACTACATTTTAAACTGATTGATTATTATTGCTTAGTGCATAATTTATATAAAAAAATATGTAAAAAATTCAGCAAACTGTTTGTTAACTAAAGATAAATTCATTGAAAATGTGTAATATGTAAGACTGTTGGGTTTAATCAGCTGGCAGCCACTGTATGTATGTATGCATGTGTGTGTGTGTGCAAGTCGTCAGCGTAATTGAAGAAGATTTGCACAAAGAGAACTTTCTTTTGACTAAAGTCAATTGTAGAATACAAATTTGTATAACAGTTGACTTGAATTACTTTTGGTACTTTTGTTATATGAGTTTGTTTGCCTGTGTCTACGTTTTTTAGCCTCTTCTGTGACGGCCACTACTGTAACAGTGCCGACATCCGATGATACTACTACCAATAAACCAACAACTGAGAAGCCGACAGATCCAGCAACAACAACACCAGCAACAAATACAACAACAACACCAGTAACAACAACAACACCAGCATCGACGACAACAACAACACCAGCAACCACAACAACAACCACAACAAAACCCACAGTCCCCACAACCACTCCAAAACCAAACCCCGATAACTCAACTACAACAACCACTACCACCACCACCACCACCACAGCAGCACCACCAACTTCAAGCACAACTCTAAGCCCGAACACTACAACAACCACAGCAAAGCCAGCTCCTCCTTGCCCACCCTGTAATCATTTCGATGGCTCCTCGTTCATTGGCGGCATGGTGCTGACTCTGGGACTGATAGCCATCGGTCTGGTGGCCTACAAATTCTACAAGGCACGCAATGAGCGCAATTACCACACTCTTTGAGCCGCCACAGCCTTTACGTCGGCCTTCAATGCAGCAGCCGGTGGTGGTGGATCATCCGCAGTGAACAATGCCGCCACGGATGCCGAACGTGTCCGGTTTGTTCAGCCATCAATTCCATTGCGATCGCCGCCAGCGCAACCACCACCTCCTCCTCCTCACCATTCAGCGCAACTATTAGCCGGGTCCGGTGCCGGTTTCGGTTCCGTTGCGTCGGCGACAGCAGCAAACTCAAACCCACAAAATAATCATAATTCACCCTCGGCCAGAGATCGGCTGCTGCACACGTAATTTATCTCGGGAGAACAACAACAGAAACTATCCAAAGAGCCCCCGATTATCTCCTTCATTTAAAATACACAAAAACTGTACCCGTATAATTGCAAATATTAACCGGATATTTTCACAAACAATTTGAAATCGAAATAGAGTCTGCAGAAGACAGAAGACTCCGCATTCTTTCCTTATCAGCTATTATATACATATATATACATACTTATTATATTAAATATTAATATACATTTTGAATGGCTTTTATAAATCATATGAATCACGAGTTTCGCTGAAGTTTAATCAGCGGATGTTCAACGCCTTAAATACTATATATATATATATATATATATATGAATGAGATGCCCTTAATCTTCTTGGCAACCATGAAGAAAAGTCAAGAACAATTAATAAGAATGATATGTAATGATAATACTTGTGTGTGTGTATGTATTTAATCGGAAAAATGTTAATTGAGAACGTTAAGTATATATATATATGTACTACAATAACAGCAAATATGTGAGACTGTATGGGAAATACTTTGGGATCCAAGTTGATTCCAAGATTCCAGAAGTTTAGGTGAAGGTTAAGTAAATCGACAGAACACTCCGTGTTTTCTCTTTTCTAAAATAAAGGGCTATAAATTTTGATTGTATTTACAAAAGAAGGAAAAAAAAAACAAAATCAATTTTAAATAACTAAAGTAAAACAAAACAAAGGAAAAATCAACTCATAGGGATCTAGGCATATATACATTTCAAGAGCTATACAAAATGATAACAAACATATTTCGAATTAAATTGCATTCTCTTTTTTCTATTCCTCTTGTGTACAAACAATTTGCATTTTGAATATGAAATTAAATGCTGATTACATTTCTTATATTTGCACCAACAACACACAAATGTACTTTCTCTATATATAGTATATATATATAGCTAAGCTTGTCCGTGTCGAAACTACAGAAAAAAATCAATAAGAGAGAAACTGACACGGAATCCAAAATGGAATATATTATATAGTATATGAAGATGATATGCGTTTGCCTGTGAAGGAAGTTACCCTACATATATCATAATATCAGCGGGTCCATTGGAACCAACATCAAAACAAGAAAAAGAAAAGAATATTGAGAGTTATACATATTATCATACATATATGCGATTGTTGTTGAATATTTTTTTTATATTTAAAGTGAACAACACATATGAATCATCCAAGCAGCCAAGAATACCCAATTTTTCCCCACTATCTACACTTATTGTTGGACCTTCCCAATTCCTCGACACAATATAATCTCATAAAAATTAGCCACACTCAAATATAAATATATATATATAGGCTTAAATAACAACTTATGTATATCCAGTAAAACTCAACCGGCTTATTAAACAAATACCTTACTATGTATGTATGTATATCGTGTACGATAATAAATATTTTAAAATTTAATTCAACATCTTTATGTGGAAAGTCTCTGAGTTCAAAGTGTCAATATAGACTGAATCAAGACTTTTTGATTATTCAAACCGATTAGTAACCCACTTAATTATAACGGTTAGTTTCGGTTCAGGCAAGCATTAAATTTAATTATGTTGTTAAAAGGTAAACATCGTTTTTCAAACTAATTTTTATTTTAGATTTGAATATTGATCTTATTAAACAGATACTTTTTTGAAATCGTATTTTTATTTTATATATTAAATTATATATATATATAATATAATTTATTTATTTTTAAATAGTAATTTATTTTGTATTTAATTGCGTTTTTATTTGCTTTAAATTTGGTTTATCAAAAAGTTCTGCTAATATATCATTCAAATATGTTTGCTAATTAAAATTGTCAATATTTTGCAATTCGTAAAGGGTCTCCCACTGTCGAGTATGCCTTTTACAAAATTCTAAGGGTAGTTCTGGTCAAATATATAGTTTATTTAACACTATATCTTATGTAAAAAGTGTAGATACATATTATTAAGAGGTAATCCTAATGCAGTTATTAACTAGTTAGCGGTAGCAGCTTTCTTGGCCTTCTTGCTTTTGGCCACTTTGTTGGGAACCTCTTCGCCAGTTGCTTTTCGCTTCAAGTTCTTATTGTTTGCTTTCTTCTTCTTCTGCTGCGTATTGAAACGCAAGACGAGCTTGCTGCCGGAAATGTTTAGATCCTGTTTGATGGCTTTACGGGCATCGTAGGTGGTGGGCAGAGTCACAGTGGCGGCGCTATAGTCACGGAATCTCCCCTTGCCGGGTTTGATTTGAATATCGACGGCATTCTCGAAGAGCTTGCGCACCTGAGCCACGGACGCGGTCTTGGGCAGATTGGTGATGACCACCGATGAGGTGAAGTTGTCCTTGCGCTGCACCTGCTTTGTGGCGCGCTTTAAGAGGGATTTGTTTTTCTTTTTCTCTAAAGATTGCTGTTTGCGCGCCACAAGTTCGTTGACAAACTCATCCGAATCCGTCTTGGGCAGCGAGACATAGATGCCCTTGAATGCTTCATCGCTTGCAATGGATGTTTTGATGTCCTGCAGAGCTGCATCCCGATCCTCCTGCGACTTGAATTCCACCAGACAAAAGCGCGCGTGTTTTTGACGTGGCTTTGACGCCTTGGAGACCAGCGGATGCAGTGCCTTCACCTTCGAATCGAATTCCTGGTCATCCAACGGAAGCTTCTGGGGAAAGCGCACATATAATCGAGTTCCCCTTAGCTGCTCGTATTTGTTGTGTAGTTGTTCTTCAATCAATTCCGCTTTCGATTTGGTCGCAGTCTCTGCTTCCTGCTCCGATTCAGATTCTGATTCTGCGTCATCTTCATCTTCATCAGATTCTGTTGCACTGGCTTCCAAATCCATTTCGCTCTCCTCGTCTGATGCTTCAGACTCCTCGGCGTTGCTTTCTTCCTCATCCGAAATTGGTTTTTCAGTCTTTTTCTTCATATTTAATTAAATAAATTTGTTTATTTCGCTTATGTTGCACGTGCTATTGCAATAGGGTTGCCACCACAACTCGCCCTTCTTATACCAGGGCTAATGAACAACTTATACAAAACAGCTGTTTTGGTAACTACGATAATTGCTCGATAAGTCGATTGTCTTGTTACATTCGATATATTGTACAGGTGCAATAAAGTCTATCTATATTTTGCAGTAAAACACTTTTTTTTAAGTAAAAATTAACAATGAGCATTCTAGAGAGCATTAAGGAGTGGTTTTCAGCCGAACAATGTATGAACAAAGTGGCCGCCATATTGGCAGGATTTATGGTAAGTTCAAATATGCGTTATTTATGCGTAATTGGTGAAATATTTTCTCTTGCTTTTGTTTGCAGTTCTTCACAGGGTGGTGGATAATAATCGATGCGATGTCTGGAGATCCAAATCATCAAATAACGACAGGACATGTATTTATTGGCATTTTCGGCACAATTAGCTTCTGCATGATTAACATTGTTAAAGGCGAACATGTAAGTAATATAATTATAAATATACCCGTATGTATATAAATATGTAGTACATATGTACAAAGAAAATGAGTCATTTGTTGTTTTTTTTTTGTTTATAGATTTCAGAAGATAACACCTCGGAATGGGGAGCGAGAAATGCTAAAATTGTGCTGCTCCTAGGTTTTATTATGGGATTCGCCTCCATCATAGCCGCCATTTGGGTGATGATCTCGGATTTTATCAACAACGGTTAGTAAATTATAATGGTCTGCTCGAAAGTAACAAAAAAAAAACCCTTAAATAGAGGGCCATTTAACATGAATTTAGCCGTAAAAATTTGCTTGGGCACTCAACTAGTTTATTTTTTAAAAATCTTTGAAATTTCCCTATAACAAAAACTTACTTATTTTTGTTTTGTTCAATTGGTCACTATTACAGCCCGTTTACTAACACTGATTTCTTCGTCAAAGATACAACAAAGCAACAACAAGAAAAGGAAATTTTGCTTGGAAATTTCAAAGATTTAAAAAAAAAACTAGTTGAGTCCCCAAATTAATTTTTACGTCTAAATTCATGATAAATCTTCCTCTATTTGGAGTTTTTGTTTTGTTTGAAGTTGGCATATGCTAATAGATCATTACCAATAATAACATTCAAATAATTGTCAAATTCAAATTCTTAACGAATCTTCGCAGATAAAAAGGAAACGAGTCTGGGCGTCTCTTTGTTGCTGCAGAATGTCTTCATCCTGTTTGGCAGTTTGGTGTACAAATTTGGACGCAACGAGGAGCAATGGAATGAATGAAGTGCATCCCTGGGAACTGTGCTGTGCATCTATTATTAGTAACCATATAATAATCAACATTGTATTCATAAATCACAAAGATTGCAAATGTTTGGACACGGTGTCCACTAAACAACTAATCTCATCTAAAGATAATAATATTAAAAAAAAAGAACGAGTCAATCGCGAATGAATCAAGTGTTAATTTATTGCAGGCACAATGCGAGTAGAAGACCCAACCAGACTCTTCTACATGAACAACAATTTCATGTGGATGCAGTGCATCCAACTGGCTATGAGGTGTAGGCGTCAACGGGACACTCGTTCTCATTCTGCAGACACCACTGAGGCTGCAGTGCCTCGGCTCCAATGCCGTTCTCCACAAGGCGTTCCCGATGCAGCAGCATGCGTGCCTCCGCCTGCTTCCAGCCCTCGACGGGATTAGACCAGAGACGTTCGGCCAAAGCGCTGGCTCTGGGCCAGAAGCGATTGTCCAGTGTGTGCTCATCAATCTGCTCCGACCAGATGGCTGCCTCCGCGCCCAGCACATGATTGGGGTAATCCCCACCGATTTGACTGATGTTATTGTCGTAGACCTTCTGCCAGCCAATGTAGGGAGAGCACCAGTTGTTGCCACCATCCACCCAGCCAGCACCACCGCAGTCAAAGTAGAGAGCATCGTAGTTGGACACGATGATGCGGAAGCCACGCTTTAAGATCTTCTGAATCACACGATCATCCCCCTTTGTCCAGATTTGTATAATATAACGCTGGGGATCCAGGTACTCGTCAATGTAGGGCTCATCCGTCAACCGGCTGGTCCACAGAATAATGGGCACTTTTGCTCCGCCGGCTACAATGTCCAGACGTTTCAGTGCCTCCGTTTGATAGTGTCCCCACAGGCGCATAAAGTCCGCTTCGGTTAATCCCCAGCCACGTGCCGTCATCCAGTTGCGAATGGTCTCGCTGCTGTTCCAACAGGCGACGGAGACTTCATCGCCGCCCATGTGAAAGACATCGGGATTGTGCAGCTTCCACATGTCGCCAAAGATGTCCTGCAGCACATTGTACATGTCCGAGTTGGAGGGATCCAGTTGTCCGCAAGGTGGCTCCACACAGTACTGCGCCCAGGGCTGGGCATTGAAGCAGGCGGTCATGTTCTTGTGCTGCCATCCCTCACCCACATGGGCGGGACTGTCGAACTCGGGCAGCACACGTATACCTCGCACCTGGGCATACTCGACGACATCCTGGACAGCCTGGTGGGTGTAGACCTTGCTGGGCGTATAGGCACCCAGCTTGGACAGCTCCGGACGATTGGCCACCTCCAGGGGGAAGCTGTGAGAGTCGGTGATATGCCAGTGGAAGGTGTTCAACTTGACCATGGCCATGGCATCTGCAAATAGCAAAGATTAAGAGATTTTCATGATTACATAGGTAACTCAATCCATACCAATGGTTCGCTTAATAGACTTCACAGAGTAGTAGTTGCGGGATGTGTCCAGGACGACGCCACGCCACTTGAAGACGGGAGCATCGCTGATAGAGGCATTTGCCGTAACCTGCACCTCACGGCGTATATCGTCAAAGACAATCAACTGATTTAGCGTCTCCAGACCATGACGTGCTCCATAGAAGCTGGCCGCCGTAATGTTGGCATTAACCTGTCCAGCGGCATTGGAGTCAATGTTCAGCACATAGCTTTCATCCGTCTCCAGCTCCAGTCTGGTGGGAAGTTCCGTTTCAGCGGTGTGGATGTTGATGGTGAATCGATAGCCACCCTTGGTGAGGCTTCTGCGATTGGGAATCTTTGCATTCAGCTGGTCCATCCACCGCTTCTCCACCTTCTTCCACAGCTTGTCCTTGTTATCCGTGCCACTCACTTGGAATGCAATGCTGGAAATGTCCACTTGACGCATTACGGGTTCCAGCTGCACAGCTCCCGTGGGTTTGGGCCACAGGGTGCCAATGTTGCTGCCACAGAAGAGTCGGCAGACCGGGAGACTGATCGCCTTGGCGAAGTTCTTCTCCGTCAGCTCCAGCTTGCGACAGACGCCTCTCTGGCACTCGTAGCCATAAATCAGATCACTGAAAGAAAAAATACAGTGGAAAATCGAGATTTGAAACTTGTAATTGCATTATTTGTTAGACCCTGCACTTAAACAGTTGAAAGGGTATATTAAAGTGAAATGTGCCTCAAAAAGTGTACAGTAAGGTTTTTGACAAAAAAAATATCCATTTATTATTATTTTAATTTTATTAACCCAAATTTATATGTTTTTAAAAATAATTTATATTAAATTTAATATAGTTCGTCACAAAATTGAATGCCAGAATTTTAGAACAATTCGAAAAGCGTTTTTTTAAGTGTGTGTACAGTGTGTCAACAAGTTGTTATTGTTATTGACAAAAAATATAAAAAATGTAGTGGTTCAAAAAAGCTACAAGCGGCTGTATAGTAGTAAAAATAGTTGTGTGCAAAATAGTAGTAACTTAATTAAGGCTTAATTAAGTGGATTCCAAGTTTTCTTGTGGTATGTGAGTGTCTCTGTTATTTACAAAATAAGTACAGGGTCTCTCACATTCGTGTGCACACTTTGATATTAGCTTCCACTTACTCAGCTCCTAAGGCAGCTCCAGGTGATGGCGTTAAGCCAAAGGCCAACAGTGCGGTCACCGCCAGCGACAAAAACTTCATTTTGACGACGTTTTATAAGACACAAACAAAAACAATAACTGTTCAACGCACTGGGAATAATAATTACAAAACGGGTTTCTCTTTGGAACCCCTATCGATTCGCAAGTTCGCCGCTATATAAATCTATATACAACTTGAGTCGAGGGCTCTTCGGCGCCGACTGACGACTTTGTTTTGCTTTGTGGTCAATTTATCGGCTCGGCAGTACTCGAACATCGATAACGAATGCGCTCACACAGATGCAGGCACGCACAAACACAAGCAAACACACACGACCGTTACGCGTGTTGTTGTTTATATGTTCCAAGCAAAGATTACATATTTTTGCTTTTAACTATCGTTCTTCTTGTACGTCAAGTCATATTTTTAAATTCAAATAAATAAAAACCACTAGAAGATAGCAAGAGTGGTTGTAAATCATGGTGAAAGCAACTTTGGGTACATATGCATAAATACCAATATATTTAACATTTCTCACCTCCAGGAATTTCTATATATAAGCATAAATGTTTAATAATTCTTTCACCCGGGAATTTCTATTAATATACAATAATATGCGAAATATTTGTGCAAGGTCAGCAAATAGTTGATTTTTTGCATATACTTACCTTACTTAATTATGGACTTTAAATCGTTGGACTTGCGAACGTTTTAAATCAACTTGTTGTCCTCATAATATATACCAATATTTTTAATTATTCTCAACTCCAGCACTTTCTATTAATATACAAAAATAAGCGCAATATTTGTGCAAGGTCAGCAAAAAAAACTGATTTCTTTATTACTTCTATATATATTTTACATATTAATTAGTTATAGAATATTTTAGTTAATCTACGTTGGGTTCGCGCCCTTTAGTGTCAAGGTGTTGTCCTCATAGGTCTCCAAAACATCAGCCAAATGCTCATTATCTCTGGGTTTCTTGAACTGTCGCTTCTTGTTAGCCGCCTTCTTGCGCTTGGGAACGGGTTTCTTGAGACCATGATCTTGCATTGAACGTATGCCTAGAGTTATAAAGAATACACATAATAAGTAAATTACATAGACGCATTTCAACCGTATTTTTACCTTGTTTCTCAAGGTATTCATCAATTTTGGCATCGTCCATGGCATCGACTGTGGCGGAGCGCCACAGTTTCTGAAATTCGTCATCGACCTGAAAGGGTATCAGTTATTTAGTAATGTAGTTAATATATTTGTGTTTAAGCTTACTGCAAAATTGGCGGTTCTATCGTTATAAAACAATATCTTCTTTTTGTCAATGGGTCGTATTATAAACAGAATTTCGGCTGCACGATTTTTTAAAACCTTTTCGCAATGCGGCAGAGATTCTTGTACGTCCTCCAGTAAAATGCCACCCAGTCCCTTCAAGTCGTGTTGTTTTAGCAGACGCATCAGAGTCTTGCCGTCTTTTATTTTGTAGACGGGCTTAAAGCTAAACTTTGTGCCATCTGGTGTGACATCAATCTTGGGATTGTTGCTGAGCGCTTCTCCAGCCAGCCACTGAAATGAATATTAAATATAATTAAGGAAAGAGCCATAAAAATACTTCCATGCCTTACAATTTTCACAGATTGACCAATATCCAGCTGATTGGTCTCGTCTAGTATCTCCTCAATGCTTAAAGGATGATCATCGCCATCCTGGTGACGGGTGCGCATGAACTTTACTATTTTGGCCAACACTCCAAATCGATATTGGGAGCTACCCGACATCGTCTTATACCTACAGGAAGAAACAGACTTAATTAATGGGTTTCTAGAGGAGATCGCCAGCACTTACGTTGAAGCATCCAGCTTAGGAGCCGTCGGTGGTCGCATTTTCTTTTGGGAGTCATCTCTGCTGGGTGGTGCTGGTGCTCTTTCCGTTCTGTTTTTCTTTTCAACGCTTAAAATACATAAATAATGAGTTGTTATAAGACACGCTGCCAAGTGGAATCTACAAGACTTACGTTGGCGTTGCCATTGCCCGTTTTTTGAACGCTTCGCGTTCGCGAAGCAGCGCGGGATCCATATTTGCTTATTTTTAACTTTAACGTGATTTACTAGAAAGATTTTAAAACAATTTGAGCAAATTACAATTTGTTGTCAATTTTCTTCTTCCATGAAAAAAGAACAGCTGAGTTGATTTGCCAGGGCTACATGAATTCCATTTATCGGTGTGCAACATATCGATACTATTGTTCAATGCTTGAGACTCGATAGTACCGATAGTTTACCAGCTGCTTGGCGCTAAACATCGAAACGAAAATTGAGTTTGAAATGAAGCTGGTTTTAATATTTATATATATATTTATAATGAAAATGCAGATTTTATTTGGTAATTTCGTTTATTAATATCGCTTTTAAGGGCTTTACATAATAGTTGCACTTAATATATTTTGTCATATTTGAGTGGTTAATTTCTGTGCGGAATTCTAGAATCCGTTAGCTTGCTTTTTTTGAATATATATATATTCGTATCTTTGTCGGAATACGTTAGTAAATTGTACAAAGAGTTCGTTTAAGTATAGAGTTTCTTGGTTTTTGGTAACGGTAATTGCGATAGATTCGATAGTCCCGTTAGTTGTTGGTTTAGCAATCATTGCGGTTTCGTTGGCTCCGTTCCGTTCCGTTTAGGTCTGGTCTTTAATGGGTACTTGAACAGGTCAATTGTACAGTTGTTTTTTGGTTGGTATTTCTTGTATTCCGTTTTCCGTGTCCCGTTTTCTGTTCTCATCACTTATTGAGTGTGATTTTGTGGTTCTCGTTCTGGTTCTGGTTGATTCCGTAGTGTTTTGGGCGGTTGTTGTTGTTGTTTTTTGGGTCAGTTGAACTGTTTAATTGATCTGTATTTGATTTATTTGTTTTCTTGTTTTTTTTGAAAGTAAACTAACTCGTACATTATGTTCTTTGTTAAGTACAATGTTGTCAGTGGGTCTGTGGAAATAGAAAGATAAAAATGGTTTTGCTTATTATGTTCGTGGTCGATGGCAGGATCGTCAAATTGTTGAATGCGCGTAGTTTAAGTACAGATCGTTGGTTGTATCTAATTGTAATAAAACAGTCTGAACAATATATGCGATAAGTCTATATATATATATATATGTCATTTTTTTTAGATTTTACACTAACACTAAGCAACTTACCTCAGATCAGGCGATCAACGCATTCCAACTTAGGCTACATTAATATATATAGACATACAGGATCATTATTAAATGGGATTACTTACACTTAGTTGCGCCTCAATCGCTTCCTGCCACTATCATCGCCATCTGAGCCACTACGTTCTTCAGCTTCCATAACCTGTTTGAAGGATAATCATTTATTTTATTTAAATATATACAAATTTATGTAGTACTATGTTGTGTGCAAATTTCAGCCTCCTAGGTCTTATGGTTTGGGCTGTGCAATGATCAGTGAGTGAGACAGAACAATGAGTTATATATTTTACAATTACCTTTATTTTCGTGCCACAGATTTCGGCACCATTTAAAACACCTATGGCTTTTTGGGCACTGTCACGTTCCGAGTATTTGACGTAACCACAATTTTTGTTTGGCAATAGATAGACATCAATAAGTCCCTTCCAGCAGGAGAAAATGTTCTTCAGAATTGAGTGTGGTAGATTCTAAATGTATAAAAATATATAAATACAATTAGTAATGATTTTTATAGTTGTAATATTTATTAAACCCACTGCTGAGAGCACAATGAAGAGCCTTTGAGCAACTTGGGCGTCTGGAGAAGCAAGCGGTTGTGTTGGTGGCAAAGGCACATTGCAAATTGCATCCTTTTTGGTGCGTTCTGTGAAAATAACATTTGTTTAGAAAAGTGCATAATGTTAAGTTGAGCATTTAAGCTTACTGTCTATAAACGAAGTGTCCATACGAGCTGAGCTCATGCCATTCACTTTAACAATTATACGCTCGCCCATGGGATATTCTAGGCCATGCAGCTTGTCTCTGTAAATGGGAGATGTGTTGTAGTAAAGCCAACAAAGGGGGAATTTTATATTAATAGGTTTACTTGGCATAAATTGCAGCTTCGGGATTATCGTAGACAACCACAGCTTCATTTGTGCGCGGACCATCTGTAATAATATGGAATATTTGATATAATTACTATAATGGTTAATTTAACATAATATTTTCTAACTTTTAATGTCTCCACTTACGCTCACGCATAATTTGACAGTAGTCGAGACCGGGAATAATGTCGAATAGACGCCAGAGTTGATCCTGGTTAACACAATTGCTGACTGTGACCTCCAGGCAGGTGGGCTGTGGCACGGGAACGTTTTGCATGCGTAGAAACGCAGACATGTCGCTGTTCACTGATGTATTCCAATCATTGTTGAAACTACTACTGCCGCCTCCACTGCCACCACCATTGTAGCTAGAGCCACCGCCGCCGCCTCCACCGCCACCTCGTCCCGAGCTGTACATTGGACTGTCATCGGCGAGTCGACCATACTGATCCCGCTGTGTGCGCGAAGATCCCTTGGGTTCGGCAAAGACAGCCTTGTATTTGGCTGAGCAATTCTCAAATGCCACAGCTGCATAGTAGAATCTAAAAAAGGATAAAGGATTATAAAAATAATAGTTCTTTTTATTGTATGTATGTAGCTAAACTTACTTTGTGAACCGCACATAGCCAAATCCCTTGGGATTGCCATTGTTCTTCTCCCGCACAATGGTCACGTTCTCCACCTCGCCCCACTGTGCAAACTCATCCCTTATGTCATCCTCATTCGCCGTCTTTGGAATCACAATGAACAGTCTCACATATTTTTCTTGCTCATTCTCCGATTTGTTTGAACCTTGATTACGACTGCATAAAATAAAAGTACAGTGATACTTAAAGTTTTGCTGACTTTAGCAATTAAAAATGTGCCAGGTCACTTACTTTGCGGCAACCAGCACCTTTAAAGTTCTGTCGGTTTTTCCAATGGTTTTTCCATTCATCTGTTCCTGTGCCTTGGCGGCATCTGATGTTTTTGAGAACTTCACATAGGCAATTCCCTTGTTCTCCTGTGTGTGCTTATCCTTAACCACCCAAATATCTTCAATCTCGCCGTACGGCGAGAATGCTTCGCGAAAATCTTCTTCGGTATGTGCTTTGTTGCAAATTATAAACAGTCGCGACATTGGCGGATCATCGTCATTCGAATAATCCTGACCACCACGTCCACCTCCGCGAGATTGTGAGCGATAATCTGACATAGTTATTTTGTTAAGAGGTATAACTTTTTTCACCTTTTTGCTATTTTATTGTTTTTTTCGACCAGACGCCGAACACAAACAAAATGGCAGAAGTATCGGAGAAGTGTGAAATAAATGTATACTACACTGTTGCCACCCGGTCCAAAGGCTGCCACCCTGCACAATTTTTTTGATATGGCAGCTCGTACAATTTTTATCAAATTGCAAAAACAGTTGAAACTAAGAAAATTAAACTTTCCTTGAATTTCTCTTAATTTTAAAGTTAAAATTATTTAATTAATTTTTTAATTTATTGCAAAGTTATTGCATATTGAAATATTCAATTAAACTTAAACTTAAATCAGTGCTGGCAACTTTTTGAGCAGAGATGCGAGGGCACAGCTGATTTCAAATGGGCTACCACTTGTCTTAATACAAAACAACAAGAACAAAACAAAAGTAGTTGGCAACACAGATTTATTTAGACTTCACATTTTAATAAATTTACAATAATTATTTCCTAAGCTATTATTAAATATAGTTTCTAAGTTAATTTCAATCTTCATCTTCGTCACACCCTGGTTCGGGGCAGTCTCTGCATCGACTTTCATTTATGCCGTAATTTGTACACGATCCACCAATACACTCACAGCAGCCATCATGGAACCACCTGTAGCTGGCTGCGCCAGTCTTATGACAGGTTTGCCTGCATTTATTCCATGACGTGCACTGGTCCAGATACAAAACGGTACAATTGCGAACTACGCCGTGCTGCTCGTCAGCGTCATTACTTTCAGTGGGAAAGGAAAACACTTGCCAATCATAGGTGTAACCGTCGTTTGGTGACGAAGTAAGAGCCTCAAATAACGCAGTAACGCCCTCAAAGTCCTCAACATGCGATTTCTTAGACATTAGCGACATAATGCCAAGTCCGGGTTGGAAGATTGGCAATAGTGCCAAGATTAAAATTGCAACACTTTGAATTGTTGACATTTGAAAGAACTTAATGAAACTAACAGCAGTCGATAGAGGCAGTCGCGTTTTGTAAGTGTATTTATAGCCGTTTTCCACGGGTAGAAATTAATAGGCGCAAGCGCTGAAATGTACCGCAGCTGACAAACAAAGGGCTAGTAAGAGCATCAGCTTGTCTACCTGAACTTCGGTCATAAAAATTTGCAATAGATTGAAAACAGTGCTGTCAACTTTTTAGAGAAAAAAATGTCTGTTTCTGCCTGGAAAGCATACAAATTTTTTTTTGTGGGCCCTTTTGCAAGGTTTAAGAAAAAACATTAATAGCAAAACATGGTTATATTATATATTTAAATTAGCCATAATTCCAAAAATAGCTATTAAATTTTCTTAGCAATCAACTCCGAAAATAGCCCGAGCTAGCTATAAAATAGCCAAGCTGGCAACAGTGATCTACTCAATATATCGATAGCGTCCACATCGATAGCTTCTGCCTACCGATGGGTTAATGTATCGCTGTTTTTCACATCACTATTTCAACTCCACGTTGTTTTTTGGAACGCTGAATTTTTATCATTTTAAAACGCAAAATAACACAAATGGGACGCAAATTTCAAAAGAAAAAGAAGGTCGAGCAGCTGGAGATTGTGCCGCTGGATGAGAATCCACCATTGCCTGCACAAAGACCATCCGATGATGTTGTGCCGAAAAAGGTAAGCGCCTGAAACAAACTGAAATTCAAAGCACATTTCTTACAAATGAAATTCTTAATTGTTGCAGGAAAAGTGGATAAACAAACAGCGCGTTTTGGTGTTCGCAGCCCGTGGTATCAGCCACAGGGATCGACATCTGATGCGTGATATTAAATCCTTGATGCCTCATCATCGTGCCGAGTCCAAAATGGAGCGCTCCAAAACATTGGCGGTCATCAATGAAATGTCCGAGATGAAGCATTGCAATAAAGCCATGCTGTTTGAGGGACGCCGCAAAAGGGATCTGTATATGTGGGTGGCCAATACGGCTGCATCTACAGGACCCTCTGCCAAATTTCTCATTGAGAATATACACACAATGGCGGAACTGAAGCTGACGGGAAATTGCTTGAAAGGCTCACGTCCATTTCTATCATTTGATGCCAAATTCGATGAGCTGCCACATCTGAAGCTGCTGAAGGAGCTGTTTGTGCAGACATTTGGTGTGCCCAACCATCATCCCAAGAGTCAGCCGTTCATTGATCACGTCTACACATTCACATTCCTGGACAATCGCATTTGGTTCAGGAATTTCCAGATTCTATCGGAAGATGGTGGGCTGTCGGAGGTGGGACCACGCTATGTCATGAATCCCGTCAAGATATTTGATGGCTCGTTCACGGGCAAGACCATCTGGGAAAATCCCGATTATGTTAGTCCCTCCAAGCAGCGACAAATGCTGAAGAAGGCGGCCAAGGACAAATATGTGAATCGTGTGGAACAAAAGGTTCAACACGAGGCAACGCGTCCAACGAAGGCTTACGAGGGCATCGAGAATGAGGAGCTGTTTGACGACGAGGATCCACTGGAAACAGCCAAGTTGCTGGCACTTAAAGCCAAAAAGAAGGCACTAGAAACTAAAACACCTAAGGCGGCGTTGACCAAGAAGATCAAGGACAAACAGTTGAAGGCCGTGCAACAGGTTATTGAACAAAGAAAGGCAAGGGTGAAACGTGAGAAAAAAGTTTAAATGTTTTATTTCGCTTTACAATTACGAATAAATACATAATTCATAAATACATACATATAAAAATGGATACATTTAATAAATACAGTTACAATATGCGCATTTGCCTCTGTTTGATGATATATATAAGGATTATATTAGCAAACATTATAAATTAATATTATTTTCATTGCGTTTTGTACGTTGAGTTTGTTCATACGGAGGGTCCTTGGTCCTTCACCTGACATCCAAGTTAGATGTGCGTTTGTTATGAGTTTCATTTTATGTTATGGAGCATGGAATAATATCTTTATATTATCTTGGAATTTACTCCGCCATTGGAGCAACCTCAGCGTCAGTTGGTGGCAGTCGCGTAATGCTGAAAGGCTGCTTGTTGATGGGCATCATCTCGACCACCTGAATCGGCGGTTCCTCGCCAGGCTGCATCGGCTCCTCGCCCACAAGTTTGGCCAGATTGCTCTGAGCCCAGCGTCCAGCACGACCATTAATTGTTTTATCCTCGCAGACGCACAGGAACAGCGTGTCAACCACCATCTAAGTATATAGACTTGTTTATAACAAAAGTAACTACATAATTGCAATTCAAATAACATACCTCAAAGAGCGACAACACAATGTGGGCAATAAAGAAAGAGAATACAATGATCAGTATGACAGGTGCCATATAAAAGTTCAGTCCTGGCGTATCCTTCAGCATAAAGATGCCAATCAAGCCGGAAAGTGCAGCGACCACAACCTTGCCCAGGAATAGAATAAAGTCGCCAATGCTGTTGATCGTTGCCACTTGTAGTGCATTAGTAGCCATCGCATTCCAGGCCTAAAATGTATAAAAATACCTCTTAATACAAACTGATTAATCAAGAGAAAATATAATAATTACAATGCCAGCTGCGGGACAAAAGTTGATGGATTCAATAGCGACCACAGTGTAGGCGTTATGATTGAGAAAGCGTATAAACTTCTCCAGCAGCCAAAATCCACAAATGCAGCACTTTAAGCAGCAGGCAGCACATTCGGAGCCCTTGTCCTCGCCCTTCTTCAATCTGGGGAAGAGAAAGGATAGTTTAAATAAAGATCATAACAAAACTAAAAAACAAAACTCACTTGGCATAGAGATAGGTTAAGATCAGTCGCGGTATTTTGAATATTGTGATTATAAATGAGCCCTTGGCAACGGTGCCCAAATGATATTTAATCAATTTGCCAATGGCATACCAAGTTGGCGTCGTTGTTGGCTTGCCAAAGTACCAGAAAGCCACGGCAGCAGCCAGTGCAAATTGTTGGCAGGCAAAGATGAACTCCACTGTCCAAATCAGACCCACCACATAGACCCAGAACATGCTGTTCAAAGCTCCATAGTCCAAATACTCTATACGGGGAATGGCTGTCATAGAATAAACACAATTAGTAAGTATTTCAATACTCTAAAAAACATTTTCTATACACAATATCTATAAAATATATTTACATAATAAGTAATTTTAAAAAGTATTCAGATATTTACATATGTTGGTGTATATACAAGAGTTTATGAAGAATTTAAAAAAAATGCAATTAGTATGATGTCATATATATCACTTACATAGCCATTAGACCAATGTTTTTTTTTTTTTATCAACAACAAGTATAAAAAATATATAAATGTTAATACATTTGAAGTATTTTCAATGTTGCCAATTAAACCGGGACCGTAGCGAAAATAAAATAAAAATAAGGAAATAATAAAATGTCAGTTCTTATAATAAACTTAAAAACTAAAATACATGCACACAAAAGAACAAAATTTTAAGAAATTTTTGTACGTGCATTAAAAAAATTTTATAATTAGTTTTATATAGATCTGAAATAAGAGTTAATGTCAATTGTTGTTAGAAAATAGATAAAAGAAAAAGTTTATCATCTTTCCAGAACACCTCAACCAAAATAGAATATCTAATATCTAAGATTTTTCGAATCATCCAGCTATGTTTTTTAAGGTTTGATATTGTTAAACTCATCTCTGTTAATTTAAGACATTTTTATATGAAAATCTTCTAGTGTTTACTTACTTCTTTGATCGCTTCCAGGAGCTGTCTGATTGACCAACTGGGCCACATTGGTTGGCAGTGCTTGGGGTTCATGACCTGCTGTGCCGTGGAAGAGTGCCAAAGGACTATCGCCTGGCGTCGACGCTGTGGCGAGACAAATGACGACGACCACCCAAAAGGCCAGAAATGCAATAAGCACAAGGAATGCCAACAGAGGAGCTACCAGCAGTCCAGGTAGATTCATCATACAAATGCCGGCCTCCTCGAAAAGAGCCGACAAACCGGATAATTTGTTTTTAAGGAAGTAAATGATGATTAACAGAATGATCTGCAATTTAGAAATAAAGATATCAATTGGAGACATGAGAGACTCAGTTAATGTCCGGTATTTACCATAGTTATGGTGGCTATAACAGCTAAAGCAAAGACAGCATCCTTATTGCGCAGAAACTCCTCCAGATGCGATAATGTTGCGGGTGCTGACTTATTGCGAATGTTGTAGTAGGCGTACCAAAGAGCACCGGCTAATCCAACGCTGGCCACAATGACGAGCACACAAATGAGCCAGGATACAACGCGGGACAGCCAGTGCATCATGGTGACCAGTACAATGGATATAACTGAGATAAAATACAATGTCACATTAATAAATAATTTAATTAAATATTCAGTCAGTTCGTACGCAATGAAACACCACAGACCATGGCAATAATGTGCCAGGTGGAGTAAATATCGCCTAGAAACTGTTGAGCAACATCCCAGTTATTGAGCAAGTCGATCATCTCAGCCGATGACTGTTTAGGAACACAACGATGCAGCACCGCAGAACTAAAAAACAATGAAATTAAAGATTAAACAAGTATTCTTTATATCACATATCATTCTCTTACCTTTCGTAGACTGGAAAGGTCGGACACGGTCCTAGGGTATTAAATGTTTTATCAGTTTTGCTCAGCTTATCCAATTGCCGCATATCATAATCATATTTGCAGAGCTGTGTGTTCGTTTCCTGAAAATATCCTAGCAGTTCCTTGGGCTCATTCAATGTTCGTTTCGGACAGGATTTAACACAGATCTTTAAGGATTGCTTCAACTCCTTAATATTAAAGTAGAACAGATCCGGCTTGTCGAGCGTATTTTTGCCGGATAGCGGAAAGTTCTGAAAGCGTTCATTGCTCTTAACGCCACAGGTGTTGCCAAAGGAGTCATAGCCATTGAGAAGTCGCAAGGGATTTCCATAAACAAACGAAAATATCGCAATAACAATCTGCAAGAAAATCAATACAAGGTATGAGTAAACAAATGATATAATCACATTTTCACATATAATAATAGAGCTAGAGAATTCACATACAGTCAGTCAAGCAACTTTTCTGTCATATTATAAAATTAACATATTTTATTTGACAAAAAATAAACTTGTCTCTTTTTTTTATCATATTAATTGGAGTTGGTCATGGTTTTAAAACAAACTAAAAAAATTAACAAAAAAGTTTCAAATAAAAATTAATATATTTGTAAGTATAAAATAATGATAATAATGTTAACCCAAGAAAAGATTTTTTTTATAAATATAAGGTATGTTAATTTTTAACTTTGGCAAAAGAATTACTTGACTGACTGTAATATATGCTACTGTTTAAGTGCCAACGCCCACGACTCTCGCATGACAAGATGTACTCCTAATATGCATAGCATGACAATTCCTATCTTGACATGGGAATAGCGTGTTCTAAACATATATATTTAAAAAGGACACAAATAAATTCATGTTTAATTTTTTAAACGCTACACAGGAAAAGACAGAAAAAGGCGCCACTAAAGCCAAATTAATTATTGTGGCTAGCATTTCATTAGCAAAATTAGCAATAAGTTATAAGTCCACTCATATGATTGCGATGACGGCACACAGTAAGTAGTGTTGCCCCCACTCCTCCATCTCTGGCTTCCACCACTCCACCATACAAAGCGGCATTGCACAAACACAAAGAGAAGTCTGATTAATCTCCACAGCTTTCACTTTTTCATTGCATATTTTTCTATTAGAGCATGCGGGAATGTGGGCTTTGTTTTTATGTTGTTATTCCCTTACAATATACACATATATATTTACTGAATTATTACCAGAAATAGCCAAAACAATATGTAAACTGCTAGCCAAAAAACGTCTGTGCAGGTGCGGTATTTTGGCCTATTCCTGTTGTTCGGCGCGCCGTCTTCACCGTCCTTGCTCTCAGCGCAGCCCATGTTATTAAATTTGTTTTATTTTATTAATTCCTTTTATCTTTTTAAGATTTGAGCCAATATTTTCATCAACTAAGTTTTTTCGTTTCACAACCAAAACCGCGAATGCCTGCCAGGGATGCGCAAGCACGGGACGCAAAGCATTCAGGGCTGGCACATCAACTGTTGATTGCGATAGTTCATTTTGTAATTATCGTAATATATCGATATGTGCGCGCCAAAGTCAGTCAATGCACTTGCGCACGTTAACAGTAAAAAATATTTCAAATTTTAATTGCTTACACGGAATTTATTCAAATATTTAGCTTATAAATTATTAAATTGCTTTTTTGACTAACATTTAACTTATTTTATACTCGTACGGATGAAAATGCTTTGCTTAATTACATAACCTGCAGCTAAAGGAATATTTTTAATTTATTTTATTGGGTTTAAAATAAAAGTTGAAAACTAATCAGCTTCACATGCATATACAATAAATAAAATATAACTTAATAGCTTAGGTTTGGCAAATGGGAATGCTATTGCCAAAAATCTACAGAAATTGTCATTCCAAAATTGTTCCTATTTTTTTTGGTAATGAACAATTTTCGAACAAGATTTATTTTTGTAGGACTATATAAACTGATCTTAAATTCTCTACTTATGCGTTAGTTCTTATAAAAATGCATTCCTAAGTTAAAATTCCATTGTAAATGTTTTGCTTAATTAATCTCACTTGGAAGCTAATTGGGGGATTTACTTTTTAACCGTGACCTTGATGCCACCTTTGACAACCGCCTCCGCCGGAGGTTGACCAAATCTACGGCTCTGATTGACATTGCTCTTGCGACGTATGTTGGACTGGATCTTGGGCTTGATGGAGACAGGAACAATCTCACTTTGACTGCGCTGCGATTCAAATTCGAAATTCGATTCCTCGGAAACTGGTTTATAGGTGCGAATGCCCGAGTTGGAACGCACCGGGAGTAAGGTAACCAAACGATGTGGACTTGGCTCCGTCGAGGTGGACTCGGCAAACTGGGAAGTCTTTAATAGTTCCTCATACTTAACGGGATCAATGACTTCAACTTCCGCCTCGCCCACAACCGGAATAGCTGCTCCCAGTATTTCAGAGGATCCATCGTCCATAAAACTCGACATGGGCTTAATAAATGGTTCACGTTGTTGCAGCGGCAACTCAATAAAATTCTTAACACTCGACTCTGGTATAATGGAGGACTCTGTCGTGGTTGAGATGAGCTTTACCTTGGTCTCATTTCTCAGACTGTGCTTCAGTTTATTGGGCGAGAAGGGAGGAAACTTTGTGGAAGCACTTGGAGTGATGCCCAGCTTGGAGGCGAGTGTATCAAAGATTAGAGATATATCCTGTATATTGCTGGCATTGTTAATACGCGTCTTGATGTCGTGCAGCGTTAGGTTCTCCGTCTTCTCCACATCCTCGGAAACCCAAGCTTGCAGGGTCTTATTGAAGACCTTTCTCATGTTGCCATTGTAGCCAAAATTGAGGGGCGAGGAGCTGTTGACAAACTCCCACTTGGAGTGCGAGGGAAACAGATTGGAGTCATCCAACATGGTGGGTCGCTCGCTGCTTGGACGGATGCGGTTCCTTTTGGTCGTGGAGGGAGTTGCAGTTGTTGTGGTTGTGGTGGTTGTTGTTGTTGTTGTTGTGGTTGTGGAGTCGGCAATTGGCGTATTTCTTTGCAGTATAATTTCCTTGAGATTCATAAAGTTCGGCTTGGATTTGGAGGCGTGTAACTGGGATCCCACTTCCGTTTCCGCCTGCGCTTCCTCTTCCTCCGGTTCTATGCGGGATTCGATGGGTTCCGGCGTAGTTGTTGTCGTTGTAGTCGTGGAGTTATCCTCCTTGGGCAAATTCAGCAGCTCCATAAAGAACTCTCCTATGGTGTCCGCCAAGACAGAGTTCTCCGTTGGCTTCAGAACAGCCAAGGAAGGAGCACTTGTGGGTTTATTACCCAGCTCAATCTTCAGCGGCGTTGTGGAGCCAGTAACTGAAATTGTAGACGAGCTGGAAGTTGAGGACTCCTCCAGCTTGGACTCCGCTTTGTCCAGCTGCTGTGTGGAGTTCTCCTGCTTCTTGGCAATGACGCCACCGCCAAGATGCTCGAATTTCTCATTGTTGCCATCAATATTAAACTGCAATTTATTCATGCCGCCCATTGTAGGATTCATGGGTCTAAAGGGCGGAATGAGCACATCATCAATCAAGGGCACAGGCAAAGGATGTGGTTCAACGAGTGCTCCGCCCAATCTCTCAATGTTCTCCGTGCCCGGCAAGAAAACGGGATTGCCAAAATTATGATAGAACAACATATCCTGATCCTGCTGACTGGGATGATCCAATTTCCCATCCGGCTGGCGCTTGTTGCCCGCCATAAATCCGGACATGGCCAGGTAGGGATCCATGGTGACGCCCATGACTGGCATGGCAGCTGCCGGAGGCGTCGGATTGTCCGCTATGAAAGGCAGCTCCATCTCATCGATGCGACGCTGTGGTATATGATTGACTGTGGGCGTGGTCGAGGGTACGCCTATGCCCATTCCTGGTAGCGTCTTGGTGGGAAAGGCGGGCGGTGGTCCGGGTAAAAGTTCGGGCACCTCACGATGTATAGGACGCCAGGGTTGTGTGTCTAGGATGGGGAATGTGGTAAAGAGATTCGCATCCAGCTTGGGCACCACAACGGTGGAGGAGGGTGGTGCTACTGAGGGGTAAGTAAATGTGGTGGTGCTGCTGCTGGGCGTGGTGGAGGAGGACGGAGGAGGAGGTGGTGGAGTTGTGGTTGTTGTAGTTGTTGTTGTTGTGCTTGTTGTGGAGCTGGTTGTAGTGGGTTTCGCTGTGGTTGTGGTTGTTGTTGTTGTGGTTGCGCTAGTTGTTGTGCTGGTTTTTGGTGTGGTTCTTGCGGTTGTGGTGATTGTAGTCTTGGGTTTCCTCGTCGTCGCCTTGGTCGTTGTAGTCGTGGTCGAAGACTGTCTAGTACTACTCGTGGGAATCTCTCGTGGCGTCACCGTCGTTAGCTTCTCAATGCCCGGTTTCTTGGGCTTTACACGCAGCGAATAAGGCGTCACGGAAATGGTCTTGGGAGGCAGACTGGTGCTCTGATAAGATCTTGTGGGAGATGGCTTCTTGCGTGCAATATCCGCATCTGTTTTGGTGATCTCAAAGGATCCCTCGAAGGAACCCTGTATAACCGGTGCATTCTCCACATCAATGTCCGGCTCATCATCGGGGGAATGTGGACGTGCCGCTGGATTACGTGGTTTCGGTGTGCTCACACCGCTTGGCTTGGTCTGCAGTGGTGCTCCGGCCGCTCCACTGGCGCCCTTCTTCATCAGACGCTTCTCCAGCTGCGTTTGACTTGTGGGAACAGTTTGCTGCAATGAAGGAATGGGTTTAGTCAAGTATAAGTGGAGGAAACGCTTATACCACTTACAGCCTCCTTTAAAATGCCCGCAGAGCGAACCACCTGCTCATCCAGAATGCGTTTTATCTCCATGGAGTCGGTGTCCAGGCGTATCGATCGATAGAGTGACTTGCTAGCCGATGTTTCCAGGAATAGCATTCTTTATGTAAAAGAGTTGAAGATTTTTTACAAGGGAAAAAAAATGATTTGAAAATGGTATTGAAAAATGGACTTTGATGGCAAAAAAATTTAGTTTTCCAGTTTTGATGCAGAATTAAAATAGAGGCCAAAATATGATAAAATAGACATTCCCCATGGAAATCGGTAAAGATTTGACAAAGTTATGACTGTTTAAAGTTGAAGATAAGGTGTCAAGGGTCAAAGTCAGGATCAAGAACGGAAAAAATTGACAGTGATGGCAAAAAAATGCAATTTTCCAATTTTGATGCAGAATCAAAATAGACGCCAAAATATGATAAAATTGACATTCCACAAGGAAATCGGTAAAGATTTGACAAAGTTATGACTGTTTAAAGTTGAAGATAAGGTGTCAAGGGTCAGGGTCAGGATCAAGAACGGAAAAAATTGACAGTGATGGCAAAAAAGTTCAATTTTCCAATTTTGATGCAGAATTAAAATAGACGCCAAAATATGATAAAATTGACATTCCACAAGGAAATCGGTTAAGATTTGACAAAGTTATGACTGTTTTAAGTTGAAGATTTGGTGTCAAGGGTCAGGATCAAGAACGGAAAAAATTGACAGTGATGGCAAAAAAATTCAATTTTCCAATTTTGATGCAGAATTAAAAAAGATGCCAAAATATGATAAAATTGACATTCCGCAAGGAAATCGGTTAAGATTTGACAAAGTTATGACCGTTTGAAGTTGAAGATAAGGTGTCAAGGGTCAGGGTTAGGATCAAGAACGGAAAAAATTGACAGTGATGGCAAAAATATTTTATTTTCCAATTTTGATGCAGTATTAATGTTACGAACTGCTTGTCACTCTGTGGGCCGCGCCGGCTGTGTGTTGGCCGTGGTTAGTTTTGAGCCTCGGAGACTGGTGACCCAGGACGATACCAGTATCGATCCTGCGCCGCATCGGTCTCTCAACATGCTCCAGCAGCTGCCAAATGTACGACAGAAGCCAAATAGAAATTCAGTTAGCGTTTCTCGGATGCCGTTCATCACGCTAGTGATGAACTGAGCATTTGACAGATGCTTAAATGTTTGTCCACTGTCCGAATCGTGCGTAGAGAAGTGTTGGTCCGCCTGTATAAATTTTTTCCAATTCCCTTTTTATCCTATTCATCCCACCGTTGCTGCAGTTTGAGTCTAATTTGACTCAATTGCATCGAGGGGCATGAAGGGGTAGCGCATATGTGCTGTCTCGTTTTGGAGTTGCTACCTATCTCTGTCTAGCAGAACATCTGGAGTTGCCACTCCCCCCACAGACTACTCGCCGCATTTGACAATATCACCTATCGATAGCCGCCTATTTAAATAAGTAACAAAATATATCGACAGCGCCGATAATTAAGGAAATACAAATAACAATAAACATCGAGCTGGCACAAACGAACATAACATGACGTGACCAGCCCACCTAAGTCAACGTAGGTACCCCACATGCTACTAAGCAGTGCCCAACGTCCACAAAAACATCCGTCCCAATACTTCATATCTACTTGGCGATCCTCTACCGGAGTTATGGTCCTAATGGTATCCATTCATCGCCGGTGGATCAGTGGATTTGCCCATGCACAAATAATTATCACGATGATTATTCTGGTATAGATTCTTCCCCGGATCTGTGCTTTCCAACCCTGGAAGCATCGCCACGACACTCTCGGATCTGGTACTACGCTCTTGCGGCCTGATCAGTTCATTGATGAGTGTCATCATCTCCATGAACCCTTCTCTAATCTGCTTCCGAAGCGCCTCGCTAATACCCGACCGCAAGGAATGCCTATACGTCTGGTGGGCATGAGCAATCGCTACATTTACCGCTGATTTCGTCGCGCTAATCCAAATTCTTTCTATCTAAAAATCTAATGATTTTAAATAAATAAAAAGTCTAACCTACAGAAACTTCTAACACTACAGCAAAAAAACTAACAATATATATACAGACACTAACTAATATTCAATAAATTCACGTACTTACAGAAAATTAATTCAAACAACTTACAATAAGTAAAGACTACCCAACAGGACTTAACAAAACGTAAACAATACCCAACAGGACTTACAATACTGAATTTATATACGTCAAACAAAACTACTCACGAAAATAAACAGACTTACTATACTTAACGAAACGCCTAACGATTACTAATATAATCACTATAACTACAAAAAAAAAATAAATTACTAAATATAAATACCAATTATTTTCTACTATATTTTACAGCAAATACATCAACTAAACAAGGGAGAGAAAAAAAATATACACAGGCGGACCAACACTTCTCTACGCACGATTCGGACAGTGGACAAACATTTAAGCATCTGTCAAATGCTCAGTTCATCACTAGCGTGATGAACGGCATCCGAGAAACGCTAACTGAATTTCTATTTGGCTTCTGTCGTACATTTGGCAGCTGCTGGAGCATGTTGAGAGACCGATGCGGCGCAGGATCGATACTGGTATCGTCCTGGGTCACCAGTCTCCGAGGCTCAAAACTAACCACGGCCAACACACATCCACAGCAAACACAGAGTAAGACAAAACAAATAGATATAAATAAATAAATAAATAACAAATAACAAACAACATACTAACCTAATATCACAATTGGTATCACAGAATTAAACTATCGTCACGGCTACCACCAGGCTATGGATATAGTCGGTACGTCCCGAACTGCACCAACCGCAACGAGAGCATCCTCCGATGCCAAAAGGAATATATGGTCGGCAAAAATCATCTTCGTGCTTCTCGGACTCCACAACACACTGCGCAATTATGGGCCACCTTCTGTGCCGCATAAGACTTCAGGTGCGTGGATCCTAAAGCCGAGGGATTGACCTCGTGTATCAACATTGTATACATTTATATTTTTTTTTCAGAAATAGCCACGATTTTAAAAACCGTGAGCTCTTTCGCTTGGGCGCCATATTGTTACGAACTGCTTGTCACTCTGTAACGCGCCGGCTGGCTCATCGGTTCTCAGGGTAGAGTCCCATCCCTGGCCCGCAGTCCGAACAATCGATTACATCATCGATACACAAACAGCTGTGGCGAACGGAACTACACAACACTACAACAAAAGACGACGGAAATCCACAACATAAACAACAAAACCTGCAATAAACTATAAAACGGTAAGTAAACAAACAAACATTCACAAAACCTAACACTGATCCACCTCTCGTCCAAACAGGATCCCGGTTCCGGACCCAGGCGTACCCGCCCTGCCTGAGATGACACCACTCCGTCATCTCC
This sequence comes from Drosophila innubila, assembly GCF_004354385.1. NCBI lineage: Eukaryota > Metazoa > Arthropoda > Insecta > Diptera > Drosophilidae > Drosophila > Drosophila innubila. Next base: position 4,653,776 of record NW_022995376.1, read on the forward strand.
CTCATGTTGGCCACCGAATGGAACTACTTCATCCTGTGTTGGCCATCGTGTTTCTCCCTCCCCCTACAGCAATAATTAAACGGACATTTTTATCATCAGGTAAGTATTATCTTATTCTTCCGTGATTTTTCTCCAAAATTAACATCGTATCTTAACTTCTATTTACAATTAAACAATTCGGCAACAGATCAACAAGGAAGAAACAAACAAAACAGGCTAGGAACACCATGATGCTGCAAAAAGGTAACAAGCTCGCCGGAAAATACTGTGGCAAGATGCTAGTGCAGAAACGATGCGGGAATTATAAATGTATCTAGGTATATACATACATATATGTTCATGTACCGGTAAGTGTATTATGATTGTGATTAGTGTGTGATTCTATGTAAATGTGAATATGTATCGCTTAAGGACTACCTTGCCTACCTAAAGAGCTCTTTGGGTTAGTGAAGGGGCGATATATTTTTATGGGTATATATATGTATACAATATCTATTGTATTTTGTTGAGTGACTTTGCAATGTTATTGTTTTTGTGTTGTTCCTAAACTGTTGTGTTTCAATTTATACAGATATTATTTTTATTTACTTTACTTTACTATTTCCTTTATTTTACTTTACTTTAATTTTAATTATTAATTAATTTAATTATATTATTATTTAATTTTATATAAGTTTTAATATAAGTATTTTTACGTTTCAATTTTATAATTCCATTTAATGTTCGTCTTGTATGTTTTTTATGTACGACGTTCTTAAAATTTTCTTTAATTAGCGAAATGTTCTAATAAATCTTCATCATTTTTAAACAAAAAGAACAGCGGCATTGAATTTCTTAAACGGCACAGGGGCAGAAAAGGTTGGTATATTGCAGCTCTTCAACTTCAAAATCTTTCCAAACATGTGGTGGAGCAATCGGAACTGACTCACTTGTACGATGTGACAACGGCTAATCCCTGCGGTTCTCTTGGACGAATTGATGTCAATAGACGCCTCCACAGATTTCCAACGACGACTAGAGTTTCCCCTCCGGGTTGAAACGGTCACAAAAATCAGCCGGTCTTTCGCTTTAGAGGCCGTACGCCACAAAGGTTTTGCAACGGCAAGAAGTTTTGTTGATCTGGCACAGACAGTGGAGCACTCAATTATTGACCTCAAACAGATCTAGGGCAGCACATGCGGAGCACAATGTCGGTCGAAGCTCCAAACGTCGTCTGACACGGCACAATTTCTGGCGAGGCACAAGTTTGGTCCGCAGCACCCAGCGAGCACAAATGTGTTGACTGTAACACCAAATTGGGCACACACGCTGGTGCAGCACAAGGCACGACTCTCCTCAAAAGGAAACTGTGTGCCTGTGGAAGGCAACCGCTCCTCTTCGCCGATCAAATCGAACTCCCGTCCGCATGTTCTGCAGCAACGTGGTTTGATGAAAATTTTTTCCAATTCCCTTTTTATCCTATTCATCCCACCGTTGCTGCAGTTTGAGTCTAATTTGACTCAATTGCATCGAGGGGCATGAAGGGGTAGCGCATATGTGCTGTCTCGTTTTGGAGTTGCTACCTATCTCTGTCTAGCAGAACATCTGGAGTTGCCACTCCCCCCACAGACTACTCGCCGCATTTGACAATATCACCTATCGATAGCCGCCTATTTAAATAAGTAACAAAATATATCGACAGCGCCGATAATTAAGGAAATACAAATAACAATAAACATCGAGCTGGCACAAACGATAAAACATGAACATAACATTAAAAAAGACGCCAAAATATGATAAAATTGACATTCCGCAAAGAAATCGGTTGAGATTTGACAAAGTTATGACCGTTTGAAGTTGAAGATAAGGTGTCAAGGGTCAGGGTCAGGATCAAGAACGGAAAAAATTAACAGTGATGGCAAAAAAATTCAATTTTCCAATTTTGATGCAGAATCCAAATAGAGGCCAAAAAATAATAAAATTGACATTCCGCAAGGAAATCGGTTAAGATTTGACAAAGTTATGACCGATTTAAGTTTGAGATAAGATCTTAAGGATCAGGGTGAGGATCAAGTACAAAGTTTTGACTGTATAAAGTAAGAGAGTTCTACATTCCGTTGCAAAATTATAATAATATTAATAAGTTATTATTAGATAAGACTTCTTACTGTGGTAACTTGCGGACATCCAGAAAAATGCGGAAGGAAACCTTTATCAATGGACCCTCGCCAAATCCCCAGACATCGGTGCGTAGGGGCTGTAAACCATTATCCGTCAGTGCACGCTCCACAAAGCGTTTGTAAAAATCAATCTTCTGTTTGTAGGTCGTAGTGTGATTATATTTTAAGCCCGTGGAATAGAGATCTCCCTTGGCTATGCGAAAGGAACCCTCAAAGCCAAGAACAGCTGAAAAAAGAAGAGTTAGAAATAAAGATATTGCAAACTATGTCAATTACTTACGATCCTCCAACGTAGCCTTAATGGAACTAAAGTAAAAGGCCAATCCGGCAATGGAGATGACGGCCAAAAGTACTATAAACGCCGCCGTGGTGAGAATTATCGAGAAGGATCGGTTCTTTGGATAATGCGCATGTGTTTTGGTCGAAAATGTAGATGGCGCTATATTTCGACCATCTCGCCAGATGCCCCAGGTATTATAGCCATACTGACTGTTGATGCTATGATCATTCGTATAGGATGGCTGCTTATTCATATGATAATAGGCGCCCAGCTGTGATCGCCTGCCCAGCGTGTTCTGATAGTTGTATTCGGAGGTGTTCTACGGAAAAAAAAGTAAGAATTTTTATAGGGAAACTTTTTACTAGGCTTTTTGATAAAATAATTTTTATAAATTTCCGAATATAAGATTTATATTTAAATATTATAATTTTAATATTAAATTGCTTATTTTAATCTTTCTTTAACATACAACAATTTTTTTTGTTTAAAATTTTTTTTTAAGACTGCAAATGTGATTTAATAATTTCTTACTAATTTCCGCAAGCTAATGAATAGATATTTTCTAATTAATAATAAAGATTAGTTATAAATCATTTTTATAAATCATTTTTTAAACTGTAAAACTAGCTCTTTAAAGATGCATTTAGAAAATTATAATTTTTGAGGTCTATTTTTTACAACTTATTTGACTTTCAAATTTCTTTTAAATTCTAAAAATAAAATGTCATTTTGTTCATTAACCTTATATTTATTAAAAGCAACTTAATATGGTTCTTAAACTGTGTTACCAGAGCATGTCAGATCGATCTACTATAGACCTTAATTATCAAACGCACTTAATTGGTTAATTATCTATGCACTTAGATCGTTGATTGGTTTTTGCAAAACTTTCTCAAAAATAGAAAAAAAAAAAACAACCGCTAGACTCTTTAGGCACTTTCTACGCAAATGATCTTTATCTAAAATTAGATTCTAACGGTTCGAAGAGTCGTGAGAGAGTTAGAGTCTTGTTATGTTATGTCAGGATCAATTAGCAATATCACAAGTTAAGAACTATCTCTGTCTAGTCATGATTTGCTAATTGATTCAACTGGGAGAATTTGCAATTAAATTAGTTAGTCAAGTCATTGCACTAGCTATGAGAAGACTGGGAAGTTGGGTACTTTTATTGCCCTTTAACAGTCATTAGCTGCAGGGCAAATTTCAAGACCTCTCTTGCAAAGACTTTGTCTCTTTCTTTGTCTCTCTCTCTTTCGTTGTAGACAACCTGTTGTGACAACAGCTGTTTGAACCTAAACAAATTCTTGCGCTACCGCTTTGTGTTCTCTTCTCAGACTCAGACTCGGTCTCCGTTGCTGTTCTATGTTCTTCTCTTTTGAGCAGAGAAAGTCATTCACCTTTAGCATTCTCGCTTGTTTCTTGCCTCTGTTTGACTTAATAACTAACTTGGCTTGTGTCGTGCCTCAGGAATGCAAACATCACCAGTGAAATCTTACAACCTAAGTAAACATGCAGCTGAAATCTTTACAAAAACCAAAACTATAGTACCTAAATTCAAGTGGGTTTTACGTAATGTCTCTGTAGCCCTTCATATATCATTCAAGATCTTCGTTCCCCTCTTTTAACCCACATTTAACAGTTTGTCATGTAAATTAGCTAGCAACTTTATTCATTGTAGAATTGTACAACAGCTAAATCTTGTTTCTTTGGTACCTTATACAAATTCAGAAATTTTTTTAAGGAATTAAAAAAAAATTAAGAAAAAATAGAATAAATCGTTCGCCGATTTTTATATTGGTTTTTCCGAGTTTTAGTCTTTTCAATTTCCTTATTTTTGTTTTTCCAATTTTTTATATTCTTATTTTGGTCTTTTTTTTCCTAATTTTTGTATTGCTAATTTTGGTTTCCTAATTTTGTTTTCCCCATTTTTTCTTCCGAATTTTCATATTCTGAGTAATATTTTTCGACATTTGAATATAAAATCGTTTCGTTTTAGAATATTATATAGTTAAGAGGTTTTTCTTATCTACTTACCATTTGTCGACATGTCTGAGTTCGATAAATATCACTGACTCCAGACAAACTCTGGAAATACTTCTTGGTGCCATAGACAGTATCCATTTTAACTGATTGGCTTTCTGGTTAACTGACTTATTCTGCAAGTAAATTGGGAATATGAAAATATTATTAAATGGGTGATTCACTTTCATTGGCTTTCTTTCTTTTAGTTTAAAGTTGAAGCTGTTGCAATGTTAAAAAGTCGTTAAAAACTTCCGGTGGTCGAAAAACCAGCTAATCCTGTTTTACCCATCCTATTGGCCAAAAGAAAATTCTCACTTTTCGCCAGGTTCAAAAGAAAAAGAAATGAGCAGAAGAACAGCGTTGAGTAGAAAATTGTTTTTGTCAACCGGTTTAACTTTGAATACCAAAGAAAATAGACCTACTAAAAACAAAGAGAAAAAAAATACCACAATTGATATGATATGTTTCTTTAATTTATATATGGAACAGAGGCAAGTGCGAAAGCGAAAGCTTACCCCAAAAATAAAAATAAAACCCAAATCTAATTAGAGAACTCCAACACTTTGATACGCTCACTGGACAAACTCAAGTATCTTCAGATACAAATTGTAAGAGTGTGTGAGTTTCAACTCCCTCCACCTCCACCCCCACCTGCCTGGGAAAGACAAACAAACAAGCCGAAGAGTGCAGAGAGCAGAATCAACAGCCCACAACAAACCAAGTACATGTTGAAGATCAGTACAGAAGACATCGGCTTAAAAGAAGAGAAGAAGAAACCAGTTTCAGGTCGAAACCAAAGCGATGCCTTTTGGCCATCATGGAATGGAATGAAATGGATGATGCCTTGGCTGGCTGGGCAGGGTTATTGCTCGTGCCATCGTCATCATCATCATCATGATCGTTCACATACGTCGTATTTATAATGATCACTATGTATAATCAAACCCTCGAGAGAAACCTGTGCGTTAAATGTAAAAATATAAATAGTCTTTGCGATGCTTACCTGTGATGCCACAACAACAATCACAACAACAATCACAGCAACAACCACAACAACAACCACAACATATTGTTGTTATTTTTTATGAGTTTTAAACGCGACTCTGAACTGTCAAAAGTAAAAGTTCTTCTGCCTTTGGAATGCGCTGATGATCATGACCATGTTGATCATGTCCAAAAGCTTGTTGCTTAAAATTTTCAGGTGAAACTAATTGGTTTTGCCCTAGCTAAAAGAAATGCCTAGAGAAATACTGCAAGACTTTGTTAATTAACTGCATACAAGCTGGGAATTTTTGGTATTAAGCACAGTTATAGGTGGCATTTTTTATTAGATCTTTACAAAGATAACCCCAATTAGTTTGATGTATGATCGTAGTTAAAAATTAAAATTGATATGCTGCACAGCAACAGGTTGAATATTCTGAATAATTACAAGCTGCCTCAACATATATAGAATACTTATAACATATACAAATCTCGCTTAAACAGATTTTTACTTAAAAATGCAACTAAGCTCACAAATATAATTAAAATTGGTATACGCTTCAACTATAACCAGAATCTTCCAGATCTTTAATAGATATCCAAAAATATATTAAATTCTTGTAATGAGAACAGTTTATATTATACAGATCTTAACTTAAAATTGCATTTATAAGCCAAAAATTTTTACAAATTTCTATAAAGTACAGGTTTAGTGTAAATCTTTCAGATCTATAAGAAAAACGATCAAATGTAAAGAATAACTTTAAATCTAACTTATTCCTATTGCACTTAAGTCAGAAAATTTTATGAAATTTGCATAATTATAAAACATACTGTCTTACTCTTTCAGATCTTAGCTTAAGATCTCATCTAAGCTTACAAACGCTACAAAAATTTCTTATAAAGCACAGATTTAGGGTACTTTTTTCAGATATTCAAGAGTTACGCCAAAATTTATTGAGTTGTCATGAAAAAAAGAGTTTTCTAATTCCGTACCTTGCTTTTAAGCATATTTTGCATATATTATGATGAAATTTATTATGAAGTACAGTTTTGGTCTAAATCTGCCAGAACCAAAGCCTTTTTTTTTTGGACATGACTAAACGGCAACTTTTCCACATGAGCTGAAGAAATTTGCATAATAATCGCATAAAAAGCGCGCAAAGCAATCGTCGAGGCAGAAAAAGATTTAAAAACATTGCAATAAAAGTACAATTAGTGTTACGAGCACAAACTCTGAGTATGAATTGTGAATACGACTACGAGTACGGAGTATTCACAAGCACTCAGACCAAACACTCAACTTAAAAAAAAAAAGAGTCAGACAGACAGTTACACACATATGGAAACCATACGTGTGAGTGGCGAGCCATTGCCATTGCCATGGCCTGACGTTGACCCAGTTGAGAGAGTGAGAGAGAGAGAGGGAGAGAGGGGAGAGAGACAGTGGGTATTGCCGGCGGGTGAGCAAAGCGGCGGCACTTGAGGCGCAGAGGCCCAGACCCCAAAACTGGAAACCTGACCAACTGAAGAAAGAAAAAAAAAAAGAATTGAGCATAAGTCTGTGTCTGTGTTTGCTTATGGAGAAAGAACAAATTGACGGACGAGTACACTCATACACTCATAAAATGACTAAAAAAGCAAACTCAACACTCAACACAATTTGGTGGCATTAAGACGTCGCATATAACGCATAAGTTGATTAAATTTCTCGCATTTGACAATTTTCTCTTACAAAAAAAAAAAACAAAAACAAAGCTAGCAAACCAAAGAATGATTGATGAGAATATTTTGGTCAAACGAATTTCTAACGGAAGCCAGCAACCAGTTTGCCACACATGGCCATAATGTTCAACCTGTGCAACAGTGCGGCAAGAGTGCGGAAAGGGTGAGCAGCGAAGTCGCAGTTGGCGGTGTCATTTTCATGCAACGTTATTTCTTTTTTCAAACAGATTATAATCAAGCAGATCCACTTTCAATAATAATGCTTCCCCCCAAACACTAAAGAAAGTGAAATGTGAACAACATTTTGATCAATTTCAAATGTTTATCAGCAAAAAAAAAAGACAATAAAAAATAAAGCGTCAACTAGTGAAATGGAAAGTTTATTTTAGAGCGCATCTCCAGAAGAAGAAGAGCTTAAATTGAATCACATTCAAACAATGTGCAACCAGACAGGCAGACTACAAAAATATCCAATTTGGAAAGTCTTTCTTTTATTGTTAAAAGAAAAATATAAATAAATAAATAAACATTCACCAGCTATTTTAATGGATGTCATAATGATTTATTGTTGATTATTAGTAGTCAAATTTATGCAATATTATGAATGATTTGATGGCAGGCACTCATGAATGAAAAATATAATTGTATAATATAAGTTAATAAGTAATTACAGATTGCACCACATGCAGCAGTTTCATAATTCATGCTAACGGAAATTCTGATGAGCTTTAAAAAACTTCTTATTGGAGCAGAACAGCCAGCCAACCCAGCGTTGCCACTACACCCTGTACTTATCTGTCTCCCTCACTTACTCACTCACGCAGCACTTAGCTGCTAAACGACGCGAGGTGGCAACGCTCGCAATAAAAGTGCATTTCATGTGTGTGTGACAAGGGACGACAGTGTTGAGTGTGGAGAGTATTAAAGAGTGTGGGGAGTGTGTGTGTGTGGAGAGTAGTCATTAAAAGCATAAACCGTTACGCTTTAACCGACAACCAAACTTAATATGTAATTAAAAGCAAACAAATCTGTTCCCAGCCTAAAACCATGTGAGTGTGAGTGTGTGGAATAGAATTTGGTAAGCTTGGCTGTACCTCGGGAATCTCAGCAATAAATTGTAGAGTCATCCGTGTGTAAGCAGTTGTTGTTGCTGTTGTTCTTGTCGTTATTACAACCGTTACACTGAGCACTAACAGTATTGGCAAACGTTGACTGTCTGACAAAATCATATGATATTGCAAGTAAATACTTCAAACTTAAACTGACAGGTAACGTGCTATCATCTTTGTACCTCTCCCTCTCTCTCGCTTCTCGCTCTCTCTCTCAAATATTAGGAACATACACAGTCTGTTGGTTTAGTATGCAACACATGATAAGAACGACGAAAGATGCCCCCAAGTGCAATTAGTGTCACGATCAAAATGCAAGACACGCAGATGAACGAATGCATTTCATTTTCTTTTCTTTTCCTCTCTCTGCTTCTTCTACGATTTTCTTCTTCATCTTTTATTACACTTGCAGAGGGTATTATACCGTTGACAAAATATGTGTATCGCAATGAAGGAAAATTGCATATTTGAGATTAAAATAAAGAGTTGAGTCGTTGAAGATATAAAAAACTTTGTTATTTCTTGAGATATCTAAACCAAACTTACAACCTACAAATATATTTAATAATATTGTATACATTCTAAATAATTTTGCTTTAATTTACATTCTGCTTAAATACAATATCACTGATTAAAATCGATTTTTCGTTTGAAAATTTGTTTGTCTCTCATGATATTTAAAAAAAAAAATTATTTATTTTTTTAAAGAAGCAATTTAATGAGCATATTTTGAAATTGACAGTATTCTGAAAGGGTATAAAATTATCAGCATGCTTAAAAATAAGTTTTTTTTTCATGTTTTGGGTTGATAATGCCATCGAAGTGCATTCGCTTTACCGCAACGAACTTCAACTTCAACAACAACATCAACATCAAGTTGAGTGTGTTGCATTTGAGGTCGCTTTTCTCTGCCGTCTTGTGCTTCTTCTTCTTTTTTGTTTCTACTGCTTCTTCTTCTCTAGGCGAAACAAAAGATCGTCCCATTAGATGCGATTTTGCATCATTTGAATGCAATTTAGCTGCAGTTTAGCGTTATGTTCTATTTCTCTCGACTCGAGACTTTACAAGCCAGAGACTTCAAGTTGATTGCCAACTCGTCGGTCTGTCAGTCTGTCTGTCATTTGTGTGCCTGCCGCGTCCAAGAATCGTGCGGCACAGTTGACCACCAGAAGAAAAGAGCTGAAGAAAGAGGGGATACGACTGTCAATAGCCAAGAGCCAAGCAACTCTTGGCCAAGCTGTCAATTCGGGCCAACATCGCTCATAATGATGTTGATTGCTTGCCAATTTGCGATTCTCAACAGTTAAAGAGATATCAGATGAGGGTCTCAGTCTCCATCTCCAACTCCAACTCCATCTCTGTCTGGGAGAATGAGAACCCTTTGTGGGCGGTCGGTGTAGTTCAAAGAGCAAAACTCTTAACGAGCGAAAGTGTTTCATTAACTCGTAAATTGTGTTGCATTCGAGTTTGCCCCAAAACGAAATCAACCAAAAAGCAAAAAAGTTCAAAACAAGAAATCAACAAAAAAAATTTAACAAAAAAAAATCATTAAGCCGCACATTAAAATGTACATAATTCACAAATCTACATAAATTTTCAAAGTTTTCGCGCCGCATTTCTATTTCACTTTTGATCCACTTCCGCCAAAATGAAAATCGCATTTTTTTATTATTATTTTTATTTTCGGGCTCGCGACAAGTGAAAATATAATTACGAGTGAAAATGAAAATTGTCCACAAATGTCGACGCGTTTGACACTTGAACAGAGATCTGGGCGGGATTCCATGTTCATGTCCATGGATTTGTCAGCTAGGCAATTTTCGTAATGTTAGGCTGTCTGCTTTATACCCCGTACTTGCATACAAATGGGGTATTACAATTTGTGGGTTAAGTGAAAATTATAGGTTGATTATTTGTTTGACTATATTTAATTGGTGATAGATTAGAAGAGGGAAGTTACAGGGTATCTTCGAGCCTAGCACTCTTCAGTAAGCTAGAAATTTAGCTGATTTTAGTGAAATGTGATGTATATTTTAATTTATTATTGTAACCAGTTAAATATATAAGACTACAGGGTACCTCGCGTCGAGCAGTCTTGTTTGTTAGTCTTATGCGTGCTCTTGGCCTTGTCTCTGTTGCAATTACTGATAAGTATGTGAGTCATGTTGGCGTTTTGGTGGCACTTTCACATTTGGTAACCAATATCGCAAGTTCCCCTTTCCCCCTCTCTATCCCCTTTTACCATCCGATGAATCAGTTAAGAAATTTGCGTAAAATCTCTGTTATTAGGTCGAACGCAGCTCTTCCTGTTCGACTTGTAGCTCTAATCAAATGAAACAGAATCAATTTCCGCTCCAAACGGTTGATAAACGACTGATATGATTACCTCCGGTCTCCTACTATATACATAAAGTAGTTAACATCTTGGTGCATCGCACATAGTAATGGAGTAAAATCTAAACAACATTCAACGGTTTTGTCCGCCTGTCAATTGGCCCAGTTCATAAATGTGGTAATTGCGCGGTTAGCGACATATAAAGCACCAAAGAAGAACGTTCTTTCACTGAATTCTTCATTCTCCATTCTCCATTCTCCATTGCTCATTCTCCATTGTTTCATTCTATGTTTGTCGATCATCAGTTGTTGGCCAGTTTTCATGTTCTCGGCCAAACCAAATTGTTCTTTTGTGTTGCGTTTCGCATTGCCGCCCTTTTTTTTCAGGTGTAGTCTTATTTTCTAATTTCCTTCATTTTATGGTCTTGGTCTTAAGTATAGGGTCTTGGGTCTTGGGTCTCTTGTAGCTTGCTTCTGTCTTCTGGTTTTCTGGTTTTTATTGCCATTTTCATTTTAACATCCATAATTTTTAAGCTTTGCCAGCTCGTTGCGATTATTGCTTCTCGGGTTTTATTTTTATCGTCTTTATTGCCTTTTCAGACCCTGTACTTACAAATAAAAAGTGGGTGTTTTAAGTTGGCCAAGAAGGGAAATGTGCGTAGTAAGCAGAAATAGACATGGGAGATCATAGAATATATATACATTCCTGAGCAGCATCAGCATTGTCAAATCCTATTGGAGAATCAACTGAATCCCAGAGACTATAAGAGCTAGAGACACATAATTTGGTCTGTAGATTTCGGTATTTCCTAAGCATTAAAATAAGATGTTTTTTTTTTAATTTTACTAAGTTGAAAATTTTAAAAATGCATAACAAGAGCAAATTTTAAAGCTATTGCCTTATGTTTTGGTACACATATAAAGTATTGTAGTCCTGACGTGACCTAAAAATTTTATCACGATCGAATAATAAACTCGAAAGATAATCTGAAATTAGAACGAATTGGAAAATCTGACACTGTTTTTTACAGATCATTTACAGGGACTCTCACAGTCGGGCTCTTTCGATTGTAGCCTTAACCACTAGTTTTCTTTTATGTGCTTGGGTCGGTGCTGAGGTAATGTAACCAGTTTTGTACCTTTAGTACTTTAAGTGCGACTACTTTTTCTAGTTTAATGCATGTCTAACTAGTTTATGACCAAAGGGGGGCCGACTAACTACTTTATTTTGTTGGGGAGCGTCATAGTTATATGTTTATGGTGCTATCGATAATTCGCTGCGGCTTACCAAAGAGTGTAATCGCTATAGTCCAATTCCAATAAATGAATGCGCATCCATTTGACTTAGGTCTCTATTAGTACAAGCTACAATTCATTTGAGAGCGCTAAATACACAAGTTGTATTTCTATCTTATCAATCACAAGTATCTTTTTGCACCGCACTAAATCTCTTGGTTTTCAAATTGTAATTAACTTTGATCGTGTCACAAAAACAGAAGAAACATTTTAAAAGTCCAACCTGACGCGCCCGCAGCTGAAAGAACACTGAATCCAATTGGGGGACTTGGAATCTCAGCAGTTGATGGTCAGCTCACAGCGTAAGAGAGAGTTGCGAAGATGGCGCCGGTTTGCCGTTAAGAGAGATAGTAGCAGGTTGCGCAGGCGCAGTGCTTATCACTCTCTCTCTCTTTCTTTCTCTTCTGCTCTCTTTCTTGGTTCAGCAATTTAAACAAGTTGGCAGTCCACAGATCGTGCGCGCTACAAATCAAAGATAAATAAAATGTACAACACAATTTAAATACTTTTATTTGTTATTTGCTTTATATAACATGATTTTATACAATAATAGATAACTTCAATTTTGCACTTGGAGACGTTTTTTTTAGCCCTCTAGAAGTGGATTGTCCCACGACTTGGCAATCATGGCAAGCGCATTCAGTTTGATTTTTGGTCCAATTAGAGGATTCATTTGGGCCATATAGCAGCAAAGCCAGAAAAGCCAACAACATGCCGCAGTCAGCATCAAAATGCAGCGTATTAAATTCTGGTGTGGACCACTTGGCGTCATAATAGGCATTCCAATGCCCACAGCACCCCAAAGGGCTGTAAAAAACAGTATTGGGAAGAACGCAGCGCCCATATCTGAATTTTATCTTGTTATCCAATAACAAACGACACTCGATTTTTTATATAAACAAATACAGCGCTTTTTTTAAGCGACGAACTTTTATTTTGTCCAATTGGAATTTTTAGTTGTAGTGAGAAATCAATAAAACGGGCGATAGACACATTTTTAACAGTTATCGATACTTTGCATGGGATTTAATCGCACTCGATACAAGGGTGGTTGCGGCTTGAGGTTGTGGTGCAATTGATGTTGCGGTGTGTTCGCAGTAATTTTCATAAAATTCATTCAAAATAAATGCAAAATAATATTAATATAAGCGACAAGTGATAAGAAGCGAACGAGTTGAGCAAATATATGTAGAGTGCATGTTTTTATTGATACTAGTGAATTTGCTGTTATTTGCGAAGTAGACCTTGTTATCCTGCCTTATCGATAATTAATTATCTACATTAATTGGCGGTCACTTTAAATAATTTTTTGTAATGATGAACTGGAGTTTTAAAGAATACATTTGCGCTGAGGAAGGATGTGGGAGAATATTTAACACAAAGTGGACTTTAAAACGACACTCTGCTATACACCAACAAATTGATATTTCAACCTACAATTGTGAAGAGTGTGATAAATGTTTTTCGCGCAAAGATTCTTTGGATCGGCACCATCAGTAAGTTAACTATCTTACTATATATTTCTGAACTATAAGTTATTCCTTTACTTTAAGGATGTGCCACAGCAGCGTAATAATGATGTATATGTGCTCTGAGGTTGGATGTGGAAAGTTTTTCAGTCTAAAATCCACACTTTATCGTCACATGTCCTCCCACACCGGAACTTACGAGTGTGAAGAGTGCGGCAGAAGCTTTACCCGCAAGGACAATTTGGCCAGACATAAAATGTATTTATTGTAAAGATTTATTTATTTAATTTTAACATTTATGTTTCTCATAGAACGCATGCAAAGAAGCTATCAAAAAGAAGAAAAGCATTACCCTTAAAAAATCAAAATATTGAAAGCAAAATAATTGGAAATATGGATTATAACGACGGAAGAGGCGATCACACCTATGCCATTTTTGCTGGCTAATTATCGATAGTCTATCCATAATATTATCAACTCACCTGCAGCCCTGTCTCTAATGCAGCCCTGTGTCTTGCGACAATCGATATAAGCGATTGTCACAACATTTTTATATCGCACTAAAAGTAGTAAACATTTTTGCATTTTTTGGAATTTTTACGACGAAAAAAGTGAAACATTAAAATGACGATGCGACCAGATGATCACCGCAGAAAATGGGACAAGAACGAGTATCAGAAATTGGCACAGGAGCGTTTGCTCAACCAATCAGCACCCAAAGAAGAAGGTAATATTAATTTGGCAGTCGCATTATTATTAGATAAACAATAATAATTTCTTTCTCTTTGCAGAACCTGTGCAGCGGGAGAATCTGAAGAGACGCGACTACAAGGTTGATCTTGATAGTAAATTGGGCAAAAGTGTTGTGATAAACAAAAACACACCTACCTCACAATCTGGCGGTTACTATTGCAATGTGTGCGATTGTGTCGTCAAGGATTCCATCAATTTTCTGGATCACATAAATGGCAAGAAACATCAGCGTAATCTTGGCATGTCCATGAAGGTGGAGCGCAGCACCGTTGACCAGGTGAAGGAGCGCTTTACACAGAACAAAAAGAAAATGGAGGAAAAGCAAAAAGATTACGAGTTGGATAAGAGATTGCGCGAGGCCAAAGAAGAGGAAGATCGCTACAAAGAGCACAGAAAGGAGAAGAGAAAAGAGCGCAAACGCAAGGCCGAAGAGAATGGTGACTTTGGCAATGGATTGCCGGATGACATGGCTGCCATTATGGGTTTCTCTGGATTTGGCGGCTCCAAGAAGAACTCATAGGCCTTAATTGTTAGCTATAATATTGAGAATATAGTAGAAATAGAAATAGAACTTTTTCCACCAACGAATATACCCGTTTACTGGTAATAATCACTGTGACTGTGATTGGTTTGCGACATTTATTTTCATCATTTTTGTATATGTATAATAATGTATATAAGACAATTTTACACCCAGTTATTGTATTGATTAACAGCTTGCCCAAATAATTAATAATTTAATAAGAAGCAGTTTTTGTCAAAATGCAAATGGACTTGACCAATTCACTAAACATCTTAAACATAAATACACCACGAATACCATTTGTGTCTGCGAAGAACTTAAGTGAATACGAATCCATGCTCAATGGGTATATCCCATGGAATGTTGAAGAATTCTCCGGGCAGCTGTGTGCAATGTGTTGAATTGTAGTCACGTAAATGCTTGCGCAGCTGTAAACAACAACAATAAACAGAAACATTAACAACTCCACTCATATATAAACAGTTATCAATTAATTACCAAAAACAATGCCATTTGATTGCGCACTTCATCATTGTAATCCGCTCCAATCAGCATGGGAAATGCTTTACCCTCATCCGAGGCATAAGTGATAAGGCGTGACATGCACAGCTTTTCCTCGGCCACAGTATAACTATATGTTTCCAATGGTTTCGATAGCAATCCTTTGGTGCGCGACAATTGTGACGCAGTGAATAGATTGGGATAACGATATCGGAGCACTCCCATGGTCAAATAGTTGCCTCGATTCGTATCAATGCGGTTGTCTCTGTGAAATACAATACATTAACATAAATATTAACAATAATTTGCAGGTAATCATTCATTACTCGGCTATAATCTCATCTTCAGTTCGTCGTATCATCATAATAGGACCATTGTATTTCATGGCCAGTTCTGCGTTGTTCAGATTACAATGTTTACGAATGGCAACGCGAACAATCCCGCCAAGACTCTGAGGCATTCTCGGTGTTGCCAAGTAGAGCACATCATCGAAGGTGGCATCCAAGATCTGCAAGCGATTGAAAAGATAAATAAACTATAAGCATTCCAGATGTTTATAAAATATACACACCACTCCCTTGACTTCCGGATAGATGGATGCCGCCCACAAGGTGCTGAAACCGCCAATACTCCAGCCATACAAAATGATATCTTCAATGGCAAAGCCCAGTTGATTGTTGGCAAACCGAACAACAGCATCGATGGCGTTTTTGTCCTGCTCCGGATGCGGGCTGCCAGTGCTGCCAGCAAATCCCGGATGATTCCAGCCCAACACCGAGTACTTTAAGGCAATGGGAGTGCCCATGATGCCCACCTCGTAGAAGCCAGCGTTTCCTTCGGAGCAAATGACCAAAGTCTTGCCATTGCCAACATTATCACTGCGATTATCAACGAACAACGTATCAATTTCATTTGAATCAATTGTTTTCACTTTGTAACGAATGCCATTATCATCCTCAATAAGCTTAGCACGTCCTGCGATCAGCATCGGTCCTGCAAGCGAATAAATCTCTTAGCTTAAAACATCACAGTTTCATTTGTGGAACTTACTCATGAATTTCTGCAGTATTTTAACGGAGCCGGGATAAATCATGGAGAGACCAAAGGTGTTTATGGCCAGATAGGCTATAAATTCACAGGGTATTGTGGCAATGCTGAGTCCCTCACGTCGACCAACTGTATTCGTTGGCTTTTTGAGGTCCCTGAAAATCACAAACATTGAAAAGATTACTTGGAAGGATTTCCACTATAATACTAAATATAGCAAAACTTGGAAACAAGTTATTCGGAATAAATATGAGGTAACTATTGGCCAAGGTAACTCACCCAGCTGCCGCTTTCACGTCGAAATCAACGGGCCAGGCAGAAAAGTCAATATCAAAGCGACGCAGTGGCTCCGATGATTTGTTTGTCTTGGCCTGCATTAGGGCATTAACCATATTCGTATATGCCTTGGACTGTCGCCGTCCAACGCCGCGCATAAACAGGGAAATGATGACAATCAAACCGACGCTAGTTGTAAACTTGGCCAATGTCGGTATGGAGTCGGCCACAAAGTAACCGCGTCTGTACAGGAATGTGAAGATCAGCGGTGACGTGTAATAGCTGACCGACCAAACGACCGACAGCTGCAAAATGTAATTACAATAATATATATAATAACGACAGTCCACAATTCACACTTCACAATCCACAATCCACATTGACAGCGTCATCCACCCGGTGACAACCCACTCACACACACTCCCACACACTTACCGTTGACAGTATTTGTTCGCCGAACTTTTCAACTGCACCGGGTTCATACATTTTTCGCTGCAATCATAAAAATCAAAATTATGCAGTTTCAGGTTGCCAACAAAGGGTGTGTGCAATTAAATACCTGAGGTTCGGGTACTCCTTTGTACTCCATGTACAACTTCGGACCGAATATATAATTATAGAAACTCATTTTATAACTGTTTTTTGCGTCTGAAATTATTATGATTTTTTTTTATTTTTTATTGTGAAAGTTAGGGATCGCAAAACCAATCCAAAAATAAACTAGTTACTAGAGATGAGCACATGTCTATCGATTAAAAAATAAAGATTACTGAGCGCTGCACAACTTTATTTAAATATTAAACACTAATATAAAATTAAACGTTGTTTTTTATGCATATAATTGTATTTACATAAATGATTTTGTTTTATATTTTTTTAAGCACATCGAGCTAAAATCGTATATCGTCCTTATCGATGCTCCGATGTTCTTCACATCACTAGTTCTTTCCAATCAGAATCAATTGCATCCCTTGGAGTCAGTTCCAAGTGACACAAAAAAGTTCGGATTTCAGCGAGCGAGAATTAATTATTTTTTGACCGGCAGAAATGGAGAAATTCAACAAGGCGCAGGCAAAGAATTTAGCAGCTGCACAAAAACTGGTGGATGCATACGCCTCCAGTTCTGAAGATGAAGGCGAACTGGATGAGAAGCATATATTGGGTACAGTATGCGCTATCAGTATTGTGACGTGTCCCTTAATTTACTTTAATTTGTTTGTAGATTTGTTATACAAGCACTACCAAGACGGATCAGTTGGACAACGTGGTAACAGTGGAAATTCCAATGCAAATCGCACAGCAACATTCCTGGAGAACACACTGCACTCGGGAGCGGCAACATGTTTGATTTGCATTGGCAGCATACGCAGAGTGGAGTCAATTTGGTCCTGCAAGAGCTGTTACTGTTTCTTCCACCTGAACTGCATACAGAGATGGGCCAACGATAGTGTTATGCAGCTAAAGATCAAAGCGGAGCAGCAAAATGGCAATCAGGGACATTATAATCATCTGGGAGAGTTTGTGCCGCCCAAGCGTCAAAAGTCGCTGCATTGGTGTTGTCCACAGTGCCGCAGGGACTATCAGCCGGCAGATCGACCCACACAGTATGATTGCTTCTGTGGCAAGGAGCTGAATCCACAGCCACAGCCCTTTCTGGTGCCACACTCCTGTGGCGAGATCTGTGGCAAGTTGTTGCAGCCCAAATGTGGCCACGATTGCAAGCTGCTCTGTCATCCGGGTCCGTGTCCACCCTGTGCTCAATTGGCGCACAATTCGTGTCTTTGTGGCAAGTCTGCGCCGCGTTCAGTGCGTTGCATCGACAAGACGTGGCAGTGTCAACAAACGGTTAGTATCGAATGGATTTAATCACTTTTCTCACATTAATCTCAATCTCTTTCTGTTTGCAGTGTCAAGCGCTTTTAGCCTGTGGCAAGCACAAGTGCAACCAAAGATGCCATCGACCTGGCCAGTGTCCACCCTGTACCAACAAGAGCTCCCAGCACTGCGATTGCAAGCGGGAAGTCAAGGTTGTCAACTGCTCCGAGCCCAAATGGAAGTGCAGCAAAGTAAGTAAAAATTATAAGATAAGATATGGAATACTTGGTATCTCAAGCGAATTCCGCATAATTTTGTAAAAGTAAAGAATAACGTATAAATCAAGAATGGATTTTAGGATTTAGGATTTTTGTTATTATAATTTTTGACTTTCCAATATTAACTTTTAAATTGTGCTTTCCCTTGTTGCATTGTCCTATGGCCTTCTTTTTTTTATTATAATAATGTTTTTCTTTTAGGTATGTGGCGCTCTATTTGCTTGTGGACTGCACAACTGTGAGAAGGTGTGTCATGCGGGTCCTTGTGGTGGCGGCGAGTGTCCTTTGGGTCTACGCAGCTGCCCCTGTGGCAAGAGTGTGAGTCCAGATGCTATTCAAAAATAACAAACATTATTTAAAAAATATTTTCTGAATTTAACAGAGCAAAGCGGGCAACTGCAGCGAGGTGGTGGAAACTTGTGGCGACACTTGCCACAAACTGTTGTCCTGTGGCAAGCATACGTGTGCGCAACGCTGTCATCGCGGAGCTTGCAACCTGGTGAGCTCAAGAATCTATCATTTACATAGCTGCATAATTAACTATGCTTTTAATTGCAGTGTCTGGTGCGCACCAAGAAAAAGTGTCGTTGTGGTCTGCATGAGAAGGAGCTGCCCTGCTCCAAGGATTTCACCTGCGAGACCAAGTGCAAGCAGATGCGAGATTGTGGCAAGCATGGCTGCAATCGCAAGGTATATCATTTTTAAGTTATACCCTATAATTGCTGTTTACTGAAGGTCTTTCGTTTCGTTAGTGTTGCGGTGATCAGTGTCCGCCCTGTGAGAAGATCTGTGGCAAGCAGCTGAGTTGCAACAAGCACAAGTGTCAGTCTGTCTGCCACAATGGTCCCTGTTATCCCTGCAAATTGGAGTCCCAGGTGAACTGTCGCTGTGGCAAGACGCGACGCAGTGTGCCCTGTGGCAGGGAAAAGAGCGCCAGGATTGCCTGTCAGGAGTTGTGCAGGTGAGATGATATATTATCTATGACTAGGGACTGTATTGATTATAATTTTTTAAATATGAATTATAAATTAAAATTATTCGCTGGTTTTTTATCAAATTAAGTAACCTATTTTCTAATCTAAATTTAAAAGTTATCAGATAATTATTTAGCTTAAATTTCTGCTTCAAAATCACAATATTAATTTTTTTTTCAAATTGGCATTCTAAATATTTCTTGTAGTTTTTAAAAGTATGTTTAAATAAAAATTTAATGCACATTCAAAAATTGATTTTTTTTTTGTATTTTTGCTAATTTTTATAGTTTTTCTTGATTTTTTCCATATTTTTAATTTAAAACTTTTTAATATATCTGAGATTTTTTCATTTATCTAGATACTTTTTTTCGGTTTAATTTTTGTTAAACTCAAAACTTATTTGCAAATCCTAAGCTAATTTATTCTTATTTTTTAAGGATCTCTGCCAAGTGTCATCATGCCATAAAACATCGCTGTCACAAAGGAGAATGTCCGCCTTGTGGACAACCCTGTGGTTTGCCCAATGACACCAACAATTGTGGCCACATTTGCAAGGCGCGCTGTCATGCAGCCATCAGAGTCCAGAAGCCAGCGGATGCAGTGCGTCCACATGCCAATAAAGTAAATTCTCTTTCTCAAACATGACAATTGCTGCCTATACTAATTCATTTTATTGTTTACAGTATGAGTATCGTGCTCTGCCGCATCCACGTTGTGAGGAGGGCATCAGTGTCACTTGTATTGGCGGCCATGAGCTGGCCACCTGGCCCTGCTGGAACTCCAAGCCGTCGTCCTGCCAGCGCAAATGTGCTAGAAAGCTGAAATGTGGCAATCACAGCTGTTCCTTGATCTGTCATGCTGTGCCCAATCCGCAGGACATGCAACAACAAGTTGGCTGTGGCAATTGCGAGCAAGGCTGTGACATTCCCAGGCCGCCAGGCTGTGTGCATGCCTGTGCCAGAGGATGCCATCCACCTCCTTGTGCACCCTGTAATTTCGTTATCAAGAGCAAATGTCATTGTGCCCTCAATCAGATTGTTTACAAGTGCAGCGAATTCTATAATGAAGTCGGAACTGAGCAGGAGATTGCCGAGCATCGGGAGAAGCTTAAAAGCTGTGGCAATCGTTGCCTCAAGAATGTGAGTATTGCGAGAAGATAACAGAGACAGTCCGAAAATTTAATGTTTTATCCGAAAAGTCAAAGGGGGGAGTACATGATATTGACGGGCAGTAGACGAAAAATAATTACTTTTGAAAATTGAATACTTGATGCAGAATCAAATAAGAGGCCAAATAATGACCAAAATGACAATCCGCATGAAAATTGGATGAGTTTTGACAAAGCTATGAAAGTTTGAAGTTGGTGAAACCTTTGACTCAGCAACTTTACAAGTCAAATTTTATGTCAGATTTCCCTTGATTTTTTACAGAAAAATGAAACCCCTCAGAATCAAATTTAAAGTGTCGATTTATACTAATTTTGGCCTCAGGAGTTGATTAAAAGTGAAAACTCAGGATTTAAAATTTTGAAAAAAATATTTTTCCGAAAAAGTCAAAGGGGGGAGTACATGATTTTGTCGAAAAAAATTTCAAAATAAATTTTTTTTTAACTTAATAATATTCATATGCAGAATTAATTTAGAGACAAAATAATGATCAAAATGACATTCCGCATGAAAATCAGATTAGTTTTGACAAAGTTATGCGAATTTGAAGTCTAGTAAATGTGTGGACTGACAACTTTACAAGTCAAATTTTTTATCAATTTCCACATGATTTTTTACAGAAAAATGAAATCTCTCAGAATCAAATTTAAAGTGTCGATTTATACTAATTTCGGCCTCAGGAGTTGTTTAAAAGTGGAAACTCAGGATTTAAAATTTTGAAAAAAAATATTTTTTCAAAAAAGTCAAAGGGGGGAGTACATGAAATTTTCGGCAAAAAAAGCGAAGGTGAAAAATTTTTTAAAGTAAATTATTTTTGTATGCTGAATAAATTGAGAGGCCAAATAATGAACAAAATGACATTCCACATGAAAATCGGTTGAGATTTGACAAAGTTATAAAAGTTTGAAGTCTGTTATAATGTTGAATATATAAAAGTTTTCATTTGTCACCAAAATTAGCGACATAACAAACTCTTAAGCATTTAATTAATCATTATTTCCAATTGCAGTTTGCCTGCGGTCATCGTTGTCTGGCTATCTGTCACTCAGCCAAGTGTCCCAATCCGGAGTCGTGTCGTAAAAAGGTGCGAATTTACTGTGCCTGCAAGCGAATTAAGCTGGAAGTATCCTGCGACAAACATCGCGCAGGTCAAACATCTTTGGATTGCGATGCCAACTGTCAAGCTGAACGCACAAAGGCGGTGGCGACGGAGCAACAGCAGCTGGAGCAGAGACTGCGACAGGAAGAGGCCAAGAATCGAATAGAGTTGGAGAAATTCGAACAGAAGTTTGGCAAGCGTAAGCCCAAGGAACGCAAAGCTGTAGATGTGGAGAAAACCAAATCAGACATCGATTGGAAGCGATTAGCCATCTATTTAGTATCTTTTCTGGTCGTGATGGGAGCTCTGGGCGTGGCATACTATGCTGATAGCTAAGAGGAACACTCTCTCCCTCTGAATAATTAAGAAATGCCAATGAATTTGAATAAACATATGAATTTAAATAGTTAATAGTAAATGACTGATAACAAATTGCAATCACGAGTCGTTTGAGTATTTATGTTCATAATGGAGTTGTCAATTTAAGTGTGCTTCTTTCTATTCCTTCTTTGTCTTCTTCTTGTAGACGCAGGCAGC
This sequence comes from Drosophila innubila, assembly GCF_004354385.1. Taxonomy (NCBI): domain Eukaryota; kingdom Metazoa; phylum Arthropoda; class Insecta; order Diptera; family Drosophilidae; genus Drosophila; species Drosophila innubila. The sequence continues at coordinate 4,676,123 of NW_022995376.1, forward strand.
GGCAAAAACAGCTGAACTGAGGAACGTGGATATGAAGAAATTGGAGAGCAGCATCATATCAAAAGACTGCACATACACAGTGTAAATGCGGGCTAAAAAGAAGATTAAAAGAGTGTTAGAAATGAATGGAATGATGGATATTCCGATTGCATACTCATGTTGGTGAAGGCGGACAAAGCCCATGTGGTGCGACTGACGGAGCTGGCGTCCTTTGAGCGTAGTATGGCTATCAATTGGAGCACCTTGCTCGTGGCTCCAATTGGAGTGCAGAAAGGCTGTAGAAAAGAATTTTATTAATAGAGTATAGTAACAAATTTTTCCAACTATAAGATACACCTAACTAAATATCCATGTTTATTATTTGCATTTATTAACTTGAAACTCAAACCGGATACAAAGTACTGCATACATTAAGGCGCTTTTAAACTTAAAACAGCCATCAATTTCATTATAGTTATACGATCTACTTGTGGAATAATTAAATGTTATAAATAGAATTATTCACCATCAAAAATTTATCTGTAAATTTATTTGTTTAATTTTCCATAAAATTTTAAGTAGGAAATAACCCAAAAAATTGATAATCATTCTATTTTCCACATTATTTCACACAGAAAATATCCCACATTTAATTTAAGTAGAAACGTTCGCCTTCCCGTATTATTTCACACAAGAAATATCCCATATATACACTGTAAACTGTGATTTGAATGCCTTCTTCAGTCTTTTACGCACATTGCTTCTGCGACAAACATAGTATACCCATGTAAATGTTCAAGTACAGGGTCCACCTACTAACATACATATATAAATAATATACACAAACACTCAAACAAATGGCTTTTAAGACAATTGGTCGACGGCAAACTAAATAAAGTGTATAAATAGCAGCATCACAAATATTATACAACAAACACTTGTGACCTTGGGATAATTAATGATGACAAGTTCAAAACCGCTCTTTCTAACTAAACAAACGGAAAACAACATAAACAAGTTGTAATTTTTATCAAGTTAACATAATTAGTTAATGGAGTAGTAAAAAAAACGAGTTTCAACTACGTCGAATGCTATCAATTTCAAATCTTATCTAGTCAAAGTTGCTAATCAATTAATCAAATACAACTGATAATGACTTTGAAAATTACTCACCACCAGGAACGTAAGGATGATAATGGGGAATAGCTTAAGGTATATAAGTGTCGCTATGGTAACATAGAATATGGCAAAGATTTGTGTGCGCTTTCCCAGCAAATCCTGATACTTGAAAGCATAATAGATGAGCACATATTCCTGCAGCAACAACACAGGATACTCCATATACGAAAGGAAGTCATAACCGGATGTGTAGTTGTAGGACATCATCACAGTATAACTGAATAGTTCCAAACATAATCCCAACACACTGATGCCTGCAAAAGAGAAAGCAAAGAATTTATTTGTGTGCGTGGGAGGAGCTCATTTTGAATCGTCACCTTTTGAGGATTTGTTTTCCCGTATTGTGTTGATTTGCGGCACTTTAATCACCAGACAGGAGGAGACAGTTATTAAACTGAGCAAGTCGGCAATAATCAACACTATTCCCTTATCCAGATAATGGGACACAAGGTCGCCAAAACCATCCCCAGATGCTGCCGGTGTCGCCATCTCTGGAGCTAAACTGATATTAAATAGGCTCTGTTTGTTGATTTGATTTAAACACGGGCAATCGATTGCGGGCGTATCTGTGTATCGATGGGAGCTGGCACGCGTAATCGCATTCTCCAGAAGTACCAGTCACTTTTATATGCCAAGCACTTGCATTATGGTTACTGTATTTAGTAAAATTTACATTTTATGCAACAGTTTTATTCTGTCTTGAAAGCGGCAAAATATAGTAAAAAAAAACGATATATCAGTAGTTTTAATATCGAATATAATCTGTCCTAATTGTCGAACTATCGCAATTCATACAATCGAATGTATAATGTAGCAGTCCATAGTTTGGTGCCATACATCATGTTCGCTATATATCGATAGAGCCATCGGTAGCTTTGCAGCTCTAAATTTAAATTTTTACATATTGCAAAATCAGCTGTGCCGTCTCAACACTGACGGCCAAGCCGCCAGCACTTAAAAAAATTATGCAAAAATTTAAAAAATTTTAGAAAAAATAACCGAAATTAAGTAAATAAATATAAAAAACACCCAATTTCGGAAATGTACTTGTTTATTAAAGTACAAGAAATCCAGCCAAATCGGGAAATTTTGCAGGGTGGCAGCCTTTGATTCGGGTGGCAATCTCCAACACCAGTGCTGGCAAGTTTTTAGGGGAAACAATTTTTCTAGCAAAATAATTCTGAAAATAGCCAAATCTAGTTTTAAAATAGCTAAGTTGGCAACAGTGACCAGCGCGCTGTCGCAGCCAAAAGTCATTTTTTTCTGTCTGAATTTAAGAATTTTTTGTTTTGTTATCCGAATAAAACTAATACGGTTAAACAAAACAAATATACTGGATAGCTGACAACACACCTTGAAGAAAACGGCAGAAAACGTACGTGGTAAATTCGATTAAACGTGTGCTCAGTGCCAACTGCTTCTTGTGCGTGTGTGTGTGTGAGTGGGCTAAACGCAAAAAGTGTAAAACGAATGAAATAATTAAACAATTAAGCTAAAGTGCAAAAGCAAGCGTCAATTGTGCACCAAATATATGAAATTTGTTGTTTAAAGTGCAATATAAAGTTATCTAGGGGTAAAGTAAACTCATTTTCTCATGCATGTCGTGACATTTGTTCTGTATGTGTGCGTGCCTGTGTGTGTATGCATACGACATTCGACGTTGACTCTTTGCATGTGTTGGTGTGTCTGTGTGTACAACAATGTTCACATTTTTCTTTTGTTGTTTGCTCCACGAATTATGGGGCTGCTGCAGGTGCAGAAAAGTGGGGTTAGGGCCTAAACAAATCAGTTAAATTTAGTAACTTTTGATTAAACTAAAGCCTAGAAGATATAGGCATTTAATATTAGACAATTTTCTCAAGTCCCAAAACTATTAAAGCCATGAAAATATGACACTAATGGATGGATAAATCATACGTGTGTGTGTGTGTGTTTGCAAGCGAGGGTTTGAGTATTCTTCTCGTATTTAGTCCTGTGCTTCTTGTGGTCACACAGGTAACACGAATGCCGTGTGAAAGTAGGCACAAAATGAGAGACCAAGACCGAGAGAGAGAGAGAGCGAGAGAGACCCTTAAACCTTGAGGAGGTCAACAGCCATTCCATTGGTGGAAGGGAGGAAGCGACATAGCGACATTCTCGTACACATCTGATCTGTTTTCACAGTGATGCAACACAGGATCTACACATACATATGTACATGTGTCTGCCTGTGCGTGTGTGTGTGTGCGAAGAAAATTCCTATGTGATCGTTCTTTGTTGTTTGCTGCCTGTAGCAGAATGCAGTGATCCCTTTTCTGGCTGTTTGTCTGTCTGACCGTACGCGTGTGTTTGCTTTTGTGTGTGTGTGTGCGTTAAATTGATGCTGTGCGACAGCAGAAGGCAGAGTCATAGAGAGAGCGAGATAGAATGACTATCGACTGTGATGAGAGCAGAGAGCTCAAACAGATAGCGGCTTAAATTGCAAGGTGTACGCCATCGTCGTTGTTGTTGTTGCTTCAGTTGTTGTTGTTATTGTTGGTGGTGTGTATCTTTATTGCTTCTTCTTCCGTCCGTTACTTTTGCTCTTGTCATCATGCATGCCTTTACCTTTTTTCTGCCTGGCCTGCTGTCTACTGATCTGCTGCCTGTCTGTGCATCTGTATGTGTTGTCTCTCTGTCTGCCTGTGTGTGTGTGTGTAGGTATGTGTTTGTGTTGTTGTAATACCCGTTTCATCTTCTTTGCCCATTCTACTTCGCGCCGTTTTAGCTTCTTCCGCCGATGCACTTTTGTGATTTCCTTTGCGAGTTTTTGATTGCTCTGAAGAAGCGACGTTGGCGTCGACGACGGCTGCTGCTGCCGCCGTTGTTGTTGTTGCTGCTTTATAGACATTTTTCCCACTGCTTTTCTTTTCTTTTGGATTTTGATTTTTTTTTTCGCATTCGAACGTGAGAGAGACAATCGTGCTTATTACTTTTGCTCTTTGCCTCATCTCCGCTGCTTCGCATTGCGTGGGAATTTTTCAGAGCGTCGCTGTCGCAGCTCAAGAGCGGACGAGTTCCTAGAGGGATTTTAGGTAAAAAAGGATCGTTTACTACTGGGTTTACTTAAAAAAAAATTAAATCAAAGCGTGCACTTGAGTTAATCTATCACTTTTTGTAAGTTAAATATTAATGTATTAAGGATATTTCTTAAAAGTTTACTATTTGTCGTTAAGATTTTATGAGCAGAGTTGCCAGCAGAGAGCAGTTCGAAATAGAGCTAGAGAGAACTTAAAAAAGGATATGAAAAGAAAAGTCACGAGAAAACAGATTCGACTGCAAATTAATATTGCATATACACTACATACAGTTAATCGCGTAATTGTTTTGACAAAAATAAACTTTTATACATTTGTTTATTTAAAAAAAATAATAAGTCCGAATGGATCTCAATATTTGGATTGTTCTTAGAACCAAAGACAACTAAAATAATAAAAGTAGAGAAAAATTTACAAGACGATGTCCTTTTGTTTTTTAAATGCTTTTTTTTTTAAAGAATTACTTGTCAAAAGAATTACTTGACTTACTGTGAACTGTTCCTTTTTTTTTGTTGGGAAATTCTCAAAAGTTGTCAACACTTGGAGCGCATTTCTTTCCTCCACACATAAATTTCCCATAATAATACGTTACACAGGGAATATTCCATATGATGTGTAATCGATCAATTTCCGCGAAAAATATTTCACAAAGGGAATATCCCATATAAAGTGTAAACGATCATGTTGACTGCGATTTGACTGTAATCTGTATTTGAACTTTCAGGAGAGCAGAGATTGATTTCCCCCCACGCATAGTGAAAGTATTATGGAAAAAGGATGTTCAGCTGCTAGCAGTAATTGTAAAAGTGCCGAGGAAGCTCAGCAGGAGCTAAGCGAACTAAAGCCTGAGAAGGAGAAGGAAAAGGAGAAGAAGACGACGACACCACAAGGACCTCAGTCAAAGCCAAGCACTAGCCAAGTGAGATTGGAAGCAGGAGCAGAAGAACCAGAAGAATTAGAACAGAAGGAAGCAGAAGAATCCATGTCCAAGTTGAGAGCGGAAGACGTGGCAGACGTGGACTGTGTTTCGCACTCTTCGCACTCACACGAACATGAACACGGACACGGCTTTGCCGTAGTGCTCGATGATGAGTCCAGCACGGAGACGGGCGTGCTGGAGACATTCGAGATCAGCTCTTCCAACTCACTGCCCCCCAGCCACAGCACGGGAGCACGGAGTGCTGCGTCCACAGTCGGTGTTGTTGTTGTTGTGCCCGTTGACGATAGCTCCTCCACAGATACTCTCTCAAATGGCAATGAGAATGAGAATGGCAATTCGGAGGATCACAGCGTCAGCGCCAGTTCAATGAATAACGTGTTCTTTAACGATAACGATAACGAGCCGCCCGTTGTATGCCTTATAAACGATGACGATGATTTTGACGAGGAGGAAATTGTCGAGGATGAGGAGGAAGACGACGAAGATCAAGATCAAGATGATGAGGAACAACAACAACAGCAGCAGCAACAGCAACAATCAATGCCCATAGATTGCCCCAACACATCACAATTGGATGGCGGCATCATCACAACAGCCGACGGCTCGAAAATCTTTCTGGAGACGCCTGTCGTGGAGGAGCCTCAATCCCATCCCATCAATCATCATCCCAGCAACGCAACAGCTGCCAATGTGACTCAATCCGAGCTATTGACGGGCAAACCGAAGCGTCTCAGTGATGAATTTGATGCGCCGGATCAGGAGCAGGACCAGGAGACGACAAGAGGAGTCAAGTCTGAAATGGAAGCTGGGCAGGAAGATGTGGCATCCACATCGCTGCACGACAGACAAATGTCCGTGCGTCTGAAGCAAATGAGCCTCACCGCCAACTCGAACTCAAAGGAGGCCATGTCATCATCCCATTCACTGTCCAAGGCGGACATTGAGTCCATGGATCGCATTGAGCGTCGTGACTTTGAGACCGAACAGAGATTAACTGGCGGCATTGTGCTGGGCACCAGTAAACTAATCAATAAGAATCGTCTTAATCTAAGTCTGATTAATGCGGCAGGAGCAACTGTTGGAGGAGCAGCAGCCGGAGCGGGAGGAGCATCAGCTGGTGGCGTTAACAGCAGCAGCAGCAGCGATGATTGGCCAAGCAGCAGCAATGGACGCGCCTTCTCCTCGGACAGCAAGGTGAGTCGATACCAGGATTGGGCAGCCAGTAACTCTACAGCTCATACAAATAATAATAATCCTAGTTACAAAATAAAGGACACAGCAAATGCACTGCTTCGATTAGAGGCGCTGAACACAAATAGGACTAGGTGCAGTCGGCTTGTAACCTTTTAATATATGTAGTCATCTGTCAGTCAGTCAGTCAGTCAGGACAAACAGTTTTATATTTTTAGATATAGGACCTCAGCTGAGAATAAAATAGTTTCTTTAACGACGCCTTATAAATGCGTTTATATAAATATAGGGTTGAAAGAAACGTTACAAATAATTTTCGAATTTGTACAGAATTTTAAAGTCAAAAGATCGTAAAAAAAACCCTACAAAAAGTCATAATTTTAAAAAATTTTAAGGAAATAGCTGTAGAGAAATTGGCTATTTTAATATATATATAAACAACGTTTCAAACTAATCCCTTTTCTTTTCTTTGTGTCCAGTGCACCTACAAGGATCTGTCCACGACGCCAACGAGCAGCAGGAAATATACCAATAGTCGACTGAGCAAGTCCACTGCCAAACTAAATTTGGGCTCCACGCTGGGAACAGCAAACACAGCCGCAGGAGCAACAGGAGGAGTTGGAGGAGCAGGTTGCCCCCAGCACAGTTCCAGCTCCAACGCGTTGAAATCCTCGGTGATTGTGGAACCCAGTGGCAGTAGCAGCAGCAGCAATGCCTCCACTACCACCTCCACATCCACTTCATCCACATCCACATCCGATGTCTACACGAATACCAACTCGAATGACAATCTTAATGCAGCCGCAGCGGATAAAGACAGCTCCTCCTCGGATAAGGACAACTCGACGTTGACAGTTGCTCCAGTGGCCGCATCCACGTCCACATCCACATCCTTTAGTTCCGTGGGCTCGCAAACGACCAGCCAGGAAGGTGGCTGCAGTCGGACGAGTGTGGTTCCCTGTGCTGCCTTCCATCAGGATGTGGATGCCCAGCCCTCCACCTCGGCCACATCCACCACGTCCTCGGCACGCTGTCATTATGCTGCAGCCACATCGAAGGTGGCCACCAGACAGGTGAACGCCAGCGCACAGACTCAGGAGCGTTTTCTGGCCAGGAGTGGTTTGACAGCAGGCGGCGGAGCAGGAGGAGCAGGAGCTGGTAACAACAATCGCAGTCGACGACGTGTGGAGGCCACTCGCAATGGTTCCAACGATGTCATTGTCCTGGAAGTGGTTGTTGAGGAGAATGCCAATGGGGAGGGTGCCCACGTGGAGCCGGGAGATTTCAGTGCAGATGAACCGTGGGGCAACTGCGATGGCGATGAGGAGAACAACTGCTCGGATCTGGAGGAGATTTGCACGTGCCAGAACAGCATGATGGCCAACAGTCGTAGTGGCAGCAATGGCAGTCTTAGCGAGGGATTGGACATGGATGCCACCGATGGCTATCATCATCAGGGCACAGCTGGCGAGGAATCTCTAGGCATCACATCCGTCTACTGCTCCCAGCAACGCAAGCGAAAGTACAATGAGGGACGTCTCCTGGATGGTGACTACTCCATGAGCTTGGCAGGCAGTGCAGGAACAGCAGGAGGAGCCGGAGCAGGTGGAGCTGCTGGAGGCGAAACAGGCGATAACAGTCGTAAGCGTATCGCCTATGATTTTGCCTCGACACCACGATCCTCGTCCGCCTCCGCCGCCTCCTCGGTGATGCTCTCGATGACGCCAACGGGTGCGGGATTGGGACTCGGCTTGGGCTTGGGATTGGGTGTGGGCAGCTCCCCAGCTCTGGGCAGGCGCACACCGCGTGCTTTGATGCCGACACGCGACAATCCGCCGCCAGAGCTGCAACATTGGTTGGCCCAATTCCAACGCTGGTCCCATGCCGAGCGTCTGCTCGCCGTGGACCGTCTCATCGATCACTGTGATCCCTCGCAGGTGCGTCACATGATGAAGGTGATTGAGCCGCAATTCCAGCGGGATTTCATCTCTCTGCTGCCCCGGGAACTTGCCCTCTTCGTGCTCTCGTATCTGGAGCCCAAGGATTTGTTGCGGGCAGCGCAGACTTGTCGCAGTTGGCGCTTCCTCTGCGACGACAATCTGCTGTGGAAGGAGAAGTGTCGTAAGGCCCAGATCCTCACCGAGTCGCGCAGCGATCGCCCCAAACGTGGACGGGATGGCAATATGCCGCCCATTGCGTCGCCGTGGAAGGCTGCATACATGCGACAGCATATCATCGAGATGAACTGGCGCTCCCGTCCAGTGCGCAAGCCCAAGGTGCTCAAGGGTCACGATGACCATGTCATCACCTGCCTGCAGTTCTCCGGCAATCGTATTGTCTCCGGCTCCGACGACAACACACTCAAAGTGTGGTCCGCTGTCAATGGCAAGGTAGGTGGCCAGACAAATCTTCTCCAGCTTTTTTTTTATTAAATGAGCGATTCTTTTTTGTAGTGCCTTCGCACCTTGGTGGGACACACGGGTGGCGTTTGGTCCTCGCAGATGTCGGGCAATATCATCATCTCGGGCAGCACAGATCGCACCTTGAAGGTCTGGGACATGGACAGCGGCAGCTGCGTTCATACGCTACAGGGACACACCTCGACAGTGCGCTGCATGCATCTGCATGGCAACAAGTGAGTGCTACTCCATTGTCCCTATTTTGTTGTTCCTTTTCATCCTCCTAATACTACTACTGCTCTACTTCCCCCTCCTGTAACTGTTTCCTCCTGCCACCCAACTTCCTATATCTTAGCTTCCTCCTAACCTTTATCTTCTTGCTTCTTGCTTCTTCTCCTTGTCCTTTATCCTTCTCCAGATCCTGCTTCTCCTGCTCCTCCTCCTCTTCCTTCTTTTCTGACTGCTCTCTCTTTTGTTCCTCCTACTAGTTTTGGTCCTTTACCTCCTCTAGATTCTTCCTATAAACTCCCTCCTTCTTCTGATTCTCCTTATCCTTCAGCTTATCTTTTTTCTCCTCATCCATCTCCTAATATTTCTCCTTCTGTTCCGCAACCTGCTCCTCCTCTTCCTTCCTTCATTTCCTAATCATGCTTCTTCCTCTTCCTTCTCTTCCTGATCATTCTTCTTCTCCCCTTCTCCTCCTCTACCCTGTCCTTTGCTGCTCTTTGTTTCCCTTTTTCCAGTTTACTTGACTAATTCCTTCTTCTCCGCCTTCTTTTCAGGGTCGTCAGCGGTTCCCGAGATGCCACACTGCGTGTCTGGGACATTACACTGGGCACCTGTCTCCATGTCCTGGTTGGTCACCTGGCGGCGGTGCGTTGTGTGCAATACGATGGCAAGCTGATTGTTTCCGGCGCCTACGATTACATGGTCAAGATCTGGCATCCGGAGCGACAGGAGTGTCTGCACACGCTGCAGGGACACACAAATCGCGTCTACTCGCTGCAGGTAATACTTCTGGTACAGTCAACACCCTCTAAGACAGTTACTAATTGCCATCCATTTGCCATTTGTGCAGTTTGATGGTCTCCATGTGGTCTCCGGCTCATTGGACACCTCGATACGTGTGTGGGATGTGGAGACGGGCAATTGCAAGCACACACTGATGGGTCATCAGAGTCTCACGTCGGGCATGGAACTGCGTCAGAATATACTCGTCTCCGGCAATGCCGACTCCACAGTCAAAGTCTGGGACATCACAACGGGACAGTGTCTACAGACGCTATCGGGTAAGTTAATTGATTGATTGCTTGATTAACACTTTGATTGATTGAATTACTTTCTGATTGATAGGTCCAAACAAGCATCAGTCCGCTGTCACTTGCCTGCAATTCAATTCACGCTTTGTGGTGACCAGCTCCGATGATGGCACCGTCAAGTTGTGGGACGTCAAGACGGGCGACTTTATACGCAACCTGGTGGCACTGGATTCGGGTGGTTCCGGCGGAGTTGTGTGGCGCATAAGGTAAGCTTTATAAACTAGTCCAAGTTATTATCAGCAACTCTAATTTAATCACATTTAAACTACTTTTCTTTTAGGGCAAATGACACGAAACTGATTTGCGCTGTGGGATCGAGGAATGGCACCGAGGAAACAAAGCTGATGGTATTGGACTTTGATGTGGAGGGCGCTTGTGTCAAGTGCTCATAGGATCATCTGTGCCAGGATCAGTTCCAATTGAAGCCGCCACCTGTCGGCAGAACAAGAAAAAGGCGCACTCTACTCTATGTTATGATAAACGCAAAATGCCAGAACCGTTAAAGGCTGCCGCTTGTAACGGTAACGAGCAGCTGGAGGCGATAAATACATTGCAAACACACACACACACATATACACCCATCTAAATGCCAACATACACACACACACACACACATTTATACACAGAGATGACATGCCTATCTGTAATCGATAATTGGATTGGTTATCGTTGCTTGCCTTGCCAACAAATGCAGCTGCTCACACACACACACACAAACACATATACACACACATTTGGGGAGTTGGGTTGTGAGTGGGAGTGTAATGTTTATCAATGTTATCATTTGTTTAAATTGCGTTGCTTTATAGCCAAAATTTGTTTTCCACAATAGAATAATTTTTGCTTCTTAGTTATTAAAATGCGTATATAACACATTTATACATATTACAGATATATATATATAAATCTATTATATACAATTCGCATTGAAAGTCGAGTTAGTTACACATACATATACATAATTATATACGTATTATGCATATACTTATACATCTATATACACACACACTTATATATTTTGTTCCGTGTCGAATGAAGAACCTGAACCTTTATGAAGAGGAAGAGAAGATAAAAGAAAAACACAGCTTTATATTCATTAAATTGTTTAATTGAATTGATTATGATAATGTTAATATTGCCTTTAGAGCATTTGGTATTCCCATCTATTATTTTGTGGTTTCCTTCGATCTGTTTACGTTTATAATACACACACACACATTTAAATGCATACGCATCAAGTACGTATTTGATTCTTCCGTTTATTATGTGTTTTTGTTAAAAAGGCTTCCATGTGGAGGAAGCTCCATTCAATTTCTATGTTGGTATATGCTTAAAATTTATTATTATAAATTATTTAGTTCTTTTTTGCCAAAAGTCCGTGCAGAATTAGGAGTTAAGTATTCCGGGGTACTCATTTTTGGGGGAGCAGCTCACACACTCACACATATACAAACAAAAAAATACACACACACACACACACAAAAGCATTAAGCGAACATATATTTTAATTATAGACTGATTTATTAGTAATTGAAATTAATCTACAAATTTAAGCATAAATCTGAATAAACGCAGGAATAATAGTTAAAACAAAGTTAAATAAAATGCATGTGCATGTGATTTTATGTTTGTTTTTATTATCTTTTCTAACCAAAGCAAATTGAAACAAACACGAAAACTTTAAAATTGATAAAAAGCGTATCAATCGGCCAATAACACGATAAGCGATAATTCGATATATATACCTATATACGATATATTTGTACTCTCTCAATGCATTCACAAAATGCAACGAGCTTAAGTAATACGTTGGGTATTCCGGGGGGAATGGGCGGGAAGGGGGACAGCTACAACAGACATGCAAATGTATGCGAATTACTCTACACAATAATTTATGAATTACTTTATGGCATAATAATCGTAACAATAAATGCAGTACATTTAAAATGCTCTCTTTAACTAATTAAAGCTGGCGAATGGAGAGCAGTGAGCGGCAAAAGCTTTTCCAATGGCGTTTAATTTTATTCCTGCAGAGCAAATGGCAAAAGAGCTTTGCTAATGAGCCGACGTTTGAGCGCAAGATTTAAAAGTGAAAGTTGCTCTCTTAATCTCTTAGCAGCAGACACAACTAAAGAGAGACTTTTGCTTCGATAACCGTTTTAACTCGTTTGGCGCTTAAGCGAACTTTTGAAATGAAGCCTGGATTAGATAAAAAGACAATTGAAATTGAAAACAAATCACTTCATTTGCGATTCAACTTATTTATCGGTTATGCGATTGAGCGCAAGTTGCTCTCCTAGCAGCAGACAAAATAAAAGAGAGACTCGCTTGACGCAGAGGCTTGCGTTAACCGTTTCAAACCCGTTTGGCGCTTAAGCGAACATTTGAAATGAAGCCTGGATTAAATAAGAAGACAGTAACAATTGAAATTGAATATTATAGACTTCTTTAATTGAGTTTGTAAACTTAAAACAAATCACTTCATTTGCGATTCAACTTATTAAACGGTTATGCGATTGAGTATAATACATATGTAATTAACTGGAAAAAGAGAAAACACTCGAGAGTGTTTACATTTTGGACTTTTTGTTGCTGTGTCCCTCGATGCCGAGATTGCAACGCGAGGCGACATCCTGGACGGAGGTGAGTCCAGTGCTGGGCAACTGTCCACCAAAGGCGGATGCCGATAAATTGCTGTTGCTCGGACGTTTACGGGTGGGCGAATGTACGGGAGATTTCTGCCGTAGACATTCAACATCATTGAAGACAACCTGTGCACCGCCACCGCAGGTGGGAATCACATTGCCCTTGTACAGTTTCGTCTCCACATCGCCATCGGTGTCCGCCTCCTGGGAGACGAGGCAATATTTGGTGGTGCCATGACCCGTCAGTTCCTTCATGTCCATCAGCTTCGTTACGGACTTGCGATTCTTCAGATACGGCTGCATAATGGTGCCCAGTGGCACAGGATTTGCAGCACGATGCTCCAGCCACTTGTCGCCGGCGGATCGAGAGCGTCGATGTCGATTATTGGCAGCTGCCAAGCCCTAAAGATGTAAAGAGTAACATTTAGTTAAGATTTACAATGAGATAATCCTTATACAGATATTACATGTCGTGGTGTGCAGTAGATATCGGTGCGTTCGGTTCGCGTCGTTGGCGGCACTGAGGACTCCGTGCGTGCGGTGAAGCCACCGCGTTCCTTCTCGTTCAGCAAGTCCTCTGAGCTCTGGGAACGCGGCAGACTGGGCACATCCTCCGACTGCAGTATGTTGGAGACCAGGCGCAGCTTCTCATCCTTAATGCGCATGCGTTCCTGCATCTTGGCCCGCTGTTCCCGCAACTTCATATCGAACTCGCGCTTATTCTTGTCGGACTCAACGGCCAGCTTGGAATTGAACTTCTTCTTTTGCTTCTCCTTCTCCTGCTCCTTTTGCGAGAGCAGTTGGTCCTGCTCGTTGAGTTTGTGGCTTAACTCCTGTATCTGTCGCTCCCGCTTGCTCAGCGTATTGTTCAGCACATCAATGGAGCTCTCGTGGATGCGAACTTTGTTCTCCAGAGCGGCGCTGCGTTCCCGCTCCTGTTTATAGACGGCCTTCAGGGAAGCCAGCTCCGTGCGCAGCTGCAGATTGTCCCGATCCAAAGTCATCAGCAGCTGCCGGAAGTTGTCACCTAGAAGATTACAATTGCAGTAGAGGATTACATTCATTTAAACGCATCTATGACTAACATTTAATGTCCATGTTGGCGCGCAGTTTGCGGCGTCTCTCGATGCGCTGCTCCAAGTACTGCATTAGCTCCTGGATCTTGCACTCCGTCTCGGGACTGTCCATTTGATAGTTGGGAAAATCAGCTCCCAGGCTGTACACCAGACCCACATCCACCTCCAGCTGCTTGGCCTCTGGGATGCCCAGCTCATTGAGATTGTTGACAGCGATCTTAAACAGCTTATTGGCCTTGCGACGACCTGGTGTCAGGCCGAGATCTGGTTTCATGGGCGTGGCACGCGCTATTTGCACCTCCTGTGTCATCTCGGCGAACTTCATCACTTGCTGCAAGAAGATCAAGTTTAGACAGTGGCAAACAAATGGAAGTTTTAAAGATAGCTACCATATTCTCATCGTAATCCTCCATGCGCGGATTGATGCACACAATCATGGACACCTGACCCTCGCCATCAAAGTAGTTCTTGAACATGTGCGTGATCTTCGAGTCGCGATAGGGAATCTTCTTGGGCGCTGGATTGGGACTGACCTGTTGGTTCTCCCGCAGGTATTCCAGACACGTGCGCAGCGTCATCAGCGAGTTGTTGATGTTGCCCGCCTCCCGCAACCGTACTCCGGTGTTCTTGGTCCTCGAGGATCTCTCACTGCCCGCCAAATCCACCAGCGAGAGTTGACTCACTGTAATGTTGTGCTTGTCCTGCACCACATGCTCACCCTGGCAATCGGTGGGCGCCTGGACGAGACGTATGTTGAACACGGAGTGACTGCGACTCGACTCCGCATTGAGCACCGTGTTGCCCATCCGCTTGCGCTTCTGTCCCATCTGGAACACCTCGAGGGCCTCGTCCACCGTCTTCACCTCCACTTCGGTGACGCCGTGCACGAACATCTGATGATTGGCATCCTCGCGGATGATCTTACACTGCAACGATCTGGGAATGACAAGTTGTTATTAATTCAAGCATTTGATAAGTGTACCCAACTATGAGATACCCATTAATACTAGGCTGATCAATAGTAATTGTACAATATATGATTGCCCACACTACCACGAATACAATATACCCTAGTCTTATAAAAGTAACGAGTATAATAGACTAAACCTCCGTTCCTTACTTTTGTATGCCCGAATCCTCCAGCAGATCGTACACGCTGTTGTTGTACATCTCCACATAGGTGATAAACACGGAGTACATGTTGTCCTCGTCCAGCACGGACAATGGTGTTGGCTCCACGGATGCCTGTGATGCGATTTCCGGATCCGATTCCTTGCGACGGAATGCAAATCTTCCCGCTCCGGCAAAGCGTTGATTCATCTCATGCTGACGCTCGAGCAGCGCATCCTCCTCGGACAGGATCTCAAACCCGTTCAGTTTGTCCGGCTTGAAGACGAACTTCTTGGCCTGGTAGTCGGCAATGGTGCGAAAGAGCAGATCCAGGCAACGTGGCATGACACCACGATGCCGCGAGTTGCCCGTCATTGTGTACGTCTTGCCACTCCCAGTTACGCCGTAGGTGAAGAGCAAACTGTTCCGGCCACGCACGAGATTATCCACCAGTGGCTGGGCAACGGCTGCAAACACATCCTGTTGCGTGGCATCCGGCTGAAAGACGTGCTTAAAGATGTACTGAATCTCGCGCTGTGCTCCATTCTGTTTGTTTTGATGCAGCAGCTGATCCTGCGCATTCACGGCAATTGTTGTCGAGTTCTTGACACGCATACTCGTCAAGTCCGCATCCGATTGCAGTGGACGCACGCGGCAAAACACATTCACCGGATCCTGCGCTTTTCCCGCCGACAAATCTCGCCGCTTCTCCATTTGCGCCTGCTGCGACTGCGCTGACCGCGGCGTTTTCGGAACGCGCATCGGCGTACGAGCCCTGCATATATGTAATTTCATAATTTGCTTTAATTCTATTACTATTTTCTACTTACATTGCTTTCATTTTGTTAGTTTGTATTTCGTTTACAGCTGAGCACTTTTAATTTTCTTTAACTTGCTTTCGTTTTAGGATTCGTTAGCTTCAAATAAATGACCGCAAGGGCGCAAGAACGACGCCACGCTGCCAGACGTTGCCACCCGGTGGAAAAATGCTGCCATTTTTTTTAACGTTGCCATCCATGGAAAACGGATCTAGAGCATTGTACAAATATTTAACAGAATGATCTTTTTGGTAAGTTTTCTGTATATTATGTTAGAATTTTTTTAAAATTTAAGCAGAGTTTTTCTTCAGATTTTGTTGCATTTTTAATAGTATTTTTGAAATTATATTTGCAACTACTCCCTTCCGAAGTTGGCAAACTACAATCATTCACCATTATTTTGATCAAAATTCCGCATTTCAATTGATTTGTCATAATTGCCTTTATTGATTTTTTAAACAATTCTTAGTTTTTTTAATTTGTGAATTTAAAACTCGCGCCATTTTGAGATCTCTTCCAGTCAATGCTGCCACACTTTTTTAACAATAGGCTCCGCATTTTTTTGCCATTCACAGCGAGCAGCTTCATAGTTTATTTTAAGTAGCATAGTTATGTTAAATAACAGACTAAATTACTGACGTTAAATTCAAAATCATTTTCTGTAGAATTTTTTCACATGAACCAATAGAAGTAGAAAATACTGCACATTATGTTAACTAACATAACTATGTTATGAAACGGACATTAGATTCAAATTCCCTCAGTAGGAGTAGTAGTACAGGGCTGTTGTATTAAAAGATTGATATAGACGTAAAATTTAAACTTTATTTTTCTGTTTTTAACAAGTATTTATTAATTGTATTGCATTTTTATGTAGATCATATGTTGCATTGTTTGAGTACGAAGCTTTACTTTTGTTTGCTCTTGAACACTGACAATATATTACGCATGAGTGCTGGACCATTCCAGTAACCAGGTAACATTAGTTTCCAGTATAATAAGGGCATAAGGTCTTTTTTCATATAAAACATTGAATAACGCTCCTTATTTTGTGCCACAGGGAATGTCTCCAGCGGCGTCAGGCTATAATCAAACTCGGCCAGCATGCAGGTATGATAACCAGTAACCAAAGGACACGATGCATAACCATCATAGACATCCTTCAGGGGCTTCCCCTCCATAGCGGCGATCATGTTACGAAACACAACCGGTGACTGAGCAGCTGTAGAATAAAAATCAATTTTTGTAATACTCTTTTATAATTAAAACCAAAAACTTCTTTAATCTACACTAGTTATAATAAATTATCCTAAAAAGTTATACAATCTCCACTTTAGAAAATAGGATCAGAAATTTTATATCAATGTTACTGTTTAAGAATAGGATTTTAAGAATAATTGAACAAACATGTTAATATTAAATTGACATTTTTAATTATGAATTAAATATTGTAAATTATCCAAATCATAAGTTATGTTAAGTATACAAATTACAAAGCAATGTTACTCCTTAAGGATAGGATTTTAAGAATAAAGTGAGCTCATGATCTAAAATAAAACGGACTTTTTTTTACTGAAATAGGTTTTTTTTCAGATGAGCATACAAATTTTTTTAGGAGTAAATACCAGGCGAACAGAAATCAGCAGCAAGAGAATTTTTAAATTGAGCAATAATAAAATTGAGTAAAAGCTTATATTCCTGTGTATGCGATCGTTAATTTTGAATTTTTTCATTCCTGCGATCTAAAACATTTTTCGCCATAGCCTTCCCCTGACCTACAACCCTTTGCAAAATAAAAAATTCTTTCTGATTTCGAAATTTAAAGATCCTTTTATTCTTAGAATCCTAATCTTATAGACTAACATTGAGTCTTCTTTATGATTACTAAAAATTCTATTATTATTTGAATCTATGCTAGCTTCCAGCTTTGTTTCTGTTATTATTCTATGCTTATTAAAATTTGTATATCTATAAATTTTAAATATCAGTCAAATATAGTTCAATTTTTCAGTCTATCAGCTCTTAAAGTTTTAAATGTAGAGATTATACAATATTTTTACCTGCAGCGGCCGCAGTCTTTGAATTGGGCGTCGAAGATGAGTCTCCAATGGCGAAGACGTTCTTGTATCTCGTGTGCTGCAACGTGGACTTATCGACATCCACGTATCCGGCCTCATCCACCAGCTGCTTGCACCTGGTCAGCTCATCGGGAGCACTCTGAGGTGGTACTGCGTGCAACATCGAGTACTAATTAATTATAAGCATAATTATGGTAATTGATAAAAAATATGTTTGTTGTTATCTTCAGTTTACCTTCTCTTCAAAGTATTGACCAGGCTTGTTGACATTTTCAAAAATAGCCACATCCTGTTCATGCTTAACCTCAATTAAGTTACGACAAGTGTTAACCGTTATGTTGCGCTTCTTCATAATCGGCCAAAGCGCATCTGCATAATGCTTCACACCAAAAAGCACTGGCAGAGCTGTATTATATGTGATATTGATCTTGTCACGCTTGCCCGTCTGAAAGTAAGAAGAGAAAGAGAATATTTAGAAGAATTGGGGACTATTGTTATCAGAAGACTGTCTTACCTTGCGGAAATAATGCTCTGCTATGTAGGCGATTTTCTGTGGTGCTCCCGCACACTTGATGCTGGATAGGGGGAAGGTAAAGATGGCATTACCTTCGTTGGTGTTCCGGAGACAATTGAAGACGCGATCCACATACTTCGGCGAGTATATGGAACAGACTTTCCCGTTAGGCACCGCCAGAGCTTCCTCCAAGCCGGGTATCTAAGAGGGAGAATATTATTTATTAATTTACTTTTATTATTTTATATTCTAGTTGTATTCTATTTTAAGAACTCTCTCATAAATAATTATTTAAGTCTAGTTTATGTAAGCTAATGAAAATAATTTTATTACTCAAATATTTAAGCATCTTTTCAATATTTTTAATTTGTTTTAAATTTTTTTTTTGTTTCTATCAGAAATAATTTCAGTGTCTTTATAGAATCAAGTTTTGAATTAGGTAAAATTTTTTTTGCTATATTATTTCAGCTTACCTTGTTGAAGTTCAGCTGCAACCCGGTGGCAATGAGCAACATATCATATTTGACTGTATTGCCAGCCGATGTTCGGACCGTATTATTATCCGGATCGAATTCTACGGCCTTCTCTTGCAGCCATTTGGCCTTCTTGGGCAGTACATCAGCCATTAGCCTATACGACTGCTCCAGTCGCTTCATTCCACCGCCGATCAAGGTAAACATCGGCTGGTAATAATGTCTCTACGAGGGAATGTATTCTTTTGAGTAATTCTTTGGATCTTGGCTCAATTAAAATGTACATACTTCCTCGGGTTCCAAGACAATCACTTTACCCCTGCCTAGGCGGGATGAAAGCTTTGCGGCCAAAGCACAACCGCCGGAACCACCGCCAACGACCAAAACTTTACAGCTGCAAAATATCGATAGATTAGAGATTGATAGATAGATAACGTAGATACGTAGATATGATAACTGAGTGTTATATGCGAGCCTGCTCGTGTTTACAATACTCTGTAAATATTTAGAAATGATAAGTTTACTAAACAATTCACAGTAGTTGCGATAAATGTGTGTCTGCTCGACTTGGCCATGCCCTGTAAATATATACTTCTAAAAAAAATACCTCTTCAAGAGGTAAAATACTAGTAAAGAAAGCATTTTTAAGCCACAAATTTATTTTTTGCAAAGAAATATATTTAATTTAATATAAAAAATAAAATAATTCAATGTATGTTATCTTAATAGGCAAATGTACAGTAAAAATTTTATATGCGAGTCTGACAATACCCTGTAAACAGTTATGATAACTGTATACCAAAATATTCAGTCTGTATGATATTTGAAAATATACAGCAGGAATGTAATTTGCGAGACTGCTTGTCTAATAAATTGTAATAAATGTTGGAGTAAATAAACATATTTTCTCTGTTGTTTTTCTTTATTCACAGTAAGATTTGATGAATTGTACTGAATGAGATCGTAAGTTAAAATTACACTTTCAAAGATACTTTCAATGGGCATCTAATGCTGTCGTTTATTATATACTTTATGGAACCTAGCACATATCACAATTTAAAAAAAATGTATTACTCATGCTTAAGCTACCTGCTTATTTCTCTTTCTAAATAATTATGATTTTTTATAGTTGCAAATAAATCACACACTTTTTATTAAAAAAACAATAATTTACTTTGTTCTTTTTTTTACATTTTGTATAACACAATTAAAGTAATAATACCCGTTTCATAAGTCATTTTTAGAGGGTATTTCAAGATAATGTTAGCTGCTTATTTCCTGCTCTTCTTTTCTAAACTTTTTGTACAACTCTAAGAATTATAATTAAATAAATTTTATAAAATTTCACAATTTCACAGTAATATTCGCTCAAAAGTCACCTTCAAAGAGTATTAAAAGCTGATGGCATAGTTAATTAAAATTTGGTGGCATACGTGCCTAATTCCCCAGTCTCTAATCATGCTAATTTTATTTGTTTTATAGATATGTTTATATACCATTTCCTCGAATAGTAATACCAATGTTTACAATGCCATTGGGGACCTGTTCTCTTGGGTTGTCAAGCAAGCACGACTAAAAGCTTCCCATTATAATTGAGGTGTTATTTGCACTTACTCATGTTTTTCAAACTGGGTTTGGGAGCTGGATATCGGGCGTACCAGGTAGCGTTCAGTAAAGGTTCCCCGTTGTACCAGAAGTTTGCCCTGTCTTATGGCCGGTGCCAAGCGGCTGTAGGAGTTGATCATTGCGCCTGGAAGACATATATATGTAGTTAAAGTCAGACGATCAACAAGTTGTTGGAATGCTGGAATAAAGCCGATAAGCGCTACAAGTTCACTTACTGCGAAGACGTCTCTTTGGCGACTGGCGATTTGGGGAGATAGCGCTTTTGACAGAGCTTTTGCCATTTGGTTATACCATCGTGTACACCCAACGAAAATGATCTGTACATGTGTCTCAATCTTATGCTTATCCCAATTTAATAGTACCTATTTCACACGAAATTTTCAATTCTCAATGAAAATCAAAATAATTTATTTCAACAAAATTAAACAATGTCAATTGTATGTCAATTTTAAGTGCTAACATTTCTCTTTTAGTGTTTGCCCATTAGCATTGTTTGAGCTTTTAAGCTTTGCAAATAATATAAAGCTTTTGCAAAGCAACTAATTTGTAAGCTTTTCACATATGTTTTATTTGCGTACAGCGTGGCTCACATGCATATAATCACTTTGCAAAACTAAATAAACAAAAATTATGCATTTCAAATTAAAATATCTATAATCTAACTTCTCCATACTGATATTTTTATGCAATGTAGATTTTCCTTTAATCAATTTATTTTACAATTCTGTTTAATAAATTTTACAAACAACGTATTGATTTTTTCAACCCATAAATTCGATTTAGGTACAATTTTAATCGTATTAACTTAGCCCTAATTCGAAATGTAATAGAACAAATATGAAATTTTATTTATTCTGACAAATTAGGTGAATTAATCTGACTTAATTGCATATCCTAATTGAAACATAATATATTACTAAATACGAATATACGAATTATTTAATCCTAAAATTCTTGACAATTAACGCCAAAATTTACATAAAATTATAAGACTTTAAATGCATTATACTATATCATAAATATAAAAATTTTAGAAGGATATTTTTTCCATATTAGTAAAATGTTACAAATATACTGTCAATTATATAGCATACTTTTAGGTAAGTTTTGTTCGAGCTGCGAAAGGGGAGAGTGGCGGATAATTCCAGGAAAGGATGTTCAAAATGAAAATATTAAAGCAATTGAAAATATGCTAAAAATAGTTTCAAGTACTAAAATCTATATAGTTTTAAGTCATTTGAAAGTCTTTATTTCATTGCATAATTAACAGAGAAGGGCATTAGTAATTGACTGTTATTTATTATTCTATTTTGGAAAAGGAACAGACGAAAAATGTGTGAGTATTCGTGTAATTTTCTGCCTATCAAAATGTTGCCCCTAAAAGTAGGCTACAAAGTTGCCAACAAAGGAATTAATAAATCCATTCAAATTTGAGTTCTATATAAAGAACGGAAAATGGCGAGACTTAAGAAAATGTCATGACTTTGGCTGCCACTAATTTCAAGCAATTTGATGAATAATAATAATAATAGACATGCCACAAGTGGCAGGCAACAGTTGCAAGTTGAATGTTGTTGCTGCTGCTGTGTTTAATTACGCCATGCTGTTGACTGATTGGCCATTGATGATGACTGATGATGTCCTAGAGGGGCCAACAAAAATATATATATGTGTTGTTTATTTGTATATGTATATGTAGGGACACTGTTATTCCAATTCCTGTGGGCGTCATCGTGGACGTGGGCGTGACAATGGCGCATTATCAATTGGAGACAAGCTGGCAATTCAAATGAAGCCCTATTGCGATTCCATGTTGGCCAAATTAGCTCAGCGACAACTGCGTGGGCCGAAGGGCTAATAAAGCCTGAGGGTGAAAGGAGAGTGGAGATTGGAGAGCAGGGAAGGCAAGGGAGGGGAAGGGAACACAACGGGTGAGCGGTTCCACACTCTTGCGGCAGCTACTGGGCAGCAGGGTTGCCAGGCAGCGACGGGGGAATGAAGGGCTGCTGACTCCTCAGACACATTGATTAGCAGCTCATTATGAGGACGATTGTTGTTGTTGTTGTGCTTGCCTCACACAATTATCGCACATGTCTTCTGCCCTTGTCACTCTTATCATTCTTATCACCCCCTACCTCCCCCTGTCCCGTTGCAAGCTTAAAGTACGTTGCATGCAATCTCATTTGAATTTAACGGTTTCCACTTCGACTCCGACTTCGATTTCGATTCCAATGACTTCTATGACTTGAACATCGTCTGCGAGTGCATTTCAATTTATGCCACGGAATCAATTAAGCTTTATTTGCAACATGGATGGGGGTGGGGGGGTGTGGCATGCAAATGTGCAACGCGCTGGCAACAGCAGGTCTGCCAATGTTGTCACCTAGTGATGTACAAATAACATAGACACATCGATTTCTAACTATCTAAGCTCGATTAATTTTTTGTTGTTGATTTGTCGAGTTAAATTTTAAATATTTTAACTCGAATAATACTTTTTTGTTGGTGAATCAAGGGAATTAAAACTGATTTATCTCGATTAAATTTTGCTGTTGAATCAAGTTAAATTAAAACTATTTTAAATCGATTAATTTTATTTGTTGATGTATTAATTTAAACTAAAAATATTTTTCATCCCTATGGAGATTGTGGCTTTAAGCTTAAACTTTATGAGTATTTTTATTTGTTTGTCTATTTAATTAATACATCTATATTATAATAAATACTTTTCGTGATCAATTATGCAAAAAATGAATATATTGCATTCAGTACTATATGCTTAAAAACGATAAATATTGTTGTTTATTTTAATACCTTTCTGCTGTATAAACTATAAACGATGAAAGGACTTTAAAAAATCCTAATAAATTGCATATAAATAGAATACATATATAATCTCAATAATTAAGAATCGTTTTCTATGTTTTCAATATTAAAAAACTCCTATGAAAAATCGTAGCGTCTTTGAAAAATTTCCCGATGAACAGACAACTCAATTTATTCACTGAAGATCTTTAAAATGCAATTTTAAGCTCGATGTTCAGTCTGAATTTACATCACTAAGTTGTCAAACCAAAGAGCGGAGTGCGTGACATTTGTCACAAATCTGCAGTCTTCCCAGCCATTGAGCTCACCTATTATGGGGTGGGGAGAGGGAGAGAGAGGAGGGAAAGGGGCATGCAACGAACGGAAGTGCGCCCCAGCTGGAACTGGTTACGTTCGTGCAACGTTGGCAACTCGGTGGCATGGACATCTCGAGGGCACAAATGAAATGCAGATTTCGCTGGCTTTTCAATTCGGACAATCAACGAATCGTCGGCGAGGGTGAAGAATTCGTAGGCTGAAGAAACCAAAGAATTCCAGCTGGTTGTACGAATTCAAATGCTCCGAAACTTAACAAGGGTCAACAATGGGTCAAGCACTAATTACTGGATACGCCGCATAGGCACAGGCGAATATGAATGCGAATTCGAATTCGAACTCGAATTGAATTACTGCGGGAAAAGAAGCAGCAACTGTACCTTTGTTATCGTTATCTATATCATTGGTTATCGAATGAGAAATCAATAATTATTCAGCATTTTTCTTGATGTTCTGATTGAACGTTTGTTTGTCTTTATCTTAACCCTTGATTTCATCGATAACATTTTTAATATGACAATCAATATAAAACTGCACTGCTATGAAACTATTCACAGAGATGTCAATTGGTCTTAATGTTGGCTAGAAATTGAATCGATAAGTATCGATAACTTGAATATCCTGAAAAATGCCTGCAAATCAGCACTTGATCTGTTCTAATGCAATTCCCTAACTGCTCAGCTAGAGATGGAAATGAAAACGGCGATTAAAATGGAGATTGGGCAGTTAACTGCTTTAATCGGCAACTGTACTTAATTTATGAATTGAGGTTACGAATATATCCAAATGTATGAGTACTCGTATCAAATGAATGCGCACGCAAATGAATTTTATGTCAATTCGCCGAGCCGAGCGACAATTCATATCAACGCGAATATTAATGAGAAAAATGTGATATAAAATAAATTTGCATTCATTTTTCAATCAAAGGAGTCGTAGCAACAAATCGTCACCCACACATGGACACGCGTAGGCATACAGACACGAGCACACACACATACAGAGGCAGACAGCATCCACACGACGCGACGTCAACGACGACGGCGACGACGACGACGACGCGAGCATCAGCTACACCAATACTGAAACACATTTCCAAGGCATATCCAACACCAATACCAATGCAGGGCCAGAACGCAGACGGAGATGAAGAAGGAGAAGGAGAAGTAGAAGGAGATGGAGACTGAGACGCCATAACTGTTAATAAGCCGAGTGGAAATGGAGACCAAATTGGACGTCGCTTTGCGTTCGTCACTTGGCACTTGTTGGATTCGAATTCGGCGGACGATATAAAAGCATGGACGCTCAACCTTTCGCCACACAGTAACAGTAACAAACAGTCACCAGTCACATCTCCAATCAGAACGCAACGGACCACAACTGAATCAAATAGAGAGCAGAAATCCCACCAAAAAATAAATAAATATAAAGAAATTTTTGGAACATTTGACAATTCGAAAAACCCTGCAACAAAAGTGTGCGATAAAGTGAAAAACTTTAATAAAAGTGAAAACTAGTGCATAAAATATCAAAAAAAGGGGAACCAGGAAAAATCAGCAATCTATAAAAGAATATGCAGGTAGGCCATAATTCTTAATAACTCAATAACTATTTCTTTATCTATCTAAAATCATGTGAGAACCTGTTGCGTATCACAAGTAAATTCATTGTAATTGTATTAATCAGTCGAAATTGATTTGCACTGACTCATTTTGAGAGACACCTGACACCTGAGGCAATTTTCGGCCTATCGATAATGCTATTACCATTTATCAATTAGAAGATAATAGTGCTAAATGAGAAATGTATGCGCTTTCTTCATCATAACGAAGATAACATACCCTATTTCACAATAAACTGAAATAAAATCTTTCGGATCATGTCTAAGACAGTAACAGTCAGTTCCTATATGGATAATAATAGGATTAACTATTATTATAATTATTTTTGAATTAGCCCTGAGATTAAACCAGTTCCTTTTCTTATAATACGTTTAATTAATGATGATTAAAATGTGCAATTAAATAAAGTCTTTTGAATAATGTTTAAGATAGCAACGATATCATTTCTAGATGCAAATCTAACACATTTATTGAGATTTCATTTAATTTCGAGATTGTTGCCTAGGCCAATGTACTCTGAGATATACTATAAGCATCATATTGATATATTATCATGTTAAATAATAATTACGGTCGGTTCATGTGATTGAGGGCGGGATCAGATTGAGATTAAGATTTGAGTAGAGCATTCGGTCATGGGGGTTTTCGTGATTTGCACATTTTCTATGTACCTATATCTCTATGTATATTTATAAATAGATCCGGTATTATTATATAATTCGATCTATTCAAATCTAAAGCGAGGCCTTTCAAAATCATGACGTCCAAAGCTTTTTGCAAAGCGCAATTAATTGACCTGAAGAAATCAGATAGACAGAAAGTAATGCGATGTATGAATATGAAATCTATAAATCTGAGAATCTAAAAATATGAGATAATATTGAAGAAACTGATAAGTCTGAAAAATTCCGAAAGAATTGACGCCGCACCGTCTACACAAATGTGGGAAACCCAAAACTCTTGTTTATGTTTTGTTCATAAAAAGTTATGGGTAGATTCTTCTCAATTCAATTCTCAGGCGTTTCGGTTAAGCAGAGAGATATGCTTTAATCTTCCGAAGCATAAACAAATATAGTAAAAGAGACCCTCACATAAGTAAATAAGTGCCAAAGATTTGAATGAGCTGATGAGAAGAATGACAAAAGCAAAAACAGCAATCAAAAGAAATAATAAACATTTCTGATTGTTTTTTGGCAAACTTCCACGTATACTTAATTATCTGGTATTGGAATCTGTTTAAGGCGAATTTCCATCAATGGCGAAATCTTATTGGAATTAAGTATCTGCATAATTGGTGGTGACTCAAAGAGCTCCAGTTAGTGTCATATTAGTTCCAATTGGGACTGGGCTACGTGAGCAGAATCTGTAACGCACTGCGACGTTGACGTTGCGCTGGTCACGCAGTCGCAGCGCTGCTCGCCGGCATTGCAAACTAGTCGGACAAGCGAAATCAATTCAAAAGCAATTAATAATCAGATCGTTTTGTAATAAATTGCAATTTATTTAATGAAAAGCAAAAAAAAAGCTAATCAAAATGAAAAGTTGAAGGCGAAAAGCGCATTGAAATACAGTTGTAGAAACACACACAGACACACATACAGACAGACAGTTCAAATGCGTCACAGCGAGAAAGAGAGAGAGATAGAGCGAAGGAGGTAAACTGGAAGTTGGTAAATTGTCGGATCAACGGCATTCGCATTGATAATAAATTATGCATTTGCATTTGCATTTTGCATTCGCCGCATTTCAATTTGCATGCCAACGATCATGAGAGAGAGATAGAGAGAGAGAGACAGAGAGTGAATGCGCTCAGTCGTGTGGCAGCGTAAGAGCAATGAGCAGCAATGCTGGAGCTTGGAGGCAGACGTTGCTCTTCGCTTGTATGTGTGTATTTATGTGTGTACCAATTGAGCAGAATGTGCGTCGCTGCCGCTGCTGACGCTGGGCCAAAGCGAGCAGAGCAGCGAGAGAGACGAGCCCCCAATTGGCGAAATGGGCAAAGGGTGAGGGTGCGGCGAGAAGTGCGGCGAATTTGTGAGTGACGTTGCTCAGCTCACGAGACACTTGTACACACACATAGACACAGATATATAGTATTCATTATGCTGCTATGGCGACAAATATGTAGATAAAATACATACAGTAGGTCAAGAAAGTGATTTGACAACATACAATTGACAATTAATTGCAAATTATATAAATATAATAGTAAATAAAATAAAAGTTCATCAAAAATATATAATTTTAGCTAGAGAAAATGTGTAAATTTTTTATTTGGTGGAAACACTTTATTGAGTAACTGTATGTTGGATAAGCTGTCAATTAAGAGAAATTGTTAATTGTGTGGAACTCGCCTCGTTCGATTTCCATTGTGAGCGACCCTGTCCTCGAGGTCTCTGTGTGTGTGTGTGTGTGTTGGTTGTGTGGAGCAACGAGCCCCCTTTTTATTATTTTCAGTATACATACATACATACATACACACACAAATTGCTCATAATTGTTATTCAAGCTCTGTTGATAATAGCGCAGAGTAAAAAAACAACTACACACGTCATTGGATCTTTCGTCTTGTTTTGCTTATTTTTCCCAACTTATAGTGGAACTATTTGATTATAGTGTTATTATAAAAAAAAGAATATCACACACATGCATACATACATATGTATGTATGTATCTATGAATTTATAGTGTGGCGATTTCAATGCTGCGGCGAATTTCAATTTGCCAAAGTCGCAATTCCGAATGCGTAACAGAATTTAGAGCAGACAATTAAAAAAGAAATTCCCATAAATAAAATTAATTGGAACAGATTAACTTGACAGCTCTGACGTAGCAAAGAGTGTCTACGTGAATTCCGTCAGTTCTTTTATTTAAATTTTATTGGAACCTAACGTCGCTTGCATAAGGTGAAAATCACCTGCCAAGCTGCGATTAAATCAGACGCTGACTCATAGCTTAACACACACAAAGGAGAGTGTAAAAGAGCGAGGCATGTGAGCGTGCGAGCGAGCGAGACAAGGGCAAGGGTTTTTGGGTTATGCTCGGCTTTACCTTTTGCCCGCTCAGCTGCAGCAGCAGCAGCGACTGCGCTGCCGACGGCGTCGAGGCGAAATGGCTGATGCAATCGCAGCGTTGAATTGGGCGAGAGAGTCGGAGAGTCAAAGACTTCGGTGGTGGTCGCCGATGGTATTGTTGTTGTTAGTGTTATTGATGTTGCACAACGAACCAAAGGTAACCGGAGACATGAGACACGCATACACAATTCAAGAATGCAAGAGCAGCAGATTACCCAGACACACACATATACGCACACACTCACACACACAAACATAGACATACCAAATATGTAGGCTTAGGCACACTCCATAGTTTAATTGATAAATTAGAATACAATATGCATATGAATGAGCAAGTTGAGGAAGTGCGACGTGTTAAAGCTAGACAACTGCTAGTTATTTAGTTCGTATATGTATATTGTAATTTTAGTTAATGCTAATGCTTAATGTTGTGTCTGATTTCGTATAACAGCTGAACAATTAGCGATAATTGGATTTCATTTCGATTTCTCGAACTCATAAAATTTTCCATAGCTATGGAAAAGTAAACCGAAATCCATAAAGTGGTTTCATAAATTTTCCATTCCATGTGCTTCACGCACACATACATACAGACAATACAATACAATACAATTGTGATTGTACTTATAAACGAGATTGTGTTAAATGTTCGTAGAATTGAAGATATATGAATGTAGCTTGTGGATTGTATTGTCTGTCAGTCTTTGAAAGGGAAATCCACTTCCAAGTTCAGCTCGACAAAAACCAAAAAAAAAAGTCGCTGTCATGACTGTCAGTTTAAAGTTTCTAACCTTAAAACTGAAACCTGTCGAATGGTTCTGAATCTGAATGAATAACTCGTCATTTCAATGGAAATCCCTCAATAGGGGTTTTTCCCTCTCTCATTCTCTCAAAGACACGAGCTCTTTGCACGCTTCTTGAGGTCGAGGTCGATTTGTTTGAGCTGCCGAGTCTTCGAAGACTCTGTTGCCAGGCGCAACAGTCGAGTCGTGTCTACATGAATCTATTGTACGTCTTTGGCAATAAAAATCCATGAAAACGGCACACTATTTGTGGCATGCACATGAATTTTCTCACGTCGTCACTTGCTACATACAGTAGGACAAGTAAATGTTTTGACAAAAAAAAAAACAATCACATGTTTTTAAAAGTATATAGATTTAACCATTTAGCTTCTTTAGATTCTAGTTAAGAATGAATATCAATACAAAAATACAATTTAAAAAAAAAATGTTTTATATGTCAATAAATACCTTAACTTATTTTATTTAAAAATTAAGGATCTTAAAACAAGTTTAAAATATGAATTAGTGTAATACTTTGCGCTTAGCTATTTATAAATATAAAGTTTTTTGAATTTTAAATTTTGTCACAACAATTTGTTGGCATACTGTACAGAGTATGCCCACACACATACAAACATACACCTTTGATGATTCGTACAACCTGCAATTCACATGCTGGCATGACAACTGCTATCTGTGTGTATGTGTGTCTGTGTGTGTATGACTGGTCTTGGCAGTTGCATGTTGCACTATCTTTTCCCCGAACTGAATGTCTCTCCGTCCGTCCGTCTCTCTGTCTGTTTGCTGACTTTGAATGAGCCGTTTCAGCATCTGCACTACCTTACCTTTCCCCCCTCCCCTGTCACTGCCACTACCACCGTTCGTATCACTATCTCTACCTCCGGTCGAAGCCGTTAATTAGCAGAAAAGCGCAAACTAAGCGACTGCCAAGTGAGTGAGTGCAACAGAAAGACATTGAGAAGGAGAGAAAAAGAGATCGCAAAGTGTCGGTCGGTTCGTCATGTTCCCATTAGCGGAAGCGGGCCAATTTGGCTAGCCAAGTGTGCATCTTTTCGCCCCCCCCCTACCCCTCCCAGTGACAGCCCCCAATTTAGACTGATGCAATAATTGTTAGCATATGAAAAGCGATCGTACGATCGCCCAATCATCATAAAGACAATGACGCTATCATACGATGTCGTTGTCTTTAGACCTCGACCTTTCTTTGAGCCGTCCACTTCTAGGAAATTGAGATCTTTGGCCATAAATCAATGCTACAAACCCAAATGAGATCAATCGATCGATAGATCGGTGCCGGCCTGTACCGCTGTCGATGTCGATGTCGTTGTCGATTTCGATGCCTATGAATATGTATGTGCCTCATTTATAGCAAATGTATATGTATTTGCCTCTGTATCTGTAATTTGTATCTAAAACTGTGCGTACAGTTTTGTGCGAGTTCAAAGATTGCATCCGTGTTTCGACTTTTGCCTTTCCTGGCACGTTACAGCTGCAGCTTAATTGCCTTTGATAGGAAATGCCACCCCGATGATCTAAATGAAAACTATTTAAGAAAAAAAAAACTATACGATTAAGTTTGCCAGCTCTTACACAGAAAAAAATTAGATTATCCGTGATCAAATCAATTCCAAACGGGGCTCAAAAGTTGAAGATATCGGATTTTCCTAAATCAAGTAAGAAAAACTTGAATAAAATACGATTTTTTACTACAGACTCAACTAATATTTTGATCATCGGGACTTTAATATGAATTAAATCAAATTTTTAAGGCATATTTGCCTATTTTAATGTCACCGAAACCGCATAAATTTTTAATTATCTTTTTATTTTTGCTGTGTAAGTGTCCACAAAAGGGCATTTCAATTGAATGTGGCCCTTACGTCAACGTTACGTTATCGTTCGTCTTGCATCTTGTCTTCCCTTTCTTGCCCCTTGCCTCTATTCCCCCTTTTACCCCCTTTGTGCCCTCTTTTCGTGTCGCTTTTGAGCTGTGCCGACTTAGGGCGGGCACGAGACACAATCTCAAAGCACCTGCAAAGATTTTTCATTTGCTCAATTGAATTTTTTTCGCTTTGGTGCGGCAAATGCCGCCGCAAATGTTGCGGCAAATGGAAGGGGCAAAGTAAGGGGGTAACGATTTGTGTAACGTGCAATAAATATATTACATGTAGAATTGCATCTCGTTGTCGCTGTCAATGCGGTTGATAATAAAGAAAACTAGAGGAAAAGGCAACAGTGGAGAGAGCATGACTGTAAGAGACCCTGTAGTTGTTATATAAATAAGGATTTTATTAGAAAAAATTGAATAAAGTAACTTTTTAAAAAAATAAATAAATATTATAATTTATTATTTAAAGTAGGTAAACACTATTAAAACTGTTTATTATTGCTTAAACTGTTCGACAAACCAGAAGAAACTATTATTCAATAAGGGGATAGATAAACATTGAGTTACAACAAATTTTATTGAAAAATTAAAGTTGTAAATTTGGTGCTTTTTAAAGTCAATTACTTGAGTTAATGTGCAGAGTCGCAGACTGTTAAGCACATTTCATAGCTTGCAAATAACTATTAACCGTTTTTTTCCTTACGCTCTGTTCGCGAGAACAACCGAAAAAAATCATACTTTCTCGCTCTCGCTCTGAGCAAGACCCTTTGGTTGTTTTCGATCCGGTTTTCGGTTGAGCGCTAACAGTTGAGCAATTTGCTTATCGGTCTTTGAGTGAACAGCGCGTAAAGAGTGAAACGATTCACGCTCACACAGTGAGGCTCACCAAAAGACCGATTGACTGAAAAACTCAACGCAAACGGTCTTTTCAACTATTTGTCTTCTTTTCGATGCACAGTGGTACGTTGTGTAAAATTGCGACATTAAATTTCACTTTCGATCTTCTTGAAAAAATTGTATGTATTTCAGACTAATTTTTTACTTACTGCATCTTACTGCATCAAATTTAAAAAATTGATGCACTTTTTTATTAGTTTCACGTCCCATTTTGTTAAAATCACTGTGCTCAATCGAAACTCACAAAGCAAATTGACGCGTAAAACCCACGAAACTTCACATACACACATACATGCGCAAAAGACTTTTTGAATCGTCGTTCAGAAACAAACGGTCCCGGAATGAGCAGAGCAAAAGAGAACAGAAAAAAGTGATCTTCGACTGAGCGCGAGCAAAATTTATTTACGAACAATCCAATCGGTTGCTCTCAGACCTTTTGCTCAAAGTCTCAGTGAAGAACACTTATTTCGCGACAGTGTGAAACGGTTAACAGTTATTTGCGAGCTATGGCACATTTCGATTTAGACAACCCTAATAGACCCTCTGTATTCGTGAAGTACAGGGTCTAAAATAAAACTAAGAAATAAACTAGTCGCGTTGGAATAGAGAACGCGCGACCCGCAAGCTGCCGCCCAGCAACAAGCAGCGATCAACCAAATGCACTCCTCTCTGCCCACCATCCACAGCATCCACAGCCGCACACAGCATCCACAGTATCCACTGTAACCACACGTAATCGTACAGCGGAAAGCGAACACGCGATCGCGTTGCCGTTGCTGCCAGTCTGTCTGCCATTGTGGCTGCACCATTCGCGATCCACAGCCCGAACGCGTCCCTCTGCCGCTCCAAACATGCTCCCAGTCAAGTTTGTGGCATACCCCTCTCACTCGCACCCGCCGCGCAATCAACATGTCCGTTTACATTGTAGTTTCTGCCCTCAACCGACCGAACGCAGCAGACAAACTGGCACTCACTTGATTGCAATGAACCGCGAGAGCGAGAGAGAGTGTGTGTGGGGGGAGAGAGGGTGAGAGAGCGTGGTGAGGAGCAGGGGCTAGAGCGGGGTAGGAGGAGAGACAGACAGACAGCGAACAAGCGACTTGTGTCGCGGCTAATGGAACCTTGCATTAAGCCAATTCTCGATGCTCGATCTCAATCTCGATTCTTGCTGCCCGTCTCCCTCTCCCGCTCCTTTCCAAAATGAAAAAAGCCATGCCGCCCGGCACGTACGAATCTCGTGAAGGAGAAGCAGAAGAAGAAGCACAAGGAGAAGCATACATACATGAGTGGATCGGAACTCGGGTTTGCCATATATTTGAATTCCTGCTGCAGTTGTAACGACAGTTAATGCAATTTAGTGCCAAAGGAAGCGATTTTAAAGAGTTCAATGAGAAGTTCAAGGATCTCTAGGAGCTGAAATCAGAAACTGTACTTTTAAAAATCAAGGTAATCCAGGCAATTTGAAGTATTCAAACTTATGGAAGCTGAATTATTGAGAAAATTTGACATTGCTGCCTGGAACTGTACTTTCAAGACTGGAAGCAGTATGCAAAAGTGTTCGAAATCGAAAACCGATTGAAATTTTCATAAAAACAAGTTTTTTATTACGCCGAAATTAGCATTAATTAACCGATTTATGTATAACGTTTAGCTTTGGTTCAATGAAGTATTAAATTGAAATCAAACTATATTCAATTTAAACAATTTAAATAGTGATCTTATTGAATAGATCTTTTTATTTAATCAAAGAACAGAATACAAGCTACTTTAAAACAATATTGTTCTTGGATTAATAAACTAGCTAGATAGGCATATCAAGTTTATACTCGTACCTGGCGAAAAGAGCAGCTTTAATTGGAAAATTCTAAAGCTATCGACAGAGATGATAGACAGTTTCCACACACGCAGTTTGTGGTCTAGTTTGAATTGGATTGGATGTTATCAGTGTGGATGCCATGCTCATATCTCGCCAAGAATGGTGCGGTTAAAATGGAATGACTGAACAGCCGAACCGAGCTCATCCGAACAGCGCAACTGCAGCAAAGCCGACGACTGAGCATAGGCAAAGCCAACAACAATAGCAACAACAACAGCAGCAGCAGCAGCCGCTGCCGAAGTCAAAGCAAGAGCAAGAGCAAGAGCGAGAGCGAGCAAACAGTGGCAATGGTGGGCAAGTGTGCAGAGCAGAGGTAGCGGCAGTGACAGCGACAGTGGCAGCGGCAGAGGCAGCGGCAGAGGAGGAGTGTCACTGAAAGAGAGTAAGTTTTGAGTGAGCAGGAAAGAGAGCGTTTTGTGGCAGAAGGCAGCGGCAGCGTCGATGGTGTCGCTGGGCAATATAAAGTGAAGACAGCGACGTCGTTGAGTCAGTTGTTACAGTATTCAGCTGTTGAACACAACTTTGAGAGTCTTGTTGATCCCCCGGTCTGATCGATTTTCCGAATTGTTTCAAAAGTTCAAGAAAAGAAAAGCAAAAAAAAAAAAAACTTAAACGCGATTTAAAGCCGAAGCCGCCGCTGAAGCCCTCGTATTTGACACACCTTGACTTGTAATGTCGATGAACCGTGCGCATTTCTACAAATATCGCGCCAACAACAAACAGCAACAGATCCAAAAATTTTTAACAAAAAGGAGCATTTAAGCCGCAGCAGTGAAACGATCCATTGATCCACTGATCCTCCCCATAAATACCCTAGCGATTGATTCGAATGTGCCAAAGTCGTGAGCTCGACATTCGCTACGCCGAATTACATTAAAGTTAACTACCCAGTTATCCTATATATATATCCGATCACGATCAACCAAGGATCATTGCATTGCGCATTCGCATTCGCATTTGCGTGTGAAAGAAGAAGCAGAAGATACCAAAATTCCACCAACACTAAGCTGCAAGGCTTTCAAGACGGCATCCCCCGTCGGACCTATGTCAGTGTTACGACAATTGCTGCTACTCAATTTCAATCAGAAAGCCCAGACCAGAAGTCATCACAACTTAGAGCTGATAAACTCCTTCATAACATAACAAAGAGCTATCGATTAGCTCGCGATCGAACAATCGATAATCGACATCAAGTGAGGCGATCGATAAACGTTGTTGTTGTCTTTTTATACCCAAACGTTAGGGAGAAATTCGCAAACATTTTTTACCGGAAGAGAAAAAAGAAATCAAATCAAAAGGTGAGTTGACAGTTGACTCCAATCAACATAGATCTATAATTCTCAAGACCTTCACCCTGATGTAGCGAAATTCGCAGAAATTAATTTAAACAAAAAAAAAAAAACCCCCCCCACTCCAGTTAGACCCCATTTCGAAGGGCAAAAAAAAAAAATAAAAAAAAAATCTGATGCAACATTCGACGAACAAAAGTCACCATAATTTTAATTATGCATAAACGAAACTGAATGGGTAATCGTAATAGTCTAGAGTCTAGACTCTACAGTCTAGACATTATTCGACATCGGCATCGAATTCGAATTCGAAATGTTTTCGAGTTGGCCTTTAAACCGTGTCGCGTGGGTGTTGCTGACGTCACAGAAAAATGTGATTTCAATTCAGCTTCTGCCTACGTAAGTCTTTTGTCTTTCTCCCCCGCTCTCTCTCTCCCTCTCCCTCTTTCTGTTATCTCTGTCTTTGTCACACTGCTGCGAAGAATGTTCTATTTCGGTGTTGTGAACCGCGTGGTATGGTGAAATTAGCCAGACACTTCAAATTGGGGGCAAGCATCTTATGATTCGCATCAAAGGATGCCGATCTATCAATTTCCGTTCGTATATATAGATCGATCACTCTCTGAGAGAGGTACAGTCACAATCGTTGCTGGAGAGTCGATAAGCATCGAATTGAATTGGACCTCCTATAAATCGTTAATCATTAATCGTTGACATTGTGATTTATGTGGCCTCCTCAGACGTAAGTGAAATGTGATAATGGATCGCATCGGATCGTGGGTTTATTAACCTATATTATAAGTCCAATGGTTTTGAACTTTGCTCTCCACTCATCTATCAATCTATCTGTCTATCTATCTATAATGCTATAATGCTTTAATGTACTATCACTAAGACCATTTCATTTTCTAATTCTAATTCCAATTCTAATTCTATTTCGATTTCGATTTCTATTTTCAGAAAATGAACTTAAATCTGTGCGCTATAGCGCTGCTGCTGTTTGGGAGCCTTGCGGTTGCCCACAGTCGTGCTGTCCTGGACACAGTGGACACTCTCGATGATGGCAATGAGGCCGACAACTCCATTGAGGCCGAGGAGGAGACGCCGCGTGCCAAGCAGCGCAATCGTGGCGGACCCTTCGAGGAGGAGTGGCTGAAATTCACCAAGACACCGCCCACAAAGCTGCAGCAGACACCGGGCGCCACCATTGAGATCGCCTGCGAGATCATGGGCTCCCAGGTGCCCAGCATTCAGTGGATGGTCGGACGTCAGCCTCTCTCGGAGGTCGAGAACCTCGACTCGAATGCCGTCTCCGAGGATGCACCTACGGCGATCGTGCGTGTTCGTTCCGTGCACGTGATCGATTATATGCTGAGTGCGCCGAGAATCTACACGTGTGTTGGCAAGACCGGCTCCAAGACGATCTATGCCAGTACCACGGTGCATCCGTCGCACACGGATGAGGGATTGGCCGGCATGATCGTGCCGGAGAAACCGTATCAGGGTGCACATAAGCCCCGCATCACCTACACCCAGAAGACGCATCTGGATCTGATGGGATCAAGCATTATGCTGCCCTGCAAGGTGCACGCTCGTCCCCATGCCAAGATCACCTGGCGCAACAACGAGGACAAGGAGATCGTGCAGTCGGAACGCTTCCGGGTCCTGCCCAGCGGTGATCTGCTCATCTCCAATCTCAAGTGGGAGGATATGGGCAACTACAAGTGCATAGCGCACAATGCCGTTGGCCGCGACTCGGCCGATACCTTCGTCTACCCCGTACTTGTAAGTATACCTAAAGCCATCTATCATGCTTTATTCCCTTACTAACTTGAACATTTCCCCATTTGTTTTCTTCAATTCTTTGCAGAAGGAAGACTAAAGATTCCACCACAAGGCTATTGGATTGACACAACAATTTTTAGTTAGTTAGATAGATCAAATGCCTTTGAAGATGCGTGCAAAGAAAATACCATAAGAAAAAGACACACAAAACAAAAAAAAGAAGAAAATCTGCGAAAAAAAAAAACAAGAAATACTTAGTTTAAGTTCAAACTCTAGAATCTAATGCCGGCTTAGACTTTAAAGTTCTTACCAATCGAATAATGTTTAGTGCAGGAACTTCATAATTATGTTTTTCCAAATCTTTTTCAATTTCATTATAAATAATCTTAATTTTAGTTTTAGTTTGTGTCAGGTTTATTCTTACCGTTTATCGTTTTGTAAGTAGCAATTGATTGTTCCTAACGATTCAGGCAGATAAACTAGTTAACGTTATTGGCCGTTACTTAATAATGTGGCTATGAGCCAGAAATTAGCACCACCAAACACCGAACACCACATAGCACCACTCGAATAATAATCGAAAAAAAGAAAAACAAAACAAAACACAAAAAAAAAAGTATTCGCTATTCATTTTCAATCGAAATTTATTTATTGAACTATCGACACTCATTAAGGCCATTTTCCATTGATTCGCATACAGCAGAAAAAGTATTCACTTAGTTAACACAACAGTTATTTTATTATACCACTTCATCGAAATACCCTTTTATACTTACCATCATCTAAATTATGTTTAATTTTTTTAAGCTAATTGAACTGAATTATGGTTTTTTTATATATAAAATAAAAATAAAAATATAAATATAAAATATAATATATTTAAATTAATTTCAAGCGTTTCATTTTTTCTTTTTCTTTGTTCGCAATAAATATGGGGATACACATGGGGATAATATTGGTATTTTTAACACATTTTTATTGACCAGTTATACGGTTATACAATTTATACAGTGTGTCACATAAGTATTGTCTACAGCTAAAATTGAAACACATTTGTATTTTCACTTTATAACAAATAACGAGCAAACGTAGAATACGTATATAAGTTATAGACGAGTTGATAATTTTTTTGGGTGCATTTTCGTACGTATATTGAAAATGAGTTTACTAAAAGTTAGGTTAGGTTAGGTTTAAGTTACGTTCTGATTGTGCGCTTTTAAGAAAAAGTTGAAGGCATCGAAAGTACAACAAGGGGAGGAAAAACGATCTATTAAGGTCTATTATATTGTCACTTGTCATTGGAATTTATTGTAATATAAAAAGATAAGTATAGGTTAGGTTAGGGTAGGCTAGTGTCTGGGTTAGAGTAGGGTGTCTGTTTGTTGAAAAGGTTTCACAAATTATTGGCAGGAGTCCAACTAAAAAAGCCAAAAAAATAAATGAAACAATTGGAATTTCTTGGCAAAAAAAAAACCTCGTTTGTCTGCAAATTTTTTTGCAAACAATTTTGTTTGTCGGATTCATTGGACGGACTTTAATTTTAGGTTAACGTTAATACTTGAATTGGATGAAGATTGGCAGCGAGATTTGTCTCGCTTTTCGTATTTTCAAACATTTTGGCTCTGGCAACGAAAGTTTTCTCACTGACTGTTCGACTCCCTGACTGTCTGTCTGTCTGACTGTCTGTCTGTCTGTCTGTCTGTCTGTCTGTCTGCCTGGCTATTGGTTTTGGATCTCTGTATCTTGTATCTCGTAGCTCTTTTGCTGTTGCTGTTGCCGGGCAGATTTTGGGGCCAATTTGAAAGTCGCGTGTGAGTCAGAGATATTTTACTTGTGGAACAGGCAGAGATACAAAGACAACGGCAACGACAACGACAGCAACAATGTGACCGAGGCACCAAATGGATATACAAAGTGAGTGAGGAAACAGGGGGGAAATCAGGGGGTATATCAGGGGTATCTGAGGTGTCAGGGTAGCAGCTGCCGATCCACTTAGCCGGCAACCAGTTTGCCGTCTCCATGTCCACCTCTTCGTCTCCCTTCCCTCTTCCGTCTTCCTCTTCTCCACTCTCGTTCTGTGAATGACGGCACATATTCATATATGTGCTAATTTATAAAAAACGTCAGCACACACCAGCCTAATGATAAATGATTTATTGCTAAATTTGTCAAGCTAATTGGAAGGCGTGCGCGAAGTCACACACAAAAAAAAAAAAGCGAAAAATAAAAAAGAAATAGACATAATAAAAAGAGGAGCCTTTCTCAGCCCCATTTCTACCTAGTCATGTCCATTGAAGGCAATTAAATAATTGCTGATATGAATGCGTAATAGAATTAAATAAAAAAGGAATACTGTGTGTGTGTCATCATACTTAGTAATTCAAGGGAATGATATGCTATCGCTTCGATCTAACTCACTGTGCGTAATGCTAGTCGAATAAAAGTATCTGGCAGATACAGATACATTAGTCAATGGGTTATTTCAAGCAAAAACCAACGCATTTGTTTTTGAATACTCTTACAGTGTATATTAATCTTGAGTCACTAAAGTGATCGTGTTAGAGCCCATTAAGAAATCTTGATCGGTTTAAATTAAAATAAATTAAAATATTTAAAACATAATTTATGTCACATAACCATAAAATTTTCATTAAAATCGGACAAATGTTTGAAAAATGAATTTATTAAAAAAAAAAAAATTTTAAGTGTAAAATTATTAAATATAATAAAAATAATGTATAAAAGCAAACTGCAAGGGTATCAAATATTCGGCATGCCGAAAATAGTTGATCTTTCATTAGTTCTTTCTTTTGGCACGTAAACGACGAATATTAAAAAAAAAATAATATACAAAAACGACTTTTGACAAATACAACAAAGAAATATATAAAAAAAAATGCACAAGTATAAAAATGTCAAGTAAATAGAAATTCTGAGAACTGGGGCACGTCTTTTTCTAGGAATTCCTAGGGGTTAACAAACAAACAGGGGGCGGTTGAAAAAAGGGGGATACTCAATGAATAAAATGCATATTGCGGAATTGTAAGCTTGCCGGACTTAAAAGGATTCACGGTCACTTTCACGTCGGGTTGTTGTTGTTGTTGTTGTTATTTTGTTTAAAATTATTTCCTCAAGTCTAGACATTGAGCACGGAATGCTTTTTGCTGCCGCCACTGGGCAACTGCACGGCGACCACAGCGAGGCGTCCATCCCGGAGTGGAGCCAGGATGTGGGTGTTTCCCGGAGTCACCACCACCGTCTGTACGGGCACATGCAACGGAATGTCAAACACGGGCTTCAGCCTGCAAATAAAGAAGATTATATTATAAAAAAGACAATACTCGAAATCAATTAAGGCAAGAGATTGGAAATTACAAACAATTTTTCAAAAAGAAAAAATAAAATAAACTTCAAGAAAATAAATAACTTAAAAAGCGAAGAATTTGAACATTGTTTAAAAATAACATCCAGTTTTTGGAAATTATATGAAAAATATTTATAATCAGTCTAAGCTAATTGAAAATAGGGCTGCATATTGAGGTGTATTTTTTTCAATGACTAGTTAAGATTACAACAAATAAATAGAAATGAATGTGAAATTAACAAATACCTCGCAGATAATATTTAAATGATCTATGAGAAAAAATTCCTATAGCTATTAATTTAAAGCTTGATAACAAAAAATCTTTACAGACTTAGGTTTTCAGTCGAATAACATATATTTCAGTTTAAGGTCTTAGGTTTTCCGTCAAATAAAATATATTTCAGTTTAAAGTGATGATATATATAGACCATAAGTGTTTTTATCTATCAATTCATACGAATTAACTCATTTATCATAGGTATACTTATATTTTTTGCTGACTTTTCGAATTAAAAAAATAAATAGGTAATTATTTACAAAAAAAACTATTTTTACTTTAAGACATTATCAGACCTTACACAATTGACATCAAAATAGATTGGCAAGATAACTTTCAGTTGAGTTCTAAATATATCACTTTAAAGTTAAATAATTATGTGATTAATGGGTATATCGATTCATATGCTGCACTTACCCATTGAGGCGACTCATGGTAATGTCACCG
The DNA here is from genome assembly GCF_004354385.1 of Drosophila innubila. Lineage (NCBI taxonomy): Eukaryota > Metazoa > Arthropoda > Insecta > Diptera > Drosophilidae > Drosophila > Drosophila innubila. The sequence continues at coordinate 4,716,995 of NW_022995376.1, forward strand.
GCATCGTCTGCCACGACGAGGTAATCGGAGGCACAGGCTAATCCCGTTACGCGACCAGAGACATATTTGGATCCGAGGCTAGCTCCATTGATGCTATAAACGTGCACCGAATGCGAAGTATCATCCAAGGCGCTGAAGGCAATGTGACCTGTGAATGTGCATTACATCATTTTAATTATTATTATTTAAAATTTCATTAAATTAAAGTAAAATTTCATAAAATTATCAAAAAAAAATACATTTTTTAAAGGTATCAATTTTGTTATAGTTTAAGTATATATGTTAAACTTTCAATGTAAATTGTTCTTTAATAAAAATCGAAATAACTTTTTATGGTAATAATTTTGTTATCTTAAAATTTAGCATACATTTTTAACTATAAATTTTAATTGTTATATTAAAGAATACATTTTTAACTTTAAATTTGAATTGTTATTTAAAAGAATACATTTTTACCTTTAGATTTTAATTGTTATTTAAAAGAATTAAAATTAAATCAAATAACGAAATTAGAAAATTTTCGTTGATGTGTTTAAATTTTGCTATCATGTATGTTATTTAATAATTTCTAATTTGTAATTTAAATTAATATTGTCGTGTCAGATGTTTTATAGCATGAAAATAAATAAATTAATGGAAAATAAAATCAATGTGTAATGCTGACGTCAGTGTGTGATAAGGCTTGATAAGGGGAGCTACAAATTGATGCCAATAAACTGCAATATAAGATGCGGAGGGTGAGGAATAAGGAGGGGGAGAGTGGCAACTGCATTTTCTGACCGAGAAAGAGAGAGAAAGAGATCGAATCTTATCGCTCATTATGACAGATTGCGGAATGTGAATGTGGAGCAGATTCTACGCAGTGGAAATGAATATGAACATGAATACAAATCGGAATACGATTAAAAGTATTACCAATAGGTCCGGCCCACATTGTTTAGTGATAAGTTTGGCCAAAGAAGCGCACGCTTCATGGCATTCTACAAAGATTATGACACGCTTCAGAAGATAGCAACAACTACAACAACAACAATGAGAACAAGTTGTTAATGCCGATCATCATTATAAAAGCAATGCGTAGTTGGTTGCGTCTTATCACTAAAAGCTATGAAATTGATTGAAAACTCGTTTCAAGTGTAGAAGAGGAGCGGGAAGAGAGCAAGAGCGAGAGCGCGACTGTTGCAGAGAGAGCGAGAGGGCAACGCATTATAAATTCTTTGTATTTATTTTCTTGAATGGAGAAACATTTTTGAGTACTCTTAGTTGATGCTTTATGCTTTTCGGTTCCACGTGATTTTGTTTAAACTAGAAATAACCATGTCACAGGCAGTTCTTGCCCCTCCCACACCCCTTTCTCCTCTCATATGCTGCCCCTTTCTACAGTCTGTCCCGCTCTCAAAGTCTTGTCTTCTCGCCAATTGCGACATTTTACATTCATTCAAAAAAATGCTCATTCCACGTCTGTCTTTATTTTTTATTGTAGATTCACACACACTCACTCACACTCACTCACACTCGCATTCACACTCATTTATTGCCCCCTCGCTGAGATTTTTTTACTACAACTATTTCATAAAATTGTGTAGCGCCTCGAAGAATGAATGAAGAATGAGTCTTCCACTTGATTCTATGCTTCTTCTTCCTCTTCTGCACGCAGACGAGAGAACGGGGGCGAGAGAGAGAGAGAGAGTGACAAAGTGAGAGGGAGAGGGGTATGCTGGGAATTGAAGGCAGTTCGTTGGGTCGTGTGATTTTCGATCTGATTGCGGCGGGACTTGAAATTACTTTTTTGAATTGATTCCATTAAGAGTTGTGTGTAAGAGTGTGTATATATATATATATATATATGTACATATGTATGTCTACTGTAACTGATAAGCAGTTCGCCTCATCGTCAATCGTCGTTTAAAGTGGGCGGGACTGAGTTTGACATTTAATTAAAGTCACCTCATTAATTGAGCTTCAAAAGAACGCAATAAAAGTGAGCTTTTAAAGTCACATTAAATCACTTGATTAAAACATATTTCGTTCAAGTATAAAAACATTAAAAGTCACATTCAATGATTAAATTTACTAATTATTTCAATACAATTTCGTTCAAGCATGAAAATACATTAATAAGCTCAATTTACGGGTTTGTATCTTGCAGCCGGATATTGCAAAATTCACGATAACAGAGGCCCGACTGCAATTGAATATTTAATATTTAACACTTACGGTTAGTCAAGTAACTATTTTAACAAAATTCACATGTTATTTTAAAAAATATCTAAAACCAATAGTTTAAATTTTTCGATTTATTGATCAAAAAATCAAAATAAAATTTGTGAATTTTTGGATTAGACAAAACATTTGAATAACTGTATATACTAAGTATAACTTTCTTTTCGAAAAGGATAGTTTTTAAAAAAATTCAATTTATCATTCAAAATTATTTTTTTCATATACTTTTTTGTGTTTGCATTTTGGTTTTAGAAAGAAATTAAGAGATTATGATATTGATTCGAAATAATTTTTTTATTTCACATTTTTATCACAATTTTTATTAAATAAAATGTAATTTTTTGTTCTTTGTCAAAGCAATTACTTGACGTACTATATAATCATAATCAGTAAATGATTTAAAAGAAAGTGCAAAGTCATAAATTCCAAACCCCGGCGCCAGACACTTGAGTTCTTTTAGGACGGGAAACAACTGGAGGGGAGATTCGAAAAAAATGTGGGGAATTTCAATTGCTTGATTTCTATAGAATCACATTCCCAACCTTGGCTCATACGGTGATTAGCCAGGCAGCAGACCAACTAAGCAGTTGGTTTAGTTTAATGTCTAGTGTTTAATTAAGATAAGATATGAAATTGTTGTATCATAAATTGAGACCATGACGAATGAAAAACTGACAAAATGCATGAACAAAAGTCGAGCAATCAACGCACACACACACAGTCACACACACACATGCAGAGACAAGTGCTGCCTAGAATATCACGTGATATTTGCTGTGTGTGTGGCAATTTACAGGCCGTTATGATAAGGCCGTAAACTGCTGCTGATTAAATTGTTTGAGTGTTTGCCCTCTTCAAACATTCAACGGAGCATTTTCAACCGCAAGACCACCTCCCTCCCTCCCCTGCTTATAGCACGTGAGCAGATCTGCATGTGTGTGTAGGCTCTCTGATAAAGGGCCCAGTTCAATGATACTACAAACGAAAGCATATAATTTACCCGAGGCTTATCGTACATCAAAGCACCTTGAAGTATGCATAAAAAGAATGCTTCTATGATATTATCAATTTTTGTAGCATACTTTTGTGCGGCTAAGGGAATTAGACAGATAATTTAAGTGTGGCATACTTTTGAGTGTCATAATAAAATAAATACGTAAAACGTAGCAATCAAAAATTGAAAGTATTGAAATAAAACGTTGCATACTTCTGTGAGGCCGATTAAATAAGTAAATTAATAATGTGATGCATAATTTTGTGTGCTGAATTTAAAAAAATCTTAACTAAATCAAATAGATAAAGAAGTTAAAAATTAAATACAGTCAGCGCTCTTGAAATCAAGTAAAGTTAATAAATTGTTGAATACTTTTGTATGACTAAAAAATTTAGTAATAAATAAAACGTTGCATACTTTGATGCAGTCAATAAAATAAAATATAGCACACTCTTAAGTGCTAATGAACTCACCATGATATGAAACAGTTACATAGGAGATTTGCACGCAGGATTCAGTGCAGCCAATTGGTTTAAGCGTACGCACAAATTGTCCCTCCTGCAGTGTATACACATTAACAGTGCCGTCCTGTAATATTAGGCATAGTTAACAATAGTTTTACAGTTTACAAACATCTTGAACTCACCAGTGAGCCGGAGACAACGAGATCCAGCTCTGTGTAGATGGCGACACTAGAAACGGCATCATCGTGTCCGTAGAGCACAGTCAGCGGCTTGGGCGAGTAACTGTTCTGCGTATTGAGTTGGGTGATGGCTTGAAGATGCGACTGTCCCGTCAATGCGTGCACTGGAATATTTGACGTGGGTCCGCCGCCTTGTTGATTCCCCTGTATGCTCCACACAATGCACGTGCAGTCGCGAGAGCCGGTGACCAGATAGGAGCCACAATTGTCCAACGCCAGGCAGGTGATTATGTCCAGATGTCGTGTCACAGAGGCCACAGTTTTGCCCTTGTTCAGATTATAGACACGCAGCGCATTATCCCAGATGCCTCCGGCATACAGGAGTTTTCCATCGGTGCTGACCGCAAAGTTTTGCGAGTGCGGCGGCTGTGAGGAGTGGAAAGGTCCAAAGACACGCTTGCGGTTTCTGCAAAGGAATACAAATATACATAATGAATATATTTAAACAAAAATTGCATATAGATCAAATAAAAGAGTCCCGAAAAAGTATATTATTATTTTAAACTCATTATTTTTGATACCTGATTCGAATTTAAATCATACTTACTTAAGATTATTGGTGGTGGCATCGATTTCCAGCAGAAATCCTTGCTCCTTGTCGTAGGACATCCACGAATTGCAGCCCAGGATGCAGGATTTCGATACGCTGACGAGCACATCGGGACTTAGCTGAAGAAAACTGCGTGGCGGACTGCGGGGAGGACTTAGATACACAATAGGATCCTTGGGCGTGGACAGCTCACAGTAATACTGCACCACCTTGTCCAGGAACTGCGTGAAATCGGGTCGCCTGAGCTCAGCACGCACCAGCTTAATTGATGTCTCCTCCTGGGTGAGGCGACGTGGATGTGGCTCCCGCAGCAGCTGTGACGGCACCTGGCCAAAGTTGTTGATCATGCCTGAAAGGAATTTCAATTACAAACTATATTAAAGGAGCATTAAATTAAACACACCTTCAACTGCTTCCCGTTCAATGGGATTGGTGATTTTATCTAGATCAACGGCGCCCTCGTAGGAGCAATAATAGAACACATTGAGTGCCTCCACAGCCTTGGGTCCCTTCTGTTTGTAGCCAAAAATGAGATCAATCCAATGATGCAAATGCTGACTAACATATTCCGACTCCAGAGCACGGCGATGTATGGCAATGAATTCCTCTGGCGTGGTCGCCCAAGCTGGCAAGATGACATCGTCGACCTTCTCCTTGGTGATTTGCAGGTGACCCAGATCAAATCTGTAATCAGAAAACATTTCTTAGTGTTTGTAAGGAATCGATTCAGTTGAACTTTACTTGTTCATGTTCTTGAGAAACTCTGGAAAGTAGAAGAATTCGGGTATTAGCTCCTTGACATCGTTGGGATTGTCCATGAGCAGTTTCCACGTTTGTGGAATCGAGTGAAATTGTCGATCGGCGACATCGAAGCGACCGCTCTGCAGATCTACGTGCAGCGAGGTGAACGGTTCAACGCGAAGTAGATAGTGGAGAACTCCGGCGGAGTTGGAATAGTGTGTTCCATAGTGGAACTTTGGTATGGCACCCGAGGGATCCTCAAAGGAATCGTATTTGCTGCGCACTTCAGCCTCGTTTTTGGGATTGATCTAATGAAAAACAATTAAAATTAATGAAAAAAGAAATCAGTGGAGTTTTCTTCAAAGAACTTACGCATCCAATGGGCTTGGACAAGTCACGAAATGATCGGGGATCCGTCAGATCCAGCACATCGCTGGTGTAGTCCGCAAGAATCCAGGGGAAGACGGGATACTGGCTCAAATCGTTATACGACCGACCTGCGGAAGAAGGAAAAAACTTAAGCTGGAGCGGATTACGAGGAAAGTCTTGGTTGCTTACCAGCAATGGTATTTAAGTACATCAAGTACTCAAAGTTGGATATCTCACGATTGATCCAGCGTTGTGTTAGGCCAGATGCACGCAGTAATTCCGGCGGAGATCTTCCGGAACCGTATAATATATTTGGCAATGGAAGACCCACAATTTTGGTAAAGACTTTGTTACGAGTCTAAAAGAAAAGTATAGTAAAAAGTATAGAAATGAAAAGTAAATTAGGAATATAAAAATGGAATGCTCTATATCAGACCTACCTTAGTTGTAAAGTTGAGGAAGTAACTGGTCTGATCTATCAGAAAGATCTCCAAAGCACTGCGTCTCAGATTATATTTGCGCAGATGAACCTCACGAATTTTATTAATGGAAAATCTGAAGAAAACAATTTATTATTTTATACATATTAAATTAAACAAGTAAAAATAATGATAATAAAATTTAAATAAATTTTAATTAAAAAAAGGTTTAATAACTTAAAATTTAAAGCGTCTCAAAACTCACCTGAAATCATGCTTAGAGCCATCCTCTGAGGCTGGACTCAGATCCACAAAGGT